>NC_042971.1:46176083-46498583 GCF_901001165.1 Salmo trutta
GTACATATAGGCACCTTGTTCACCAAATTTGACACCCCTTAAACTGAAATTCAATCATGTGTAAGACACATCTTCTCACTACTACTCAATAATATCAATGTGGCATGTTCTCCTTTCCAGCACTGTATCTGAGTTTTTCTTTTTCTGCTAAATTTAAGTGTTTCTATTATTTTAATATATTCCGTTTTAGTAAAAATTACTGTGACTTAAATTAATAGATTCACACATTGAAAATACATATCCATCATGTTCAATTCGGAGGAAGCAACGCCAGTAGTGTTTCAGAACCACACAGATGGACAGCGCCACCGGGAAGCGTATTTTTCAGTTTGACAGGCAAAGTTGCAAAGTGCTCATTCTCGACCTATCAGTTTTTTAAAAATGCTTTCCCCCTAATACTTAAGTTTAACTAGATATATTTTGTAAGTAATGTTTGAAATTGAATAACACATTAATCCCATTTGTATGCTATGTCTGTTTACTTCCCAGCGGGCAATCACGTTCACACTTTTTATTGAAACAGTCTACCCGACATCTCATGGGATCTTATAGTTTTACGAGGCCTAATTTCTAAAAAAACGACTTCAATTACAAATCCAAGAGTCTGTAGATGGGAATACCATTCTGAGAGCAGACAGCTTTCACCCCAAAAGGCTAAAAGAGAATATTCCATATGGCCAATTCCAAAGAGTCCGCAGAATTTGCGATCAGGAAACAGACTATGTTGTCAAATCTGCTGAATTGGAGAATCGTTTCTTGAATCGGGGCAACAGCGTCCAGGTCCTGAAAGATGCAGGTATAAGGGCTGGATTACTTGACAGAGAGAACTTGTTGCGAAGGGGAGTGCCTCGTGATGCATCAGAGAGAGTGTATTTTGTTACAAAATACAGCACTGAAGCAGAGAACATTAAAAGAATCATTAAAAATAATTGGGGAATCATCCAAAGTGATACGCTACTACGCCAAGTCTTTCCTGAGCCACCAGTCATAAGCTTTAAGAGATGTCCTACCCTAAAGGACAAATTAGTCCACAGTTATCTTCCGGGTGACTCTCAAAAAACGTGGCTTGGCCACAAACCCAAGGGCTCTTTTAAATGTAACCAGTGCAACCATTGCAGAAATATTGCACAGAAAAAGTATTTTGTTGATACAGCTTCCAAAATGGAGTATTACGTCAAGCATTTCATTAACTGCAAAACCACTCATGTCATCTATAGATTGGAATGTCCACAGTGCAAGGTGTTCTATATTGGACGGACAAAGAGACGCCTTCAAGATCGCCTAGCGGAACACAAGTACGCCATACGGGTAGGCAATGAAGACTACCCCATGGCAAGGCACTACAAGTCCTTACACCATGGCAACCCTGCCTCCCTATAAGCTATGGGTATTGATCATATCCCGGCCTCTATTAGAAAAGGGGACCGCCTTAAACAGTTAAACCAAATGGAAAGTTTTTGGATTTACAAACTACAGGCCACTAAATACCCGGGTTTGAATGAAGATATGGATTTCTCACCCTTCCTGTAGGGTTGTGATGGGTACATTTGCTGTCATCTAGTGGATATCTTTGCTCAATTGCCCTCAGCTATGTTTAGACTCTTGTTGTTCATGTTTTGCTGTGTTCTAGTGTACTATGGAATGTATTGCTTTCTTATTCTTGACACTTCGCCCAGACATATTTAAGGTTAGAACTACCTTTCTAAGTGTTCTGATACTTCTAGTTTGGAGTTACATTTTTATGATAACATAGCTACAGCATTTCACTGTAAAGTGTGTATACTATTGCTTACTAGGTGTGTCCAATCAATTTTAACCACTCCCCCTTCTAATTAGGGTTAATTGGAAAAGCTGTTAAACAGAGAACATTGTATTATTTCTTTGTACACCCTGATGAAGGCCATGCAGCCGAAACGCGTCGGTTTTTTAAAAACATTGTTTCTATTGAACATGCCATACTAATAAAGGCATTTTAATCAATTATATGAAGAGTGCCTTGGTCCTCCTTTCTTTTTGAAGATATTTATCAAATCGCTTAGAAATCCCACCCCTGAGAATGTGTTACCTGGCACAAAGGTGGGCATCGTTAATGTACAGGATGAAGACTGTGAGGGAAATAGACAGGTCCGCTGCTCCATTCAACAGAATGTTTATTTTAAACTAAAACCCCTCAATCAGAAACTATTACTCTCTGGTAACTACAATCGAATTAGTTAGTGGAATAGTGTCAGATTATAATTTAACTATCACTGCCACTGACGAGGGGTCTCCACCCTTATCCTCCTCAAAGACTATTCATGTATCTATGTCAGACGTGAATGACAACCCACCTGTGTTTGAAGAACACAGTAACGTGACTGTGAGTGTCTTCATAACAGATGAGATTGATAACTCTCCCCAGATATTATACCCTGCTCCAGCAGGGAACTCCTTGATGACTGAGATGGTCCCCAAAGCTGCTCTGGCGAGGTCCCTGGTTTCCAAGGTGATAGATGTGGATGCTGACTCTGGACAGAACGCGTGGCTTTCATATCAGATAGTGAAGTCAACTGATACGGGACTTTTCACTATTGGCCTCCACAGTGGAGAGATCAGGGCACAGCGGGACATTTCTGAATCTGACAGTATGAAGCAGAACCTTGTTATATCAGTGAAAGATAACGGACAGCCCTCTCTCTCTACAACGTGTGATGTATATTTACTCATATCAGACAACTTGGCTGAAGTTCCAGAACTGAAAGACATGGCTTATGAGGATAGTTCCAAACTAACTTTCTATTTGATCATCGCACTGGTCTCTGTTTCCACCTTTTTCCTGACTTTCATTATTGTCATCCTGGCCATTAGGTTCTGCAGCAGTAGAAAGCCTAGAATGTTGTTTGATGGAGCAGTCACCATTCCCAGTGCGTATTTCCCTCCCAACTATGCAGAGGTGGACGCATACATGACCGCGGGTTCACGTACCAGTGACTTCAAGTTTGTAAGATCTTACAATGACAGCACGCTGCCTGCTGATCTTACATTGAAGAGACGAGTTGAGCCTATTGGAGAAAGTACAATTACTCAGAACAGTGCAGAATATTGTGATGAGGTAAGATAACAGTGGCCTGATATAATTTACTGAGTTACCAAATTGAAATGTGCAGTTTGAATATCCACTTAAGACTCATAAGGGTTTAAAGCATGGTAGGCTTGTTTAGCCTTGACTTAATTCAATAAATGTAGTAAACGTTTCCAGTGTGCTTACTTTCTGCCATTGGTTTTGCTCCTCGCTCTTATGATAACTTTATCCATGAAAATATTTTGATTCAGCGCCCACTTTTTAATGTTTTTAAATCATTTCTGGACACAGTGAAACTTGAAATGGGTAGCCACAGTCTCTAAATATTTGCCAAAAGTGTCTTTCTGTCTTTTCGTGTAGTGTCGACGCAAGGTTGAAGAGATCCTATGGCAGCCGTTCGCCTATTCGAGGTCGTTGGAATTTCAGCACCACTATTAAGGACAGCGCCCACAACTCTGCAGGCTTCCGCAATGGAATGACTAAAAGACAATTATGCTTGATCGGAAAATGTGTACGGACGCTCCGTATGGAGCTTTGCGTAGCTATTGCGTAGCCTCCAGAGGCATGCAGAGGACAATTTGAGCTCTGTACCGCGTAGCCGTGCGGCTCCCAAATGTCGTAACAATGCGGCGGGTTCCGTATAGCTCCGCATTGACATGATTGATTGATGGTAAGTGGGGGCGGGAGGTCCCGTATAAACACAAACTCACTTCCTTGACAACTTCCTTCACAACAGTCCTGCTCAACAGCTCTGCGCTGCTCCGTGAATCGCAAGAAGTATGACTGCCCTGACTTCTGCAGAGGCCATGTCACCATAAATGCTGCATGGCCAATACAGACGACATATTTACTATGAGGCTCCATTAACCCTCCTGTTGTGTTCGTTTCATGTTAATTCATTCTGTGTTCCTGTGTCTAAAATGACCTCCCCATTATAGCTGATTATAAATCCATAATAATACATATATTATCACCTAATGTTGTGTTTGATCTTTTATCAACTTAAGTTATTGTGAACATTACACGTTTTGAACTTCTATTTGCTATTTCTGGCCTGTAGGCCTCGTTGACCTGAGCTCATACAACTCGTTTTTGAGTAAAAAAAGCATAATGTATGGATTATTTTGACTATAACAAATACTCAGATGAAACATATTGTTCTATTTATCACAGGCTACTTTGTGTCAAAGTTTAACAAGGACTCTCTCCTCCTCACCAGTGTCATGATCAAAGATATGATCAAGAGCCTCACATACAATATATCGTTTGGCCATTGTGCTGCCACAGGCATCAAAAAAGCTTTATATACCAGAGCTGCGAGAAAAGTTCTATATATTATTGAAACAATGTTGTGATTGTTTGTGAGAATGCCAACAGGTGTGGTTCCCGTGGAGGAAAGATTCTATTGGGGAAAGGTTCCCGTGGGGGTTGCAGTGGAAGACAAGAAGAGGAGTGAGGTGTGTGTGCGTGTGTGTGCTCAAACACACATGCATTTGGGGTCTGGGAGAGGAAGTGTGTGCATCTGATGAATGGGCATGTGCCTGAACTCAATGTTCTACACTAATTGTAGTCTCACCCATTCATTTCTAATGACAAGTCATTTTTTGACCGGGAACACCACAGGTGCACAAAAGTTAAATAAAACACCAAAAATGTAATGACAATCATCAAAATGTATATTGTGTGTTCAGATACCCTGTGTGGACAAAGTCATGGAACCTTATGCAATCAGATTTAATGAACTAAATTTTTCAGAGAGAAAATTAGTATATCGGTCCAATTCGACCGGAACACAGCAGGAACGCTAAAGATATCGATAGTTTAACTTTTTCTGGTCTTACCTTTTTCTAAGGAACCTCATCAGGGATTTTTACGACCATTTGAAATCATTATTTCATATGATTATTCGTTATTTTAGATTTAAATAAAAGTGTCATGTAATGGTGCTTCAGGAAAACGAATCTAATAATTTGAATTCTAGCATACATCCGTTTCTAAAATGGAGGATTTACTTGAGAATACAGTGAATACTGGTTTGATTTAGTATGATGTTTGTTTGTTTGTTTATACTCTGCTGCTGTTTTTGCAATTCTTTGTGACGTTTTCCAACGTCTTGCGAAGTCTTCTGTAGTTCAATATCGGACCTTATGATAGCAGACTACCGTATAGGCTACCTCTGACTTCCATTATTTACTTTAGTATAGCCTAAAGCATGTGAAGTGTAGACTATCGCTTATTTCATAAACTGTCAGACATAGAAAAATGGGTCTCTAAGCATTTTGGACCTCAAATCCACACCCTTTTTTACAGTCAGTAACGGCAGTGTTGATATAAATACTCAGTGTGTCGCTATACACCAGCCGTGAAGAGATATATCTCTCCTCAGCCTCTCCTCCCACAACGGTAATATTCAAAGCAAGAAAACAACCTCTGAGTGACATAATCATTTCGCTGGATAATCTGGTTGTAGGCGCTGCGTCTCTTCTCTTCGTTTAGCCTACTGCTGTAAACCTATATTATTTTATTTAAAATGTTTTCAGCAAGAACAACCAGACTGTGCAGCATTTCAGTACCTCGAAGACGGGACACAACCTTTTCTCTGACTCAATACTCTGTGTGACTCTCCTTTCTCTGTTAAAACTGAACACGAGCCACGGAGATATGAGCTATTCTATTCCGGAAGAGATGAAACGTGGATCTGTGGTCGGAAATATAGCAAAGGATTTCGGGTTGGATGCTAAGAGGCTGTCGGCGCGTTGGCGCGTTTAGACACGGATGGCAGCAGAACACGCTACTGTGATATCAATGCTAACTCGGAGGATTTGATTATCGCTGAAACAATAGATAGAGCTGTGCGGTCCAAGGGTTTCGTGTACTTTGAAATACGAGCTCGCACTTGAAAATCCTTTAGAGTTACACCGTATTACTGTTCAAAATCAGAATTTAAATGACAATTCACCGGTATTTTTTAGTGACCACATAGAATTAGAAATTAGACAATCAGCGGATAAAGGGCAAGGTTTTTTCCTAGATGAAGCCCATGATGAGGACATAGGATTAAACGCAGTTCAAAGCTATACGCTCGAGAGGAATGCACATTTTGTTTTGGCTGTTCGTACAGATACAGACGGTGGTAAATATGACGAGATGGTGTGAGAGAAGGAATTGGATAGAGAACAACAGCAGAAGGTGACATTGTTACTTACTGCGGTTGATGGTGGGACTCCACAGAGATCTGGAACTGTAGTGATACACGTCACTGTGTTGGATGCAAACGATAATATTCCAGTATTTAGTCAAGACGCCTGTAAAGTCAGTCTTCTGGAAAATTCTCCTTTGGGTACCATGGTAGCTACAGTTAGTGCCACGGATGCTGACGCGGGACAAAATGGGGAAAGTGAGCTCTGATTTCTGTCGTGTATCTGATAAAGCAGTGCAGCTGTTTTCTATTCAAAAGGATACTGGAGATATCAGCGTAATTGGACTAATAGATTTTGAATTGGAAACACATTATGAAATGCCTATCCAGGTGAAAGATGGATCTGCTTTAGTTTCCATGACAAAAGTAATTGTCGAAATCACAGATATAAATGACAATGCACCTGTGATATTCATAAAATCTTTGAAAAATCCCATCCCTGAGAACGTGTTACCTGGCACAGAGGTGGCATCATTAATATACAGGATGAAGACTCTGAGGGAAATAAACAGGTCCGCTGCTCCATTCAACCGAATGTTTCTTTTAAACTAAAATCTTTGATTAAAAACTATTACTATCTGGTAACAACCAGTGAACTAGACCGCGAGATTATATCAGATTATAATATATCAGATTATAATTTAACTATCACTGCCACTGACGAGGGGTCTCCACCCTTATCCCCCTCAAAGACTATTCATGTATCTATGTCAGACGTGAATGACAACCCACCTGTGTTTGAAGAATAATCCTACAGCGCCTATGTGACTGAAAATAACAAGCCTGGCTCCTCTATGTGTTCTGTTACAGCCAGAGACCCAGACTGGAGACAGAACGGCACGGTGGTCTATTCTCTATTGCCCAGTGAGATCAACGGTGTTCCGGTGTCCTCATTTTTTTCCCATCAACGGAGACACGGGGGGATCCAAGCTGTTAGATCATTTGATTAGGAGCAGTTTGGGATCTTCAAAGTCCACGTTGCAGCCAGAGACAATGATTCTCCTCCACTCAGCAGTAACGTGACTGTGAGTGTCTTCATAACAGATGAGATTGATAACTCTCCCCAGATATTATACCCTGCTCCAGCAAGGAACTCCTTGATGACTGAGATGGTCCCCAAAGCTGCTCTGGTGGGGTCCCTGGTTTCCAAGGTGATAGATGTGGATGCTGACTCTGGACAGAACGCGTGGCTTTCATATCAGATAGTGAAGTCGACTGATACGGGACTTTTCACTATTGGTCTCCACATTGGAGAGATCAGGGCACAGCGGGACATTTCTGAATCTGACAGTATGAAGCAGAACCTTGTTATATCAGTGAAAGATAACGGACAGCCCTCTCGCTCTACAACGTGTGATGTATATTTACTCATATCAGATAACTTGGCTGAAGTTCCAGAACTGAAAGACATGGCTTATGAGGATAGTTCCAAACTAACTTTCTATTTGATCATCGCACTGGTCTCTGTTTCCACCTTTATCCTGACTTTCATTATTGTCATTCCTGCCGTGAGGTTCTGCCGTAGGAGAAAGCCTAGAATGTTGTTTGATGGAGCAGTTTCTGTTCCCAGTGCGTATTTCCCTCCCAACTATTCAGAGGTGGACGGAGAAGGAACCCGACGTAGCAATAATTATGACGCATCGCTGACAACGGGCTCACGCAACAGTGACTTCAAATTTGTCAGATCTTACAATGACAGTGCACTGCTGGCTGGTCTTGCACTAAAGAGGAGTCCAGATGAAACTTGTGAAGCAATTGACATTGGATCAAAATATTTGACAATGGTAATGAAAAAAGTTATGCAAATGACATGTGTAATACTGGTGTAGATAAATGTATTTGTTTGGTCTCCTTCCAGTAGTTTCAACTGTGTGTGATGATCCATACTAGAATTCCTTCATCCAGGACCAAGAGGTGGGATCACAGGTATAACACCATGAGAATTGGGTCAAATAGAACCATGCTCCCAGGTAGAGGTAGACAAGGCTCTTGGCTTGTGGCAGTGGGGAGGATGAGCGGTGAAACACAGGTCAATGATCACTGAAAGTAAAATACAAATATTGTTCACATTCATGCTCCTTGGCTGTTGCATCCTTTGACCCATCATTGGACACCTGGGCGACACCTGGGCGACCCCTGGGTCATCCCGTCGTTCCGTATTACCCGATTGTCACTTTGGCCTTGGGTCAGAAGAGGCTCAAAACCTTTAGGGTAAAGTTAACTCATTCTGGAGATGGACACAATTGTCTCACATTTAGATTTTTAAACAATTGAAGAATGCAAATCAGGAGACATTTTTGTACTTATGCAGCAGAATTTGTTCTGCCATGAAAACATTAGGGACTAGGCTATGTCAGCAACATTATAAAGGAAGCTAAATGCTGAAGACATCTTTAACATCTAACTGTGTTAATGACTACTATTTTCAGGAAAATCTTGCTGATGATAGCTGTGTACGGTCTATGGTCTTTAAGAAAACCTGAATTTGTCAACCAAGGGCAGACTTTTCAACTCTGGTCTTGAGCAGAATTGCCCAGAGTTTAATGTCTCACCCAGAGGTGGAAATTGCAATGTGAAGAGGCTAGCCTGTGTTTTGGGGCTATGTGAAGAGACTAGCGTGTTAGCCCTGGCATCCCTGCAAGATAAAGCTAGTGTAAAGAGGCCAGCATGTTTTCCCTGAGGTCACCCCAGGGTCATACAAGTCTTTAATGAAGAACATGTTCCATTCAAGTCTATATGCCAGTCAGAACCAGCCTTCTCTTGCACTCGTCTGTGTAAAGCATAAGCAGAAAAGTGACAGTATGGCTTAAAAGTGACTGAAGACTAAAGCTTTAGGCCCAATGGAGAGAATGAAGCTGCTGTTTATATTATTTGTCAGGAACACATACTTTTCTAATGGCTTTTTTTACAGTAGTAAAGTGGCTGCTTATAGGGGTCTGAAAGAGATGACCATAGATGTATAACACAATTCTGCTATAGCTCATTCTTCTTGTAAGTGCATATAAACCTGTATTATGTTTTTAACACTCTTCTTTCATTTGTTTCTTGTCTTATTACTCTCTCCCATTGAACCATCATTTGGACATCTGAAGGTAAAAAAAAACATATTTTCTTCTTCTTTACTTGTAGACACAGATGCAAATTAGGGTCTCCCACTGAGATGGGTGGCTCGTGCAGTTGCCATGTCGGCCGACACAATAGCAGGTCATTGTACAACCCTTTTCATGATTACATGTCTATCTGATGTTAAACTCAGTGGTTCCCTCAGTTCCTTCAACATTGGCCATTGACCATCTCAAGCACACTGCTCACACGGTAACACACAAAGCAGTACGAACACAACTTGTCATTAGCACACAACACAGCAGTCCATCGTATTTCTCAACAGTTACACACAGAACACTGTACTGAAAAGACATCCCAGTAGTGGCCCACAAAGCAAAATCACTCACACAGAATTGACCAGTAACACAAAGTATACTTCATGCTGAACTTCACACAGCTCAGCACTGCAGACACACATACACACATACTGCAGTATGACAACTCTGCTCAGCACTGCCACACAATTCTAAAGTAGGTCAGGAGAATTCTTATTTTTGTAGATCCCCAGCCTTCCATCCCTGCTCAAATATATTTCTAATTAATTGAATTATGTGGCATCTGATCTCTCTCTGTGTGCAAAACTATCTAACCCATTGGCCTATGTTATATAACAAGGAATGCCGTTACATATTTTGTATAAAGATCTGGTAATACAATTTAAATTGTGATATTGGAAGAGGTGTATGAATGTGGCAGTGATATTCTAGTGCAGAGGACCCTAGACTATCATGCCTGCCAGTGATTGTTAGACTGTGGTAAAGACAAGCCTCGATGTCTCATGGATGTGTAAGCCTGCAGCAGGACATGTGTAGGTTGTTTTGCGGAACATGTGGAAGTTGTGCGGTGGATAGAGGGCTTCACTGTCTGCCTCATCCTGTGATGACCTCTGACCTCGCTCTGTGGGAGGCCGATTGGCCTCTCAGTTTCACCCCTAGTTACATGGAAATAGAGGGATGCAAAGTTGGCAACTTTGATGAATAAAACATTAACTACAGCTTTTCAGATATTTCAGACTTGGGTATATTGGTTGGTGCTGTGAATTATGAAATGTTGCAGTCAGGGTTAAACACATGAAGCCACATAGATTTGATGGTGTTCAATTGTTTATTATTGGTATATGGTGAAACAGTTATAGCATACACATTTTTAAGTCCTGAAACAGTATTCGTGTTTAGTATTGGTCTGAAAGAAGATCTAATTTTGTTGGTTTGCCACATGGCCTATCAGGTTGGAGCTGTCGCTCTCCATGGTGCTGAAATATCAAACGTGCTGCATTCAATGACCAGTCTTGGGCTTTGAATGCAGTGCTCCAAATTCGTTTTTTAAAGAAAGTGTTATAAAAGGTGTTTACTGACAATACACAGTGCAATAATCTTCCATTTGCTGATGTAGGCTTAGTTATGGGCTGTGTAACAAAACAGTCTGTCTTTAGTTGCCTGTGTATCATTTCGACATGAGGTTAGTCTGCGCTCTGGACTCTGAGTGCCGCTGTTGGACAGTAAAACGAGTTATAAGCTTCAAATTCACAGAACCTCCTGACTGATGGATTCATATGAGCTGATACATCATTCGGGGGAAGATATCTAGAATCAAACAGGAATGAAAATCAACACGGATAGACTACCAATATAGCTGATATAAGTGGACTAAGAGAGAGTTGTGCATCAGAAGGCTACTCAATATTTCTGTTCAGAAATGAATATTTTTGCAGTTTTTTTCTGAAATGTTTGAGGGAAAGCAAAATCGAACGCCACAATGGCAAGCACGGTTGATTATTGTGTGTGCCCTCTTGTCGCATACGGTTCAATGCCAGGTGCGATTTTCGATTCCAGAGGAAATGGTACGAGGGTCGTTGATTGGGGATCTCTCAAAGCATTTGGGACTAGATATCCGAAGACTAAAATATAGCCGGGCCCGCATTGTTACTGAGGAAAAGGATTGTGTAGAGCTGAACGCGGACAAAGGGATTCTGATGGTCAAACAGCGCATAGACAGAGAGGAGCTGTGTGGACACACATCCCCCTGTAGCTTCAACTTCGAAATGGTTCTAGAAAATCCAATGGAATTATTTAGTATAACTGTGGAAATACTCGATATCAACGATAATTCACATACTCGATATCAACGATAATTCACCCGCCTTTGCGAATAAGGAAATTACCTTGAATATCAGTGAAGTAGCGTCGCCTGGAGCTCAATTTATTTTAGGCAGTGCCGTGGATCCTGATGTAGGTTTAAATGCCCTGCAAAGCTACAGTCTTAAACCTTCGACGCATTTTACTTTAAAAGAACACACGTTTGCTGATGGTGGTAAATATGTGGAGATGGTTTTGCAAAGTCCTTTAGATAGAGAGAAGGAAGGTGAAATGTTTCTAACATTGACAGCTGCCGACGGAGGAAATCCGCGGAGAACAGGGACTGTGAGCATAAAAGTGAATGTTTTGGATGCCAATGATAATGCTCCGGTTTTTAGTCAAGCCGTATACAAAGCCTCTGTTTTTGAGAATTCCCCTAAAGGGACTTTAGTAGCAACAGTGATTGCGACCGACGCAGATGTGGGCAGTAATGGTCAGTTAGAATATTACATTGACCACCTTACACAACAAAATGCTATGGTGTTCACACTAAATCCAAGCAGTGGAGAAATACGAGTATCAGGTTTAATCGACTATGAGAAAACTAAGCAGTTTCAAATTAACGTAATTGCCAAGGACATAGGTGGTCTCTCAAAATCTTGCAAAGTAGTAATTGAAGTGATAGATGTGAATGACAATCCCCCTATTATAGCATTGACATCTTTTTCCAATACCATCCCCGAGGACTCTCCCCCGGGGACAACTGTCGCCATTGTTAACGTGAAAGACTTGGACTCTGGACAAAATGGTCATGTTAATTGTTCCATCGACCATTCTCTTCCCTTTAAGATAAAATCTTCATTAGCGAACTATTACACTTTACTAAGAAACAGTGTTTTAGACCGTGAGGTTGTGTCTGAGTAGAACGTCACAGTGACAGCGGTTGACAAAGGTCTTCCCTCATTACGTCACAATAAGACCCTTCGCATAAGAATCTCTGATGTGAACGACAATGTGCCAGTGTTCGATAAAAGCGAGTACACAGCTCGGATATTAGAAAACAACTCCCCAGGTGTGTCAGTTGGTTTGGTCCACAAGACTGGGGTCAGAACGCCAGGGTCTCCAATTTCTTGGAGGAATCGCAGGTGGGAGGAAATTCTATTTCATCTTTAATATCGATTAATTCTGAAACAGGAGTGATTTATGCAGTGAGATCCTTTGATTACGAACAAATCAAAGCTTTTGAATTCCACGTTAAAGCGCAAGATGGAGGCTCCCCTCCACTTAACAGTAACGTGACTATGAAGTTAATAATTCAAGATCAGAACGACAACCCTCCTCAGGTTCTCTACCCAGTACAGACTAGTAGCTCTCTGGTGGCTGAAATGGTGCCTCGTTCAGCAGATGTGGGCTATCTTGTCACTAAAGTGGTGGCTGTTGATGTGGACTCTGGACAGAATGCCTGGCTCTCATATACACTGCAGAAAGCGACAGACAGGGCGCTGTTTGAAGTAGGCCTACAGAATGGAGAAATAAGAACCATACGCCAGGTCAACGATAAAGATGCAGTGAAACAAAAGCTCACTGTTGTAGTGGAGGACAACGGGCAGCCCTCTCGATCAGCTACAGTCAATGTGAACGTGGCAGTGGCGGACAGCTTCCCCGAAGTGATCTCAGAATTCACTGACTTTACGCATGAAACAGATTACAATGAGAACCTGACTTTTTATCTTGTTTTGGCCTTGGCTGTGGTGTCTTTCCTCTTCATCTCGTGTGTATTAGTTATAATATCAGTTAAGATCTACACGTGGAGACAATCACTTAACTTCCCTTCAAATCTCCCAGTTATTCCATATTATCCACCCCGTTACGCAGACGCCGGAGGGACAGGGACTCTGCAACACGTGTACAACTATGAGGGGTGCATGACGACTGACTCGAGAAAAAGTGACTGTAAATTCGCCAGACCTTTTAGTCAGAACGTTTTAATAATGGACGCGGGCTCTACTATGACCAGAGACCAAGTGACCTTGCATCGCTCTCAGAATGAGAAAAGCTTTCTGGATGAGCCGGATTCTCCTGAGCAGGTGAGACGCTGACATTTTACAACTTCAAATATAAGTATTTCGGCCACAATATTTGAAAATACTCAAATACACAGAACATAAGTATTTAAATAGGCATGAACCCAGGTCGGTTCTAGGTGATTTAGGTTAGTGATATCATTTATTATCATCTTGTTTGCCTGTCTTCATCCTGAATGAATCCTACGCCGTTTGCTCTTATCCACAATGTTTGGGCTTTTCGAATCGTGTTGTAGAAAAATGACATGCATGTCAAAGTGTGTGTATTGCAATTCGTATAAAATGTCATATTCAGACTGTCACAGCACACCTTCGTGGACAGAAATCAAATAAACGTCGTTTCTGTTGCGGTTGTACTTGTGAGTTTGCAGTGTTTGGATATCCATATTGAGCCACTGTATGTCATGCATTCTTGTAAAATAGAAATGTCTCATTTGTTCATTCATGGGCTGGATCTAAACTAGAGTCCTATGGGAGGTTGTGTCTCTAGAGGAATGATCAGGTCTGTAGAGGCATGATCAGTATTAATTCGGTGCATTTTCATGTTTTTAACTGTGAGGGCCGCTGTTGGTTAACAAGACGTTCTTCTATTGGCTCATGGGTGGCTGCGCAGTGATCCCTACCTCAGTATTGCTGTACTCTGCAGCCGAGAAGGATAAATGCAGGCATTGGCAATACCTCGCGATATTTTATTTTGGAATTCATCGGTTGTCATTTGGATTACGACTTTACCACTTAAATAATCATTACAATGGATATTTGGCGTTTGTTCGATGTTCCACTCACCCTGCGGAAGAAAGGCTTTGGTTACAGATGGCAAGTACTGTGCATTGTTTTTTGCGTGAACTGGGTAGACAATGTGACAGGACAAGCACGGTATTCTATCCTAGAGGAGATGGCAGAGGGATCTTTTGTCGGTAATATTGCGAAGGACTTGGGTTTGGAGGTCAGTCGGCTTGTTACTGGTAGAGCTCGCATTGTAACAAAGGGGAGTCGTCAGTATGTTGATCTCAACAGAGATAAAGGCACTCTGGTTGTTAAAGAGAGAATAGACAGAGAAGAGCTCTGCAAGCAGACTACGCCTTGCAGCTTTAGTTTTGAGGTTATAATCGAAAATCCCATCCAATTGTATCGAATAACAGTCGAGGTCCGGGATGTTAACGACAATGCCCCTTCCTTTCCGAGAGATAGTGTTAACCTGGAAATTAGCGAGTCTGCCGTGTCTGGAGCTCGCTTCTCGTTAGATAACGCAATGGACTCGGACGTGGGCATGAATAGCTTACAAAACTATGCACTCAAGCCATCAGATCATTTTAAATTAGCAGTACATAGGAACAGTGACAGTAAATACGTCGAAATTATTCTGCAGAACCCATTAGACAGAGAGAGTCAGGAAGATCTTACGTTGCTCCTTATAGCAACCGATGGGGGGGATCCGCAAAAATCCGGAACTGTTCGCATCCACATTACAGTGCTAGATGCGAACGATAACGCTCCAGTTTGCAGTCAATCTATTTACAAGGCTGTAGTGAGAGAAAACTCCCCAAAAGGCACACTGATAACAACAGTCAAAGCTGCGGATGCTGATAATGGGTCATATGGAAAAGTATCGTATTCCATGGCCTCAAGAGATGCAAAGGAGTTGTTTCAGATAAATGCGGAAACAGGAGAGATCAGAGTATCAGACAAATTAGATTATGAAGAGGAAAACAATTATCAGTTGAATGTGAAAGCAAAAGACCACGGTGGTCTTTCCGATACATGTAAAGTTGTTATTGAAATTATTGACGAGAATGATAATTCTCCAACAATACAACTGATGTCTTTTTCCAATACCATAGCAGAGAATTCCCCTCCTGGAACTACAGTAGCCGTGATAAATGCAGAGGATGCAGATGCTGGAAAGAACGGCGTGGTGCACTGTTCTATAAACCCAGATATCCCTTTCAAAATGGAGTCGTCAATGACCGACTATTATAGCTTAGTAACTGATGGCATCCTCGACCGAGAATCGATTTCAGAATACAACGTCACCATAAATGTATCAGACGACGGGACACCGATTCTCTTCAGTAATAAAACAGTGACAGTGAAAGTGACAGACGTCAATGACAACCCACCCGCCTTTGACCGCTGTGTCTATGAGGCATTTCTAACAGAGAACAATTCGCCAGGGGTCTCCATATTTACTATCAGGGCGAGTGATGCTGACTCTGGTCAAAATGCGCGCTTGTCCTACTACCTGGAAAACAGTGAGATAAATGGGGCACAGGTCTCTTCACTGGTCTCGGTAAATTCAGAGAATGGGGTTATTCATGCTGTGCGCTCATTTGATTATGAGCAACTAAAAGAGTTTCATTGTAATATAACTGCGCGAGACGGAGGGTCCCCTCCCCTCAGTGCTACTGTTACTGTGCACATTTCTATCCAAGACCAGAACGACAACCCTCCTCAGGTTCTCTACCCAGTACAAACTAGTAGCTCTCTGGTGGCTGAAATGGTGCCTCGTTCAGCAGATGTGGGCTATCTTGTCACTAAAGTGGTGGCTGTTGATGTGGACTCTGGACAGAATGCCTGGCTCTCATATAAACTGCAGAAAGCGACAGACAGGGCGCTGTTTGAAGTAGGCCTACAGAATGGAGAAATAAGAACCATACGCCAGGTCACTGATAAAGATGCTGTGAAACAAAAGCTCACTGTTGTAGTGGAGGACAACGGACAGCCCTCTCGATCAGCTACAGTCAATGTGAACGTGGCGGTGGCGGACAGCTTCCCTGAAGTGCTTTCAGAATTCACTGACTTTATGCACGACAAGGATTACAACGATAACTTGACTTTTTATCTTGTTTTGGCCTTGGCTGTCGTGACTTTTCTCTTCATCTCGTGTGTAATGGTTATAATATCAGTTAAGATCTACAGATGGAGACAATTTCGCAACATCCACCACTCCAATCTCCCAGTTATTCCATATTATCCACCCCGTTACGCAGACGCCGGAGGGACAGGGACTCTGCAACACGTGTACAACTATGAGGTGTGCATGACGACTGACTCGAGAAAAAGTGACTGTAAATTCGCCAGACCTTTTAGTCAGAACGTTTTAATAATGGACCCGAGCTCTTCTATGACCAGAGACCAAGTGACCTTGCATCGCTCTCAGAATGAGAAAAGCTTTCTGGATGAGCCGGATTCTCCTGAGCAGGTGAGACGCGGACATATTACATCAGTTGTTTACGGTTTGGTCCTAGAGGTATTTAAATGTATTTGAAAACAAGTAGCTAGGCTATTTTAAAATACTTCAAATAGAAGTAGTTGATTCGGGATTTATTTTTGAAAATAGTAAAATAAACAGAAGATACGAAGACATATTTAAAATAGGCATGCAGCAGAACCCAGGTGAGGTAAAAGTTATTTAGATGTCCCATCAGTTTAGGTGCTTTTTTAATCATCTTGTTTATCTGTCTTCATCCTTAATTAAACCCACATGTTTTGCTTTAATCCACAATGTTTGGCTTTTCAGATAGTTGTTGTAGAAAAGTGTTATTCTTGTCGAAGTGGGTGTATTGCAATCCGAATAGCGGTTCTATTCAGACTCTCACATAGCACACCTTTATTTGTTGGCAAAAACATGTAAGTATTTTCTGTTGAGGTTGTACTTGTGAATTTGCAGTGCTGGGTATCCATGGTGAGCCTCAGTGTGCCGTGCATCTGCGTAAAATAGAAATGCGTCATTAGTGCATTCGTGGGCTGGATCAAAATCAGAGTCCTATGGGAGTTCGTGTCTAAAGAGGAGTGATCAGCTATGTAGAGGCATATACCGTATTCATTCGGTGCATTTACCCTTTTGTAACTGTGAGCGCCGCTGTTGGTTAACAAAACAATAGTATATTGTCTCAAGGGTGATTGAGCAGTATCCCTACCTCAGTATTGCTATACTCCTTCACAGATATACCACTAGATAGACTCGACTCCATTTGCAGCCGAGAAGGATACATGCAGGCATTGGCAATATCTCCAGATATTATCTTTTGGAATTCCTAATGTCCTTTGGATTACAACTTTACAATTTATATAGACATACAATGGATATTTGGTGTTTGTTCGATGTTCCACTCAGCCTACGGAAGAAATGCTTTGGTTACAGATGGCAAGTACTGTGCATCGTTTGTTGCGTGAACTGGGTAGACAATGTGACAGGACAAGCACGGTATTCTATCCCAGAGGAAATGAGTGAGGGGTCTTTTGTCGGTAATATTGCGAAGGACTTGGGTTTGGAGGTCAGTCGGCTTGTTACTGGTAGAGCTCGCATTGTAACAAAGGGGAGTCGTCAGTATGTTGATCTCAACAGAGATAAAGGCACTCTGGTTGTTAAAGAGAGAATAGACAGAGAAGAGCTCTGTCAGCAGACTACACCCTGCAGCTTTAGTTTTGAGGTTATAATCGAAAATCCCATCCAATTGTATCGAATAACAGTCGAGGTCCGGGATGTTAACGACAATGCCCCTTCCTTTCCGAGAGATAGTGTTAACCTGGAAATTAGCGAGTCTGCCGTGTCTGGAGCTCGCTTCTCGTTAGACAGTGCAGAGGACTCGGACGTGGGCGTTAACAGCATCCAAAGCTATACCCTGAAACCAGTAGATCATTTCAACCTAGAGTTACATAGCCAACCTGACGGCGGGAAATATGTCGAGATGATTTTGCATAATCCGTTAGATAGAGAGAGACAGGAGGAATTTACGCTGTTGCTTATAGCAAACGATGGGGGTGATCCTCAAAAATCTGGCACTCTTCATATCCATGTAATTGTAATAGATGCCAATGATAATGCCCCCGTTTGCAGTCTGTCTGTTTATAAAGCAGATATCAAAGAAAATTCCCCAATAGGAACCTTGATAACAAATGTAAGCGCTGCTGATGCTGATAGTGGGTCGTACGGGAAAGTGTCATATTCTATTGCCCATGTAAGCAGAGAAGCGAATGGTCTATTTCAGATGAATGCGGAAACGGGGGAGATAACAGTGTCAGCCCAGTTAGATTATGAAAAGGTGAAAAACTACCAATTAAATGTAAAAGCAAGAGACCATGGTGGTCTTACCAATACATGTAGAGTTGTTATTGAAATTATTGACGAGAATGATAATTCTCCAACAATACAACTGATGTCTTTTTCCAATACCATAGCAGAGAATTCCCCTCCTGGAACTACAGTAGCCGTGATAAATGCAGAGGATGCAGATGCTGGAAAGAACGGCGTGGTGCACTGTTCTATAAACCCAGATATCCCTTTCAAAATGGAGTCGTCAATGACCGACTATTATAGCTTAGTAACTGATGGCATCCTCGACCGAGAATCGATTTCAGAATACAACGTCACCATAAATGTATCAGACGACGGGACACCGATTCTCTTCAGTAATAAAACAGTGACAGTGAAAGTGACAGACGTCAATGACAACCCACCCGCCTTTGACCGCTGTGTCTATGAGGCATTTCTAACAGAGAACAATTCGCCAGCGGTCTCCATATTTACTATCAGGGCGAGTGATGCTGACTCTGGTCAAAATGCGCGCTTGTCCTACTATCTGGAGAACAGTGAGATAAATGGGGCACAGGTCTCTTCACTGGTCTCGGTAAATTCAGAGAATGGGGTTATTCATGCTGTGCGCTCATTTGATTATGAGCAACTAAAAGAGTTTCATTGTAATATAACTGCGCGAGACGGAGGGTCCCCTCCCCTCAGTGCTACTGTTACTGTGCACATTTCTATCCAAGACCAGAACGACAACCCTCCTCAGGTTCTCTACCCAGTACAAACTAGTAGCTCTCTGGTGGCTGAAATGGTGCCTCGTTCAGCAGATGTGGGCTATCTTGTCACTAAAGTGGTGGCTGTTGATGTGGACTCTGGACAGAATGCCTGGCTCTCATATAAACTGCAGAAAGCGACAGACAGGGCGCTGTTTGAAGTAGGCCTACAGAATGGAGAAATAAGAACCATACGCCAGGTCAACGATAAAGATGCTGTGAAGCAAAAGCTCACTGTTGTAGTGGAGGACAACGGACAGCCCTCTCGATCAGCTACAGTCATTGTGAACGTGGCGGTGGCGGACAGCTTCCCTGAAGTGCTTTCAGAATTCACTGACTTTACGCACGACAAAGAATCCCACGATAACTTGACTTTTTATTTAATTTTGGCCTTGGCTGTCGTGACTTTTCTCTTCATCTCGTGTGTAATGGTTATAATATCAGTTAAGATCTACAGATGGAGACAATTTCGCAACTTCCACCACTCCAATCTCCCAGTTATTCCATATTATCCACCCCGTTACGCAGACGCCGGAGGGACAGGGACTCTGCAACACGTGTACAACTATGAGGTGTGCATGACGACTGATTCGAGAAAAAGTGACTGTAAATTCGCCAGACCTTTTAGTCAGAACGTTTTAATAATGGACCCGAGCTCTACTATGACTAGAGACAATGCGACCTTGCAACGTTCTCCGAATGAGAAAAGCTTTCTGGATGAGCCGGATTCTCCTGAGCAGGTGAGACGGCTGTACAGAAATATGACATGATTTGTTTAGTGAAACTAGACTGATGAGCTTGCAATATGTTTGGATGCATTTCTTATCAGTACATTCTGTAAATCCTTTGTGGGGTCCTGATGGGGATGGGGGGTGGGAGGTGGGGGTGGGGGGGGGGGATGTGTATTGTCAGCACATTCGTCAGGCCAATCAACTGATGTATTTGTTTCATGATGTAGTTTATTAAGTAGACCTAGTTAGTCTTGAAAAAAGACAGCACTTACAGGGTGCTGTTTCGTGAAGAAGTATGGGCCTACTAAACTCAGCAAAAATGGAAACGTCCTTTTTCAGGACCCTGTCTTGAAAGAGCGTTCATTATAGAGCTGGTATTTGCTGTTTTTTATCAGGATGCTCTTCTATTTTACCACACAGTAATTAACACACATGCACTGTTTACGTTTTGTGTGTATATTCCACCGTGTGTTAATCAATATAATATAATAATGTGCACGTGTGAGTGAATATTTTAATGCAGTCTTTTTTACAGCTTTGAATGCTTATGTTCCCATTTCTCGTTTATTCAGTCTTTGGGCTCTGAGTGCCGCTGTTGGTCAGTAGAAAAAAGTAATTATCTAACGTGTAGAGGTCCCTCCCAAACAACTGTGATGTATAACAGAAGGCGGAGAGAGAGATTCACATATCTCTTCACGTCTAATAAATACAGATTTTAATTGCAGTCCGACTGGAATTTTGTGAATTCTTCCGAGGATTTTGTGTTTTGCTGCTACAAGAAAGTGGCCTTCCGGATTTATATTGAGATAACCCTCTGTTGTTAATAATGGAGGGAGGATTTATCATATTTAACATCATGAGATGGCAACTGTTTTGCCGTATGCATTGGCAACTACGATCGTGTTTCATTGCGTGCCTAATCCAGACCGTTTGTGGTCAAATTCGCTATTCTATTCCCGAGGAATTGAAGAAAGGATATTTTGTTGGGAATATTGCGCAGGATTTAGGGTTAAATGTGGGACGACTGAGATCAGGGAGGGCTCGTATCGTCACCGGAGACAGCATTCAGTACACAGAGCTAAAGACAGACAAAGGGGTATTGGTCGTCAGCGAGAGGATTGACCGAGAGCAGCTCTGTGGGGATTTTACTCCACGTAGCTTTACTTTCGAAATAATCTTAAAGAACCCGATTGAACTCACAGTGTCACTGTGGACATTTTGGATGTCAATGATCACTCACCGATTTAAAAAAAAACAAGAGATCAAATTGAAAATCAGTGAGTCTGCTGCACCGGGAGCGCGCTTTGTTTTAGGGAGCGCGGAGGACCCTGATGTTGGAATAAACGCTCTTCAGAATGACATATTAACTCCTAATGATAACTTCATCCTGAAACAACATACTCGACCTGACGGGCTGAAATGGGCAGAGATGGTGCTTCAGAAGCCGTTGGACAGAGAGCAAGAGCCCCGAATCTCTCTTACCTTAACTGCAGTCGATGGTGGAAATCCACAGCGATCTGGCTCTGTAAATATTGAGGTTACTATTTTAGATGCTAATGATAATGCACCTGTGTTTAACCAGTCAGTCTATAGAGCAACTGTTATGGAAAATGCGTCCATAGGCACATACATCACTACCGTTAATGCCAGTGACTCAGATAGCGGATCGAATGGACTGATAACATATTCATTTTCCAACATGAACGGTAAAGTGGCCGATGTGTTTAGTGTGGTTGAGAACACTGGAATTATATATGTTGTTGGGCAGCTAGATCACGAAAAAACTAAAAAGTATGACGTTGGCGTCGAGGCCAAAGACCAAGGGGGTCTAGCAGATTCTAGTAAGGTTATAGATGAAGTAGTTGATGTTAATGATAATGCACCTGTGATAAATGTTATGTCTTTCTCATATCCTGTGACTGAAGACGCACCGGTCGGTACGACAATAGCAGTTATCAATGTCAAGGACATAGACTCAGAGTTGAACGGTCAGGTGACATGCAACATCAATCACAAACGTCAGTTTAAGATCATGTCTTCTCTTACTAATTACTACACCTTGGTAACCGATTCTGCTTTCGACCGAGAAATATAATATCACAATAAAAGCGACCGATTCTGGCTTCCCACCCCTCTCAAGTAACAACAGTTGCTCTTAAGATTTCTGATGTTAATGACAACGCCCCTGGGTTTGATCAGAGTGAATACTCCACATTCATCATGGAAAAGAACTCTCCGGGTATATCTATATGTACAGTGAGCGCCGCTGACTCTGATTGGAATCACAATGCGCGGATATCTTATCTTTTGGACGAGACCTAGATAGTTGGAGCCCCTGTGTCATCGTCCATTTTTGTTTATTCTGAGACCGGAGTGTTGTATGCTGTACTGTCCTTTGATTATGAACGAATTAAACAGTTTAGAGTTCATGTCAAAGCACAAGATGGAGGCTCACCGCCCCTGAGCACCAATGTGACTTTAACTCTATTTATAAAAGATCAGAATGACAACGCCCCTCAGGTTCTCTACCCAGTACAGACTAGTAGCTCTCTGGTGGCTGAAATGGTGCCTCGTTCAGCAGATGTGGGCTATCTTGTTACTAAAGTGGTGGCTGTTGATGTGGACTCTGGACAGAATGCCTGGCTCTCATATAAACTGCAGAAAGCGACAGACAGGGCGCTGTTTGAAGTAGGCCTACAGAATGGAGAAATAAGAACCATACGCCAGGTCACTGATAAAGATGCTGTGAAACAAAAGCTCACTGTTGTAGTGGAGGACAACGGACAGCCCTCTCGATCAGCTACAGTCAATGTGAACGTGGCGGTGGCGGACAGCTTCCCTGAAGTGCTCTCAGAATTCAGTGACTTTACGCATGAAACAGATTACAATGAGAACCTGACTTTTTATCTCGTTTTGGCCTTGGCTGTGGTGTCTTTCCTCTTCATCTCGTGTGTATTAGTTATAATATCAGTTAAGATCTACACGTGGATACAATCACGCATGTATCAGTTTAGTCTCCCAGTTATTCCATATTATCCACCCCGTTACGCAGACGCCGGAGGGACAGCGACTCTGCAACATATGTACAACTATGAGGTGTGCATGACGACTGACTCAAGGAAGAGTGACTGTAAATTTGCCAGACCTTTTAGTCAGAACGTGGTAATAATGGACTCAATCTCTATAGATACTTTCCAAAATGCACAAAGAGAGAAAAGTTTCCCAGATTCTCCTGAGATGGTGAGATAATCATTGCCCAATGTGTTATGTTGCTTAATAATTGCATTAATTAAATAGTTTTATTTAAATTAGATTAGATTGGGACTTTGTATGTGTATTATCAACTGATTTACTAATGTTTTTCAAAGAGAGCCTCTAGTCCTGTTCATTTCAGCACCACCACTTGTGGACAGCGACACTGTCGGACCCAGTCCCGCAGCCTCTTTCACGTAATATTTTATAGGGCACCGTAAGTCTGTTTACAGGTTTTATTATAACAGAACGATACTAAACCTTAATGAATATTTTTTTAACGTTAGGTCTATTTTTTACATTTAATTTATTTTAAGTGAGAAGTAGTTCTGTCTGGGGATGACAACATATAGGCCTTAATGTGTATCTCTCTCAGTTTTGTCTTACATTGACATGTTTTTGAGCAAATGTGTCACACTAGAAGATATAGTAGGCCATACAATTGAAATAATTAATGATTTGTAGTGTCATTTTGTACAGTAGAAGTGCGCTCCTTGCAATGGTCTGTGAGTGCCGCTGTTGGTTCAGACTGTGAAATGTAAAAAGCACCTCCCATATCTACATATCTGTGAGCTCTTTCTATCTGAAGGTTGCTAGTTGCTTCAGCCATATTTGAAAACAGACTCGCTAGAGTTACACGCCCGAAGCAGGCGGAACGACATGTTTTGTGATTAATTGACGATCGTTTGGATACTTTTACTTCGTTGTCTTTGGTCTGTGTAGATTAGTTTTTCTGTTGGTCTGGACATTTATGTAGTATATGAACTGGATTTTATCAAATGTCTGCTAGGAATCTGGTATGCGCTTTTGACAGCCATGCGTCACTATGGCTTATCCTCGTTTTATTTGGATGTATAGTCCATGGACAAGTGAGATATTCTATTCCTGAGGAGATGGCGAAAGGCTCGGTCGTGGGTAATGTCGCAGAGGACTTGGGCATTGCTCTGAAAAGGCTGAGGAGCGGCCGAGCTCGTATCATAGCCGGGGACAATAGTCCCTATGTGGAGCTGAACACAGACAAAGGAACACTGGCAGTGAGTGAGAGGATAGACCGAGAGCTCTTGTGTAAACAAACTTATTCGTGTAGTTTCAGCTTCGAGCTAATCTTAGAAAACCATATTCAGCTTTATGAAGTTACCGTAGAAATCATGGATGTCAATGACCACGCTCCTACATTTCCCAAAGATGAAATTTACATCGAGATTAGCGAGTCAGCCGTCTCGGGAGCGCGTTTCTTACTAGATAGCGCATTTGATCCAGATGTTGGAGAAAATACAATACAGAGCTACACTCTGAAACCCACTGATCATTTCATTCTGAAACAGGAAACTCGTGCAGACGGAAACAAATACATAGACATGATGTTGCTGTCGCCAGTAGACAGGGAGAGCCATGAGGAATTAACCCTCGTTTTAACCGCAATTGATGGTTGCCATCCACCGAAATCAGGCATGATGAAAATAAATATCCACGTTTTAGACGTAAACGATAACACTCCCGTATTTTCCAAAAAGCTGTATAGGGCGTCAGTTCCAGAAAATGCGCCTAAGGGAAGCCCTGTGGCTAAAGTAAGCGCAACTGATGCAGATAAAGGCATAAACGGAGAGGTGACGTTTTCTTTCAGGTACAGCGCAGACAGTAACAACGGGCTTTTCCGAATCGATGCACAGTCAGGTGAGATTTTCGTTTTTGGACATCTAGATTTTGAAAAAGCTAAAAAGTACGAGTTAAACATCGAAGCCAAAGATCATGGCGGCTTCACTGATTCTTGTGCCATGATTATTGACATAATTGATGTGAATGATAACATGCCTGTCATATCTTTGACATCATTCACGAATCCTGTTTCTGAAAACTCTCCACCTGGCACAACAATTGCAGTGATTAATGTTAAAGACATAGATTCGGGAGAAAATGGACAGGTGCGTTGTAGCATATCAAAAGATTCCCCCTTTGTCATTAGGTCATCATTACGGAATTACTATACGTTATTGACAGAGGAAGAATTAAACCGGGAAATGGTATCAGAATATAACGTCACTATAACTGCCACAGATGAAGGCTCGTCCCCTCTCTCTAGTAACAAGACTATTAACTTACGAGTGTCTGACGTCAATGATAACACACCAATATTTGAAAAGGAATCTTATATCACAAATATAGTGGAAAATAATTCACCAGGTGTATCATTATTTACCGTAAGAGCATCAGACGCTCATTGTTGCCAGAACGCACGCGTCTCCTACATCCTTGAGGATTCTGTGGTTAACGGGGCACCAGCTTCCTCCTTAGTTTCAATTAATGCTGAAACTGGTGTTATATATGCGGTGAGATCATTCGATTACGAACAACTTAAAGCATTCAAAATCAATATTAGAGCGCATGATGGTGGTTCTCCAACTCTCAGTGGCAACGCAAGTGTGCATGTACTTGTCCTAGACCAGAACGACAACGCTCCTCAGGTTCTCTACCCAGTACAGACTAGTAGCTCTCTGGTGGCTGAAATGGTGCCTCGTTCAGCAGATGTGGGCTATCTTGTCACTAAAGTGGTGGCTGTTGATGTGGACTCTGGACAGAATGCCTGGCTCTCATATAAACTGCAGAAAGCGACAGACAGGGCGCTGTTTGAAGTAGGCCTACAGAATGGAGAAATAAGAACCATACGCCAGGTCACTGATAAAGATGCTGTGAAACAAAAGCTCACTGTTGTAGTGGAGGACAACGGGCAGCCCTCTCGATCAGCTACAGTCAATGTGAACGTGGCGGTGGCGGACAGCTTCCCTGAAGTGCTTTCAGAATTCACTGACTTTACGCACGACAAAGATTATAATGATAACCTGACTTTTTATTTAATTTTGGCACTTGCTGTGGTTTCACTGCTTTTTATTTTTTTCGATTATTGCTATAATGTCAGTGAAAATCTACCGGTGGAAACAGAAAAAACTATTCTATAAATCTGCAGCAAACCTCCCCGTTATCCCATATTACCCTCCCGTTTACCCTGATGGAAACCTGGGAACCCTACAGCGTGTTTACAACTATGAGGTGTGTGGAACCACTGACTCTAGGATGAGTAATGTGAAGATTGTGAGGCCTTATAGCCAGAACACACTGGTGGATGTGAGTCGAATGGGGACAATGCAGAGAGAAGAGAGAAAGCAGGAAGACGCTGATGTCGATGGAGAGGTGAGACACCCACCCTCCCCCTATCCCGTCCTCTATTCAGATGTTGCTGTGTGTGTGTAACCGAAGTGAAATGGCTAGTTAGTTAGTGGTGGTGCGCGCTAATAGCGTTTCAATTGCTGACGTCACTCGCTCTGAGACCTGAAGTAGTTGTTCCCCTTGCTCTGCAAGGGCCGCGGCTTTTGTGGCGTGGGTGTCAGTTGTTGATGTTCGCAGAGGGTCACTGGTTCAAGCCCAGGTTGGGGCGAGGAGAATGACTGGGTGATGTTTATAATCATGTATGCTCTGGCCTCTATATGATCAATTCAAAGTTTACAGCTGGAACCTACATTTATAATGAATTGTCCATATATACTATACTACAATTTTCATCACTTGAGTAGGTTTTTGTAAAATATGCAAGGTCAAATTCACAGTTTATTTGTGATATTTTATGGTGTTAGATACTTTTCAAGATGTGTTCACTTTTAGAGCACTATGTGAAACAGGCCATGAAGCTGGCAAAATAATTAGTTTTTTTCGGAAATTGTGATTTCTGATAGAAGCTGTGTAGATTGTGAAAAACGTTTTTCTATACACATGTAATATCTCCGCTATGCGCTTAGTGCCGCTGTTGACCGGTACAGCAGTAGGCATACACGAGTGTAATTTTGTCCCTGCCTATATAGTGTGGATGATATTAAAGTCGCAGTGACATGTGCACAATCCCCTTTGCTTTGGGAGAGTGAGAACACTGTCTAAAACGGATGTCACTGGAATAACAGAGGTAGCATATATATTTTGATTTGCTGCCTTGCCTACATATGAGTGTTATTGGATTTTAACATTAGATAGTTGTGCAACGCATATTAAGAAAAACATGCATTTTCTTTGTTTTTGTGGAACAAGGGGAGGAGGTAAAAGGGGATCCGCCATTCGGAAATGGCAATTGCATCTTCTCCTTTTCTCAGTCTGTTTCTCAATGTATGTGGACTGCCAGTTCCGCTATTCAATTCGTGAGGAGATGACGACTGGTTCGTTCGTGGGGAATATCGTTCAGGACCTAGGGCTGGAAGTTAAAAGACTCAAATCAGGTCGAGCGCGTATTTTTACGGAGGATAACCGTGAGTATATCGGTCTCAATGTGGACAAAGGGACTCTGGTTGTGAAAGAGAGGATTGATAGAGAGGAGCTGTGCGCCCAAGTGGCTCCATGTTCATTACATTTCCAGATAATTCTTGAAAATCCCGTTGAACTTCACCGTATTGACGTAGAGATATTAGATATTAACGACAATACTCCAGTATTTTCTAATAAAGATATTCGAATAGAGATTAGTGAGGGGTCTCTGTCTGGAGCCCGGTTTCCGCTAGAGAATGCTATGGATCCTGACGTCGGAATTAATTCCATTCAAACATATTCTCTCTTACGGAGTGATCATTTCACTCTGAAACAGCATTCACACGCAGAGGGAAGAACATATGTAGAGTTGGTGCTTGAAACGATGCTTGACAGGGAAACGAATGAGCAACATACCTTGGTGTTAACTGCTGTGGACGGTGGTAATCCACAGAAGTCCGGTACTGCTAAAATATATATAGAAGTATTAGATATAAATGATAATGCACCTGTTTTCAGTTCTGGCCTTTATAAATCCTCTGTCTCCGAAGATTCTCCAAAAAGCACCGTGATTCTGAGAGTCAGTTCTACCGATTCAGATAAAGGGACACATGGCCAAGTTATGTATTCGTTTTCACATGCCGGTGGCGCTTCAGATCTGTTTAGTGTAGATCCCCTTACAGGGGAAATAACACTTACTGGACAATTAGATTTTGAGCGTAGTAAACAGCATACACTAATTGTGCAAGCAATGGATCGGGGGCGTCTATCAGATACAAGTAAAGTACTGATCGACGTTTTAGATGTCAATGACAACGACCCTCTAATTACACTAATGACCTTTTCTAACCCGATACCCGAAGACGCACCTTTAGAGACTGTTATAGCAATGTTGAACGTTAAAGATTTAGACTCCGATAGAAATGGACATATCAAATGTTCCCTCAACCAGGATTTACCATTCCACATTAAGTCATCCTCTTTCAACATCTACAGTTTAGTCACAGATCAGATGTTAGACCGTGAAATGATTTCTGAGTACAATATTACAATAATAGCAAGGGATGAGGGGTTTCCTCCGCGATCTACAAACAAGACTCTGACATTGAGAATATCCGATGTGAATGATAATGCACCATTATTTGAGAGGCACTCATACACTGCTTCTGTGATGGAGAACAACTCTCCAGGTGTTTCCATATTTTCACTAACAGCCAGTGATAAGGACACCGGCAACAGCGCACGGATTTCATATTGTATTGATGATTCAGACAAAGATGGACTTTCAGTATTCCCATATATATCTGTCAATTCAGAAAGTGGCGTTATACATGCAGTGCGTGCCTTTGATTATGAACAAATTAAAGAATTTAAGATCTGCATTAAAGCGCAAGATGGAGGCTCACCGCCTCTGAGCACCAATGTGACTTTAACTGTTTTCATAACAGATCAGAACGACAACTCTCCTCAGGTTCTCTACCCAGTACAGACTAGTAGCTCTCTGGTGGCTGAAATGGTGCCTCGTTCAGCAGATGTGGGCTATCTTGTCACTAAAGTGGTGGCTGTTGATGTGGACTCTGGACAGAATGCCTGGCTCTCATATAAACTGCAGAAAGCGACAGACAGGGCGCTGTTTGAAGTAGGCCTACAGAATGGAGAAATAAGAACCATACGCCAGGTCAACGATAAAGATGCAGTGAAACAAAAGCTCACTGTTGTAGTGGAGGACAACGGACAGCCCTCTCGATCAGCTACAGTCATTGTGAACGTGGCGGTGGCGGACAGCTTCCCTGAAGTGCTTTCAGAATTCACTGACTTTACGCACGACAAAGATTATAATGATAACCTGACTTTTTATTTAATTTTGGCACTTGCTGTGGTTTCACTGCTTTTTATTTTTTCGATTATTGCTATAATGTCAGTGAAAATCTACCGGTGGAAACAGAATCAATTATTCTATAAATCTGCAGCAAACCTCCCCGTTATCCCATATTACCCTCCCGTTTACCCAGATGGAAACCTGGGAACCCTACAGCGTGTTTACAACTATGAGGTGTGTGGAACCACTGACTCTAGGAAGAGTGATGTGAAGTTTGCGAGGCCTTATAGCCAGAACACACTGGTGGACGTGAGTCACATGGGGACAATGCAGAGAGAAAGGAGAGATCAGGCGGATGCTGATATCGATGGAGAGGTGAGAGGGCATATTGAAATTAATATTTACTCCTGATCAGGGTTGTTTTATAGGCTTTGTTGGGTGTTGATGCATCTCTTTCACCGTCGTCTCCCTCTCTTTCGGTCTAATGCTCTCTTTTCGCTCAATTGCTCTTTCTCTCTTTCTTTAACGCTCTGCGTTCGTGTGAGCACAAGCGTTGTCATTACGCATGTCTTTGTAAGCACTCCGCTGCATCTTTGTCTTATTTCTCTTAAAAACTATTCCTGTAACACATTCTTATCCAATATTTATGACACTACGGAGGTGAATTTTGCATTACGAAATATCTAAATGTTTTATGTCAACATTTATTCGGTATTTTTAAGTGTGATACATTAACATGCCAAAGCCTTAATTTCTGTAGTATTGCAATACTTTGTTTGAACCCTAAGTGCCGCTGTGGATCGCATGTAATATAAAACACAATCACACTGTGGTTCCTCCCATAATAATGCGTTTAGAAACGCACAGAAGCACAGTAAACTGGAGCTCCAGATGAGAGAATAAAGACCCTTGTCTGGATTGTACATTAGGTGTCCAGAGGCTCTTTGTTCTGTTAATGGACGCCACATTGACTGGATTCTTGTCAAATACATTCTAGGATGCATTTTCAGCCTTAATATTGTGATTTGGCTTCAGATTTTTTTTGTGAAATGGCAATGAGAAAGAACAGACTCTTCGAGTGGCCGTTGTGCGTGTTCGTGGTTTGCGGGTTCTCAGTTTACCCTGTGGCCGGGCAGGTCCGCTACTCCATCCCGGAAGAGATGACATTGGGATCCTTTGTTGGAGATATAGCAAAAGATCTGGGACTGGAGCCGCAACGGCTTGTAGCCGGGAGAGCTCGGATTTTCAGCGCGGGCGACAGTGAGTACGTAGGGCTGGACCGAGAGAAAGGACAATTGTTAGTGAAAGAGAGAATGGACCGGGAACAGCTATGTGCGGAGATGCCCGCCTGTAGCTTCAGTTTCGATGTGATATTAGAGAATCCAATGGAACTGTTTCGAGTTACAGTTGAAGTAGTAGATATCAACGATAATAGCCCCGTCTTTCCGAAGAGAGAAATTGAATTGGAAATCAGCGAGTTAGCCGTACCTGGTGCGCGTTTCTCTATGGAAAGCGCGGTAGACCAAGACGTGGGGGAAAATGCACTTCAGAAATACATATTAAACCCCACAGACCATTTTAATCTTAATATTCAAGGTCGCATAGATGACAGTAAACACATAGAGATGGTACTTCAAAAACCTCTGGACAGAGAAAAGACGAAGCATCACTATTTGACTTTAACTGCTGTCGATGGTGGAGACCCTCAGCGGTCTGGAACAGTTAAAATTCACATCGTCGTTCTCGATGTTAATGATAATGCGCCTGCATTTAGCCAAGCTACATATAAAGCATTTGTTCCAGAAAATGCAGTGAAAGGCACATTGATTACCACAGTAAGTGCGACAGATGCAGACGAGGGATCTAGCGTCAATATAGAGTATTATTTTGAGCATGCCACCAAAAGTATTCAAGAGCTATTCACAATCGACCCGATTTCAGGCGAGGTAAGAGTAGTAGGAGATATAGATTATGAAAAGAACAAACGATTCCAAATGAAGGTAAAAGCCAAAGATCTTGGTGGCTTAACAGACTCGTGTGGCATCGTTATTGACGTTATTGATGTTAATGATAACATTCCGAAAATAACCGTCATGTCCTTTTCTAGTGCCCTACCCGAGGACTCAGTTCCTGGCACTATTATAGCCATGATTAACATCCAGGATCTTGATTCCGCGGAAAACGCAGAGATAACATGTTCCGTTCATAACAACCTTCCTTTCAAGATGGAATCATCTTTATCAAATTACTACAATCTGGTGACAGAATCTGTATTGGACAGAGAGCAGACAGCAGAGTATAACATAACAATCACGGCGGTAGATGGAGGCAGTCCGCCGCTCTCAAGTAAAAAGACGCTCAGTTTAAAGATATCGGATGTGAACGACCATTCACCCCAATTCCAACAAGAAAGCTATGATGCCTATGTGTTTGAAAACAATGTCCCTTCCCGGTCTTTCTTTTCTGTGAGCGCAACAGATGCAGACTTGGGACCAAATGCTAAGGTTTCATACTTCCTTGAGGATGGTAGTTTAAACGGGGCTCCACTCTCCGCATATCTGACAGTAAATTCCGACAGTGGGGTGCTTTATGCGGTGAAGCCCTTTGATTATGAGCAAATCAAATCTTTCAAAATCAATGTCAAAGCACAAGATGGAGGCTCACCCCCATTGAGTGGCAATGTGACTATAAACATATTTATAAAAGATCAGAATGACAACGCCCCTCAGGTTCTCTACCCAGTACAGACTAGTAGCTCTCTGGTGGCTGAAATGGTGCCTCGTTCAGCAGATGTGGGCTATCTTGTCACTAAAGTGGTGGCTGTTGATGTGGACTCTGGACAGAATGCCTGGCTCTCATATAAACTGCAGAAAGCGACAGACAGGGCGCTGTTTGAAGTAGGCCTACAGAATGGAGAAATAAGAACCATACGCCAGGTCACTGATAAAGATGCTGTGAAACAAAAGCTCACTGTTGTAGTGGAGGACAACGGGCAGCCCTCTCGATCAGCTACAGTCATTGTGAACGTGGCGGTGGCGGACAGCTTCCCCGAAGTGCTTTCAGAATTCACTGACTTCACAGTGGATAGGGAATATGACAACAAGCTGACTTTTTATCTGGTGTTGGCCTTGGCTGTGGTCTCGGTTCTGTTCATATTCTCCATCATTGCCATTGTCACGGTAAAAATCTACAGATGGAGACAGAATCGATTATTCTATAAATCTGCAGCAAACCTCCCCGTTATCCCATATTACCCTCCCGTTTACCCTGATGGAAACCTGGGAACCCTACAGCGTGTTTACAACTATGAGGTGTGTGGAACCACTGACTCTAGGATGAGTAATGTGAAGATTGTGAGGCCTTATAGCCAGAACACACTGGTGGATGTGAGTTGCATGGGGACAATGCAGAGAGAAGAGAGAAAGCAGGAGGATGTCAATGGAGAGGTGAGACCCCCGCTCCATTCTGTTCTCTATTCAGATGTTACAACTGAAACATATTAGTAGCATGGTCCAAACTGTGGTATGTTGTATTGGTGGCTGGACTACAGCCAAACATACTTTGACCCTCTTCCAATCTGTGTAATGTCTGTCTATCTATATGAAGGGGTGCACATACATGCAATGTATCTTCATAGGACTTTACCTTTATAATGTGTAAAGGGTTCTCCTACTATATATCAGTGAAGGCACTGCATGGTGCTGACTAGTGTTATCCGTTTCTGTGTTCATCTCAGCTGGCGTATCAGTAACTAAAGTGCATTTGGGCAACAGGTAGCCTAGTGGTTAAGAGTGTTGTGCCAGTAACAGAAAGGTTGCTGGTTCGAATCTCCGAACCAGCTAGGTGAAAAATCTGCCATCATGCCCTTGAGCAAGGCATGTAACCCTAATTGCTCCTGTAAGTTGTTCTGGATAAGAGTGTCTGAAAATGACTAAACATGTTAAATGTAGAGGCATTAGTGAGGCCAGATGGCTCATCATCAGGCAGCCTGTGATGTCATGATTCTGTGTTAACCTGTTATAATGAACTGTGACTATGATCCTCAGTTGATTACTCTTCTCATTTACCCTGCAGGTGTGGATTTAAAAGAGCATGTTCTGAACTCACTGTATCAGTTTCCTTAGGTCTCTTCTGACTGACTGACTGACTGATCGACTGACCTCACTGACTCACTCTGCTTATACTATCAAATCTATGTTCTGAGGAGCCTTCTCCTTCTTGCTCTCTCTCTCCTCTTCCATCTCTCTCTCTCTATAAAACACCATAGCGCTTGGGCACACTGACCCACTTTCCCGCTCACACACTACTCTAATAATCTGTGCTGCTGTACTGCAGTAATGGGCTTATGTCTCTTCTATCAGACTCTGGGCTTCATTCCACAGCAGTGTTACACTCATGCCTGTATGAACACTGCATCTGCTCTGTATTCAGAATGAGTATGCATGTCTGTCTGTCCATCTGTCCATCTTTCTGTCTGTAACCAATGTGTCTGTCTGTCTGTCTGTCTGTCTGTCTGTCTGTCTGTCTGTCTGTCTGTCTGTCTGTCTGTCTGTCTGTCTGTCTGTCTGTCTGTCTGTCACTACTTGTCAGTCACAGTAGTAATGGCTGACAGGTTGTAAGGGTTTTTAGATTAGAGCATGTTAGTGACAGTTAGAGAGATTTCTCATCTGCCTGGCATCCGCCAGCAACAGCTTCACATCTTTGTCTCCTGTTTTAACCACAGAATCCTGCATAGATACTGAGGTATTAGATGTGTTAGAAAAACGTAGGACTTGTTTTATGGTTGTGTGGTTGAGTGTTTGTGTTTATGTTCATGTTAGGGTCCCTGTCCTTGAATGTTTGTGAGTGATGAAACAGCTAAGTTGTGTTCCATTTTGTTTCCTCTGTAACTATCCATCAACCAATCTGTCCTAACTCCATTACACTGTTGTACGTATTTAATATTCCACTGTACTTATACAACCATACACCTGTAATTACGGAGAAAAAAAATGTATGAAATGTATGCATTCACTACTGTAAGTCGCTCTGGATAAGAGCGTCTGCTAAATGACTGTAATGTAATGTAATGTAATGTAATGTAATTACATACAATCTTAGTCTTTTCCTCCTCTCAGACCATCACATCATCACAAGCACTCACTTTCCCATATCGGACCTGGGGGTCCTCAGTGTGTGAGTCTTTGTCTGTTTACCAGCCAGTGACTGGGTTGTATATTAGTGGTGCTGAACCCACTGTGTGGAGGCAGAGGGAGGGAGTGAGGTGTTGTTGTTCATCATGCAGCAGCAGGAGGAAGGCTGTGGGAGGCAGGTTTCACTGCACCACTAGCTTCTGTTCCTCTTCAGTTCAATCAAAGTATTGTCTTCAGATGAGATGTACTGTACTGTATACGCTCACATACACCTACATACACAGGGTCACAGGGTCTATTCATTTAGAAGGTCTTTCTCGCTCTCTTCCCCCCCTCTCACTCTCTCTTTCTCTCTCACTAACACACTCAATCTGTTTCTCTCTTTTGTCTTTCTCCATCTCTCTCCCTGTAACAAAAAGCTTTTCACTATGTCACATCAGTATCCATTTCTACTCCCCATAGCCCTCTAGCTTGGTTCAAAACCACAGCTTAATACAGTGAGCTATAGACTAGATGTGTTTTTATAGAACACTTGTCCACAGTAAACCCTGTCCTTACAGAGACTGTGTTTGACAGTAGACCTCTGGCTTTACTCTTATAGCTTTGGATTTTCCTGAGCTATATGTAATAACAGAGAGTTAGAATGGAATGAAAGTGTGCTCTGCTCATCTTTAACTGTGAACATACACTGCACACAGCCCATCAACACTTCATTTGCACTGTAGCCTTTCCCTTTGGTGCAAACCTTCGAATTGAATGTGTTTCTCTGTGCGTGGTTCTCAGACAGCTTGCAGCTTGCAGTTTTCATGAGGAGAGGTGGAATGTGTTGCCATGACGACTGGCCGAGTCATAGTGAAGACTGCACCATTCCTTAAGAAGTTGGGGGGGCGGTTATGTCTGTGGGGTGTTTGGTAGAAAGGCACTGGGAAGCGACCCAGCCCTAAGCTGCAGTGGGGCAGGGCAAGGTCAGCAGGAGGGGATCATGTGTGTCTGAAACTCTCTATCGTTTTGTCTGCGGGTATATTACCCTCAGTGAAGATGGTGTTGTTCCTGGTGCAGGTGTTTGTGAAGATTGTGATATTTATTACAAAAACATACTCTCCTCTGTTCACTACAGAGATATTCACACCCTTGCATATCTAACCATGTTCTGTTAGCTATTGTAAGGACCAAACACAGTAAAACAATACAAATAACATGCATAACTACTGACATATTATAAGATACAGTATATTTTGTGTTTGGTAATAGCAAACATGTTTCTTTGGTTATGGTAAACATGCTTGTGTTTCCCTGAATGGCGTTCAAGCACCGACCTCATGATTATAGGCCCCTGAATTTTCCCTGACCAAGGGACCTGACCAGGAAACCTCAAGGCCCTACTCATGAAGCATAAGGGGAACATGAAGTTAACACTAGTATAATACTATGGTCGTTCCACACATGGAACCCACACTACACATGCAGAGTGGGATATTTGATGCTAATATTCAGCATCATTCATTGCTCTACAACACAGTGGTCATACTAAGTGACTGTGGTGGATAACGTGTCAGAGGGGTCTATGTCTGAACTCTTCTTCTGTTTTGGTAAGTATGTCTCTGTGTGCCGTGGGTACAGTCACTGTCCTGACCTAATGAATCTGATTTTATTCAATTCTCTTTTTCATGTTGTCGCTGCATCTGCTCCATCTGTGTTTCTCCAAACAAGGTAAGAGCAAACTTTTATCTACCTTTCTTGCTCTCACTCTCTCTCTCTCTCTCTCTCTCTCTCTCTCTCTCTCTCTCTCTCTCTCTCTCTCTCTCTCTCTCTCTCTCTCTCTATCTACATTTTACATTTACATTTTAGTCATTTAGCAGACGCTCTTATCCAGAGCGACTTACAGTAGTGAATGCATACATTTCATACATATCTCTCTCTCTCTCTCTCTCTCTCTCTCTCTCTCTCTCTCGCTCTCTCTCTCTCTCTCTCTCTCTCTCTCTGTCTCTCTCTCTCTCTCTCTCTCTCTCTCTCTCTCTCTCTCTCTCTCTCTCTCTCTCTCTATCTATCTATCTATCTATCTATCTATCTATCTATCTGAGCAGTGTATGAGAGAAATTAAAAAATATGGAATGAATGTGTCGGTACCTGTATCCATAACATCTTCCTTTGGGTAAAGGACCATTCAATCATTATTGTTATGTACCTTGGAAGGGGCTTTACATCTTGTTTATGTATTCAGCTATTGAGGACCCACTCATGAATGATAAAGAAGTATCTGGTCACGTGACAAATAGTGGCATGAACATAGCGATTTGGGGCCATTTAAATTAGTATTCTTCCTCAGGAAATGCTACCAAGCTGTTTATCTAAGGAAGTATCTTTTCAGTTAGCTCGTGTTTTCCATTCCAGTGAGAGGAAACAGGCGCGCATTGTTTATGCAACTCTCGTACTGCCTATTGTCTGCCGCATGCACCAGCGTGAGCTGTCCGCCTGTGTGGCGCTGTCCACCCGCGTGGTGCTGAAATGCTCCGCTCGGTCTGTGCAGCGCGTTTGGGTCTCCTTTCTGCCTCAGCGCACCTATTTTCAGGGATTGAATAATGTGGTGCTGCAGAAGTGGGTCTTATTCTGCCACTGATCATCGTGATGAAATACGACTATACTTATGTTTTGTCGACCTGGCCCATATTACATGACACTGTGATATGGTTTATGAGCATGATTCATAATTAAAACGTTATTTCATCTAAAGCTGTAATTCGAGCTCCCGCAGTTTCCAGTGAGATTAGATGATCTATGTCCCCTGGTCGTAGCCTATTGTCGTTAAAAATCAGTGTGAACGAATTGATATTGTGGTGGTTAGACACATAGTTTAAAGACACAGATAGGACAAATCTCTATAGCCTAAAGACATAGATAGGACAAATCTCTATAGCCTAAAGACACAGATAGGACAAATCTCTATAGCCTAAAGACACAGATAGGACAAATCTCTATAGCCTAAAGACACAGATAGGACAAATCTCTATAGCCTAAAGACATAGATAGGATAAATCTCTATAGCCTAAAGACACAGATAGGACAAATCTCCATAGCCTAAAGACACAGATAGGACAAATCTCTATAGCCTAAAGACACAGATAGGACAAATCTCTATAGCCTAAAGACACAGATAGGACAAATCTCTATAGCCTAAAGACACAGATAGGACAAATCTATATAGCCCAAAGTCATAGATAGGACAAATCTATATAGCCCAAAGACATAGATAGGACAAATCTTTATAGCCCAAATACATAGATAGGACAAATCTTTATAGCCTAAAGACACAGATTTAAACTATCTTTGCTAAATACTTCCTCAATCAGTTCGATAGGCAAATTAGTAAAATAATGAAATACACTGAGTGTACAAAACATTAGGAACACCTTCCTAATATTGAGTTGCACCCCCCCCCCCCCCCCTTTGTCCTCAGAACAGCCTCCATTCGTTGAGGCATGGACTCTACAAGGTGTTGAAAGCCTTCACAGGAATGCTGGACCATGTTGACTCCAATGCTTCTCACAGTTGTGTCAAGTTGGCTGGATGTCCTTTGGGTGGTGGACCATTCTTCATACACACGGGAAACTGCTGAGCGTGAAAAACCAGCTGCATTGTAATTCTTGCCACTCAAACCGGTGTGCCTGGTACCTACTACCATACCCCGTTCAAAAGGCACTCAAATCTTTTGTTTAGCCTATTCACCCTCTGAATGGCACAGATACACAATCCATGTCTCAAGGCTTAAAAATCCCTCTAATCTGTCTCCTCCCCTTCATCTACACTGACTGAAGTGGATTTAACAGGTGACATCAATAAGAGATCATAGATTTCACCTGGATTCAGCTGGTCAGTTTATGTCATGGAAAGTGTATGTTTTCTTAATATTTTGTACACTCAGTGTATGTACTACCGCTATGTAAATACACACTACTAAATCGTGTGTGTGTTCGTGTGCGTGCATGTGTGCGTGTATGTGTGAGTGAAACCTCTATCCTCCTCTTCACTCCCCTCTCTCACGATCCTTTCATTCCCAGCCCGTTACTCCCCCTCCCGTTCAGATTGAGCAGGCTACTGGGATTAGACGTGTGTGTGTGAGGGGATGAGAGAGACTGGCTTCCTGCTCCTTATGACGCGCTATGAGAACACCACTAGGCTGTGCTTCACTCTCATTGCCACACGACGGCAGAAAGACTACAGTAAACGGAGGGCTTAAAAGGATACAGTTCTGCTATAATAATAATATTCATAATAATACTAGTAATAATAATAAACATAATATAGGCCTATGTTTGCATTCATCATTTATTATTTATTTCATAATTTATAGAATTACCACATCTGTTTACTAAAGTAGCACCTTTATTACTTCTGAATCAAAGTAACATATTTTATTGTGAGTGAATACATTGTGCTGCTCATCTGTTTCTGTGTTTTAAGCGTTCTTCTCCAGTGTAAACATAGTGTGCCTTTAAGATCAAGTGAATCAGTGATTGGTCTGTAGCAGAGTGTTCTTTGCACCAATACTGTGTAGAGCCATACAAAGGGATCTACTCCCTCCCCTCAGCCTCAGCATCTCATCCTTTAGCCTACAATGCTCAGATCTGGGAGCTACTCTTGCACTGACTGGAAACAAAACACAGTCTGTTTGAACTTCGTGGAAATGTGTACGGGGAATACCTTTTATTTCCATATTGTGGGATGGTATTTCCTGCGAACAGGAGACTGACTCAATGGAACAAAGGACAATGAGTATTCGTGTTCTTTTGAAGTGGCAAGTGTTCTGGATTTATCAATTTGTTCTCCTGTGGAATACAATAGAGGCACAGATTCGATACACCATACCTGAGGAATTGAACGTGGGCTCTGTTGTTGGGAATATAGCTAAGGACTTTGGTTTGGGAATATCTGAGCTTTATGACCGTAAACTAAGGATAGCCTCTGATGCTGGTAAGCAGTATTTCAGTGTGGATTTGGAAAATGGTGAACTGGTTGTCAATGAGAGGATAGACCGAGAGGAGTTATGTGGAGAGAGCGTCCCTTGTCTGTTACCATTGGAGGTTATAGTTGAAAATCCCCTACAGCTGCATCGCATTGAAATCGACATACAGGATATAAATGATCATTCTCCGAGTTTCCTTACAAATGAAAGGGTTTTGAAAATAGCTGAGTCTATCACTGCAGGTGCGAAGTTCACAATGGAAAGCGCATATGACCCTGACGTAGCCTCAAACTACTTACGGTCCTATAGTGTCAGTGATAATGATCATTTCTTGTTAAATGTGAAGACCCAAGATGGCACACAAATACCAGAGCTTGTACTGAAGACTTCATTAGACAGAGAGAAGAAGGCAGTTCATAAGCTCGTGCTCACCGCTGTAGACGGAGGGAATCCTGCGCGATCTGGCACCTCTGAAATCACCGTCATAGTGTTAGATATTAACGATAATGCACCCCAATTTGAAAGACAATTTTATGAAGTATCTGTCGCTGAGAATACACCAGTTGGCACTACGGTTCTAAACGTCAAAGCAACTGATTCTGACGAAGGACTAAATGGAGCGATCGAGTATTTCTTTGCAGACCAAACCCCCGATACAATATTGTCATTACTTGATGTTGGTTCTAATACTGGAGATGTAACTATCAAAGGGAAGCTTGATTATGAAGTAACACATTTGCATAAATTCGACATAATGGCAAAAGATAAAGGCAATCCACAAATGGAGGGACAATGCAGTATAAAGATAAAGATTGCTGATGTTAATGATAATGCCCCTGAAATTATTATAACCTCACTCACCAGTCCAATACCGGAGAATTCATCCCCTGGGATGGTTATTGCATTGATTAGCGCTAAAGACTTAGATGGTGGTGAGAATGGCAAAGTAAAGTTAAACATGACACCGGGCTCACCGTTCACCCTGAAGCCCTCCGTCTCCAACCATTACGCACTGGTGACCAACGGCCCATTAGACCGAGAGACGTTCCCGGAGTATGATGTTGTCATAACTGCAGTTGATTCAGGGTCCCCACCTTTATCTACAAAGAAAACCGTGACTGTGGAAATCCTAGATGTAAATGACAATCCTCCAGTGTTTTCCCAGACCTTGTATACTGTTTACGTTAAAGAAAATGGCACCCCGGGATCTATGCTGAGCTCAGTGTCCGCCTCTGATACAGACATGGGTGAGAATGCCAAGATCTCCTATTCTATATTAGACTCTACAGTACAAGACGTGTCAGTCTCCTCCTATATGTACATCAACTCAGATAACGGCAGCATCTACAGCATGCACTCGTTTGACTATGAGACTCTGAAGGTGTTTCAGATTCAGGTGCAGGCAAAGGACCACGGCTCTCCGTCTCTGAGCAGCAACACCACGGTTCATGTTTTTATCCTGGACCAGAACGACAATGTCCCCGCTGTTATTTACCCCTCCGCTGTCATGGGCTCTGTCTCCCATCAGAAGATGCCCCGGTCCGCTAAAGCAGGCCACCTCGCAACTAAGATATCGGCAGTGGACGCAGACTCGGGCCATAATGCCTTGATTTCCTATAGGCTGACGGAGGCCACAGACTCGTCTCTGTTCAGTGTGAATCTTTACACAGGTGAGGTGAGGACTAAACGCGCTGTTTCAGAGCAGGATAACTCCTCTCAGAGGCTGCTTATAGAGATAAAGGACAATGGGGATCCGGTCCAGTCCGCCACAGTCACAGTCAATATACTGTTAGAGGACGGGCTACACGAGCCCATATCGGACTACCGCCAGAAAACAGCAGAGCCCAGCAGGAGAAACAGTAAAATCACCTTTTATTTGATCATCTCTCTGGCCTCAGTGTCCGTCTTGTCTTTGTTAACCTTTGTCATCTTAGTGGTGAAGTGCGTTAGAAACAGTAGGAGCAGCTCGAGTTGCTGTATCAGACGGGCTGACTCTGATGGATACAAGAATCGCAACAGAAACCTGCAGATCCAGCTGAATACTGACGGCCCTATTAAGTATGTGGAGGTCCTGGGAGGGGACATGTTGTCTCAGAGCCAGTCGTTCAGGTCGTATCTCTCTCCGATGTCAGAGTTCAGTGATTTCACCCTCGTTAAGCCCAGCAGCACCACTGACTTTAAGGAAATTATCAACGTGCTTGATGCATCTTTACCTGATAGTACGTGGACGTTCGAGAGCCAACAGGTGAGCACAATTCCTGCTTAAATGAGGGTTATGATATGTCCAGTTTTTGTAATATATTGCTATGCATTTTCCACTACATTAGATTAGAACACATTTTGTATACTTTCATTTGATATGTGTTGATGTTGATAGTAGGTTTCAAGCAAGTTAATGACAGTTTTCCCCGCTCGTTTGAGTAGTTATTTTGTCAACCATTATGAGGCTGTATAAACTGCATACAGGCAATTCCATGGTAATAGGGATGAATATGGGTAACCGGGATCCCGGGACTGTCCTGGGAAAATTCTTCACATTTCCCCCCAAAAATAAAATGACAAGACCCAGGAAATTACAAAAAATGTCCCCAATGTCGCACTGATGGAATTCCACAAAATACCCAACATGCACAGCAGAAGATTACCAAAAATAAATAGCACAACCGGTTGTCGCATAGAAGCATAGCCTTTACCATATTTACCTCACAAACTCGCCATAAATTCAAAGCACACGCATAATTGACACTGCAGGACTGCACACACAACCCGAATGCAGTTAATAAACCCTACTGGAAACCCCTAGAATATAAAATAATATGTGTCTCGTTGAGCAGGCCTGGGCAACTCCAGTCCTATGGGCCTGATTGGTGTCACACTTTTCCCCAGCCCCAGCTAAAACACCTGACTCCAATAATCAAATAATCATGATATTCAGTTCAAAATACAATTCGTTTAAATCAGGTGTGTTTGCTAGGGATGGGGGGAACGTGTGACCCGACCAGGCCCCGAGAACTGGAATTGCCCAGGCCTGCTTTAGACAGTCACAAATTTGACAGGCCTATGCACAATTCACTACATCTCTGTCACAGTCATTAAGTCTGTTAACAATTCAGAGAGGGATGAGGGGAAATGCTATATCTTCTTCTGTCCTGAAGCCTAGGCTATTTTCCTATCCAGGCCCAAACCCAATGAAACGCAAAATCCTACTCCTGTCTCGCATGAAAATTCCTATTTCATAGGTTGCATTATCACAGCACGTCTCTCGCATATGCATGTCAAAATACTTTTATAACATTTCCTCCGCTTCTCTGCGCTGTCTCGTTCAAATGAGAGCTTCGGTAGAGAATGTATGATCAACAAACGATCTGATAGTATATATCGATATTTGTATAACATAGTTGGTGTCACGTCCTGGCCAGTATAACGGTTAATTGTCATTTTAGTTTGGTCAGGACGTGGCAGAGGGTATTTGTTTTATGTGGTTCGGGGTGGTGTTTTGGTAAAAGGGCGTTTGATTTAGTATTTCCGGGTTTATGGTTTATGGTCTATGTTTATGTATTTCTATGTGTTGTCTAGTGAGTGTGTTTCTATGATTGGTTAATTGGGGTTGGGACTCTCAATTGAAGGCATGTGTTTTCCCTTTGTCTTTGATTGAGAGTCCAATATATTAGGGTGTGTTTGTCTGTCATTTGTGGGAGATTGTTCCTTGTCTAGCATGTATGAGCATGAGCATGAGCATGAGCATGAGCATGAGCATGAGCATGAGCATGAGCATGAGCATGAGAAGACTGTTCGGTGATCGTGAGTTTGGTTTGTTGTTTTTTGCGTTCATTTTGATTTAATAAATGAACAAACAGTCCTGCTGCATTTTGGTCCTCCTTCACCAGCGATAACAGTGACAGTTGGTCCCCGTTAAGATACCTTGATATTTAAACTATTTCCACTCTTCATCAAATATAGGAGATATTCTGTTATTCGTTGAAGGAGATTATCTAGCAAGTTTAGAAACTTTGGTCATTTAACTTTTGTTTGACTGCCATTGCAAAGTTTGTATGATTTGACAATTGTATGCTTTGGGTGCGCTCTGTGTCGAGATAACCTACTGCTGAAATGCTCTGAATTCATTGAGGAACATGATACTGCTAGGAATTGATGAACGACCTATTTCGCAATTCATAACAATCTCATTGGCCAACACAGATAGTTACTCTATCATTACTACATTTCAGTCTCCATAGTGGCACAGCCAAACCAACAAGGTGGCGTAGTGCCCTTCTTATTTGAGGGGAACCCTGCCATAGTGACCATATCTTGGTTTTTAACACTTTAACCTTCTACTGCTGTCGGCTAAATCAGGGTCACACAGAGTGTTTCTTGGTAGTCTTAATCAAATCTACTTTGAAGCAAAACTATACACCTCACACACATGGTTAAGGGCTTAAAAAGAAGGAGAAGAAGAAGACGGCATCCCGATTGACGCAACGTCTCGACACGGCATCACAGAAGATGCCACAAACCATACAACTTTATGCACAAGGACGACAAGGACGACTTTTAACAATTTCCACAGAACATTTTACAAAAACACATTTACTTAAAAAACATCTTGATTCGTTTTTCATTCTCTTACCAAACTTTGGATCCGCACTGCTCTTCAAGTAAATATGTTTTTGTAACATTTTCTGTGGAAATTGTTAAAAGTCTTCATTGTGCATAGAGTTCTATGGTTTGTTTAACGTTGCAATCATTGGTTTTTGTTTGGCACACATTTTAAAGTGAAAACTCGGAGTCTCAACATAACTATGCTACTATGGAATTGCCCATAGCCTAACATGCTGACCACACCGCTCGCATTACAAAATAAATGTACACATACATGTTATTCAATCATTACACCCACATGCTCAACGAGCGTCTATGTAGCCAGGTACTAAAATAGAACTTGCTTTGTGACGCTCAACGAGCATCTATGTAGCCAGGTACTAAAATAGAACTTGGTTTGTGACGCTCAACGAGCGTCTATGTAGCCAGGCACTAAAATAGAACTTGGTTTGTGACGCTCAACGAGCATCTATGTAGCCAGGCACTAAAATAGAACTTGCTTTGTGACGCTCAACGCTCTGCAAGTCCAGCATCTGCCATCTCATCATTGTTTTTTAGGAGCATATTCCCACGTGGGTGATTGAAAGATGAAGTGGGGTCCACACTGTAAAAAATATTGTGCCCCTTTTACTTAAAAATGTTTTGGTAACTATTTGCATCAGCTGTTTAAGTAAATCCAACAAGGAGGATATTTTAAGTATAATAGGCTTCGCTTTTAGTGTATTACAAACTCAAATATATTAAGTTCAAACAACTAACTGGATCTCAAAAATTCCTTTCAATTTTAATTTTATCAGGTTCAGAACAGTTCTTTTTTTGTTTGACCTGCTTAAGTCCTTCAAGTCCCAGAACGAATGTTAGAAGTTTGATATACTTACTGTAATCAGTTACAAACTAATATTGTAAATTTAATTTGCTGGATTTTCTCAGTATCATAACTGATATTCTATGTTTTATCTACAAATGTTTTTGCTCAGTTACTTATCGTACTCAGGTTAGTAAAATGTATTTAAATTGGGTTCCTACTACTCAAATATATACTCACAACTATACTTAAAAAGCTGATGCAAATAGTTACCTCAACATACTTGGGATAATTTACTCCAAATTATTATTTCTATACAAAGGAATATGCAAAACGAAACAACAGTGTTCACCTTCAAAACCTTTATTTATAATAAAATAAATGTTATCATTTTATAATTTCTTCAAACTCAAATTGCCCTTTAAACCCTACTCCTTGGGCACTTTTGGAGAGCTCATTATTATGTAATCTGTAAGCATTCTGGGTATAACTCCACCTTGCCTCCTGAGGCAAAGTCACATCCAGATAGATGGTACCTGACTACAAATCATTTCAGAGCTTCACAACTGCATAAGGTTTAGGTGATCGTTTGGGATTAGCACTTTACACAAAGCGCACTATGAACTTTAGCTCAAATACCTCATTCAAACTGTTTTAGATTAATCAAAACATGGGTTTAAAAAAACGAATTACACATATTGTTACAAAATACAGTGGCAATAAAAAGTATGTGAACACTTCGGAATTACCTGGATTTCTGCATAGTCATCACATTTGATCTGATCTTCATCTCAGTCATAACAATAGACAAACACAGTGTGCTTAAACTAGTGACACAAATTATTGTATTTTACTTGTCTATATTGAATAGATAATTAAAAAATTCACAGTGTAGGTTGGAAAAAGTATGTGAACCCCTGGGCTAATGATTTCTCCAAAAGCTAATTGGAGTCAGGAGTCAGCTAACCCGGAGTCCAATCAATGAGACGATATTGGAGATGTTGGTCAGAGCTGCCCTGCCCTATAAAAAACTGTTATAGTATTTGAGCAACCCAAGCTAGCTAATTACATTTCCATAAATGTTTAACGTTTTCGACCTGTCCCAAAAATTAAAATAGTTGGTTTAGAATTTGTTTTGATATTTCAACCTGCGTGTCCTGATCGCGTCTGGTGTGGGGGGACAAAATCAACATGCGCGCGGTCTGTCAGCATGTAGCAGCTCTGACTTGGTGCTGTCCAAGGTCCTGAAACGGAAGTCAATAGTTCTGCTGACGGGCTGAGATGTGATTGTTTTGTTGCTGTCAGGTTTGCTTCAGGGAGACCCCTGAGTGAATATTTGTCCACTTCATCATTGTATACACCCCCTCATTAAAACATCAGCTAGTAAAACACCTCGTTTGTTTTGTGTCTGTAAACAAACCATTAGAGAATTGTTTATCTTTATTTACAGTTTTAATACGAAAATAAACGCCATTATTGCATCAATAGGATACGTCACAAAATATTGGGGACCAACTGTTATGCTTCAATGTTTTGTTTTTAAAGTAGTAGACCTAACAGAACGAATTTTGTTGCATTCTACTTCTAATTGGGCCTTCCATTTTTTTTATTAGCGTCCAAGGAAAAACAGTTGATTTATTTTTTTCTGATTTTAGAGCATACTACATGGTCTTTGTCATTTACCTTAGCCTGGGCCTGTACTGCTGCTTTAATGCAGCACTGGTCCCAGTCATAATCTATTGGAGCTCTGAGCACCAATACCATGCAGCTTTGTACAAAGAGATCTACTCCCTCCCCCAGCTCACAGCACAGTAACCCATGCAATGCACAGAACTGGGAGAGACGGAGCTACGCTCACATCGATACAGTGAATGGGAATATTTTTGAAATATTTTGTGCTTGAATGATACTGGAATGTTCATGATCTAATTGTTTAATATTGCGATGTATTGCAATCCAAGAACTTCGTTTGCATCAAATGTACATCTTCTTTGGAAATGGGGATTGTAAGGATACATATTCTGCCTAAAGGGGCGTTCTGGTTGGTTTTTCTGCTGTGGAATACAATAGAAGCGCAGATCCGCTACACTATTCCAGAGGAATTGAAAGAAGGATCTATAGTTGGTAATATTGCAAAGGATCTTGGTTTGGAAGCATTTGAGATGTCTGTGCGAAAATTAAGGATAGCCTCCGAGGCTGATAAGCAGTATTTCAGTGTGGATTTGGGAAAAGGCGAGTTGGTTGTCACTGAGAGGATAGACAGAGAGAGTCTGTGCGGACAAAGCGCCAGCTGTCTGTTACCACTGCAGGTTGTTATTGAGGATCCCCTCCAGCTTTACCGAGTTGAGGTGGAAGTCCAGGATATCAATGACAATGGCCCAGTCTTTCTTTCTACCGAACGTGTTCTTAATATTGCAGAATCTACAGCGACTGGGGCACGATTTCCACTTACAGGTGCAAAAGATCCTGATGTGGGCTCCAATTCCCTCAGCTCATACAAATTAAATCAAAATGACTTGTTTGTTTTAAATGTTAAGACAAGTAGAGATGGGACGAAAATACCAGAGTTAGTTTTACAAAAAGCACTAGACAGAGAGAAACAGGCCGTTCATCAGCTTGTGCTGACAGCATTAGATGGGGGTAGCCCTGCCCGTTCAGGGACTACGGATGTCACTGTTCAAGTTGTAGATATCAATGACAATGCCCCAATCTTTGAGAAATCGCTTTATGAATCTTCTTTACGAGAAAATTCACCGGAAAGTACAGTGGTGATAATCGTTAAAGCCGCTGATGCTGACGATGGTGCTAATGGAGTGGTACAATACTCTTTTGCTGAGCAGACGCCAGACTTCATACATGAAATGTTTTCTATTGACTCTGAGACTGGACAGATCACTGTGACTGGCAGTCTGGATTACGAAGAGAGTCACACTTATGAATTGAATATCCGCGCAACAGACAAAGCCGTCGCCTCTTTGGAAGGGCACTGCTCTGTTCAGATAGATGTATTAGATGTGAACGATAACGCACCTGAAATAGTCCTGACCTCTTTACCTAACCCTGTGAAAGAAGATGCTCCTTTAGGAACAGTTGTTGCTTTGATAGGCGCGAAAGATCTAGATTCAGTGGGTAATGGGAAGGTCCGTGTGAGTTTACTAGGTACATATCCATTTAAACTGAAAACGTCGTTTGCTGACAATTATGCAATAGTTACAGACTCTAAACTCGACAGAGAGGAACTTTCTGAATATAAGCTGAAAATTATCGCCTCTGATTCGGGCTCCCCTCCCCTTACTTCACAAAAGGACGTTATTGTACGAGTTTTAGACGTGAATGACAATCCTCCAATTTTCTCTCAGCTGTCTTACACTGTCTATGTCAGAGAGAACAATGCTGCTGGGTCAATAATGTGTTCAGTGTCCGCTACAGATCCAGATATAGGTGAGAATGCAAAGATCTCCTATTCTATATTAGACTGTACAGTACAAGACGTGTCAGTCTCCTCCTATATTTACATCAACTCAGATAACGGCAGCATCTACAGCATGCACTCGTTTGACTATGAGACACTGAAGGTGTTTCAGATTCAGGTGCAGGCAAAGGACCACGGCTCTCCGTCTCTGAGCAGCAACACCACGGTTCATGTTTTTATCCTGGACCAGAACGACAATGTCCCCGCTGTTATTTACCCCTCCGCTGTCATGGGCTCTGTCTCCCATCAGAAGATGCCCCGGTCCGCTAAAGCAGGCCACCTCGCAACTAAGGTATCGGCAGTGGACGCAGACTCGGGCCACAACGCCTTGATTTCATATAGGCTGACGGAGGCCACAGACTCGTCTCTGTTCAGTGTTAGTCTTTACACAGGGGAGGTGAGGACTAAACGCGCTGTTTCAGAGCAGGATGACTCCTCTCAGAGGCTGCTTATAGAGATAAAGGACAATGGGGATCCGGTCCAGTCCACCACAGTCACAGTCAATATACTGTTAGAGGACGGGCTACAAGAACCCATCTCGGAATACCGCCAGAAAACAGCAGAGCCCAGCAGGAGAAACAGTAAAATCACCTTTTATTTGATCATCTCTCTGGCCTCAGTGTCCGTCTTGTCTTTGTTAACCTTTGTCATCTTAGTGGTGAAGTGCGTTAGAAACAGTAGGAGCAGCTCGAGTTGTTGTATCAGACGGGCTGACTCTGATGGATACAAGAATCCCAACAGAAACCTGCAGATCCAGCTGAATACTGACGGCCCTATTAAGTATGTGGAGGTCCTGGGAGGGGACATGTTGTCTCAGAGCCAGTCGTTCAGGTCGTATCTCTCTCCAATGTCAGAGTTCAGTGATTTCACCCTCGTTAAGCCCAGCAGCACCACTGACTTTAAGGAAATTATAAACGTGATTGACGCATCTTTACCTGACAGTACGTGGACATTCGAGAGCCAACAGGTGAGGATATTGTTTGGATTCGTCATTTTAGCTTCCATTGGTAGATGTCTACGCCCTATGCATAATACCTCTGTGTGGTTTCATAAATATGTTTCCTGCAATGTCCTACCATTTTTTGTATCCTTTGGAAATCGTTAACAACTTAATTAATTATTTGAATTGTCCATGTCTTGAATTAGTTTGTGCTATTCTGTTTATCTTCTCTGTTGCATTTTGGTGTTGTCCACTACCGTGACGCTGAACTGAAAGCAAATGCATGAATTCTTCGTCACGTTGATGGCCTGTTTAATTGGTAGATTTTTACAGCTGAGATGGCTGCGCTGTTTCAGAAATAGTTCTCCTGCCTTTTCTTTACATTTTACTTGTACTTTTGTTTTTGACTTACGTTATGCACGTGTTCTCTAGCAATTATTTGAACTGTTCACGTCTTGAATTGGTTTTTACACAGTTGTTCAGTTTGCCTTTGTTTTTCAGTTTGGCGCTGTCCACCTTCTTGGTACTGAAAACAAAAACGAACGCCAGTATTTTTCCTCACGTTGATTCTGATCATGTATGTTCTGTCAGTATATAGTGTTTATGATTTTGGATACATTTTCATACATATAGGAGGTTTTGTTCTATTTTAGAACTGTGTTTTTCAATAATACACAGTACATAAAATTGTTGTACTGTAGTTTTCACATGAACGTCAATATGCTATTTTGACAGTATTATTCACCCATTGTTCAAAATGCATGAAGATAACGCTATAATTAAACATTGTAATGGATCAAAATAGTCACCATTTACTCCTAAAAGTGAAGGGTTCCATGTGCGTCTCACAGTCAATTTGTGAAGTTCTATTGTCATGAGTTACACTCTTCCTGTTTTATCACAGATTCCATTGATGATTAAATGTTTTAGAACTTTAAAAAAACACTTCATGGCATTCAGACCAAATAATTAGCCTATGATTTTTATGTCCACGAAAATGCAATCTAGTCAAGCCAGTCAGTATGTAGTGCTTCCTATTACAGTGTTTCCGAGCTCCAGTTTTTGAGTACCGCATCAGCTCGCATTGTTGTTGTAGCAACAGACAAACTCACCTGATCCAACTCATTCAGGGCTTGATGATTAGTTGACAAGTTCAATCAGGTGTGCTTGTCTGGGGACACAACAAAAATGTGTGCTGTTCGGGATACTGGAGGACTGGACAAACACAGGTTTATAGCATTAACTCTCATCCTCTATCTTCTGTTGCACTGTTTCTTTAATTCAGGACTGATTCTGGTGGTAATTATTGGACCTCTGTAATCGAATCATAAACTGAACTGTACAAAGAGATCTAGTCCCACCCCAACCACACCGCTGCATCCCTTACCATGCACAGAGCTGGGAGAGACAAATCTGGGCGCACATCGATGTACATGTAGCCCATTGGATTTATTCCCGTTTTTACATTGTTCATTTAATAATTTACGGGATATTTGCAATTGCGTTGCGTTCTCTTGCGATGTGTGACGAATCAAGTCCTTTGTCTATTGCACACTATTTGTGGAGATGTGGACGCTAGCAAAGACTAAGGTTTTGCCATGGCTGGCGCTGTGGATGTTCTTTCTCTTGTGGAGTACAATAGAGGCGCAGACTCGATACACCATTCCTGAGGAATTGAAAGCGGGCTCTGTTGTTGGGAATATAGCTAAAGACTTGGGCTTGGAAATCTCAAAGATCTCTGATCGTAAATTGAGGATAGCCTTGGAGGGTGCTAAGCAGTATTTCAGTGTGGATTTGGGAAAGGGCGAACTAATTGTTAATGAGAGAATAGACCGAGAGAGGCTATGCGGACTAAGCGGCAGTTGTTTGTTACCCCTGGAGCTTATCATTGAGGATCCACTGCAATTTTATCGGATCGAGGTGGAAATACAGGATTTAAATGACAATTCTCCACGTTTCATGTCAGACGAGAACACTATAAAAGTGTCCGAATCAACTCTCCCTGGCGTTCGGTTTCGTTTGGAAACGGCACAGGACCTTGACGTTGGAGTCAATGCTTTACGCTCATATGCTCTGAATAAAAATGACTTATTTGCTTTGAAAGTTAAAAACAATAAAGACGGCACAAAAGTTCCTGAGCTAATTCTGGAAAAGGCTGTAGACCGGGAACAGCAACCCGTGCACAATCTAATTCTTACCGCGTTTGATGGAGGTACTCCAGCAAGATCTGGAACTACGCAAATTGCAGTGCTGGTGCTAGACATAAATGACAATGCGCCCATTTTTGAGCAAGACTTATACGAAATCCAAATGAGCGAAAGTACAGCTCCCGGGACATTAGTATTGACGGTTAGAGCCAACGACTTGGATGAAGGCACAAACAGTAAAATAGAGTATTCATTCGAATCACATACAGCAGACTCCATTCAAACGCTATTTGTTATAAATCAAGACACTGGAGAAATTACTTTATTACAGTCATTAGATTACGAGATAAGTCCTTCGTTTAAATTTGATGTATGCGCTGCAGACAAAGGTACGCCATCTATGGAGAGCCACAGCAGCGTTCAAGTGACTGTAGTCGATGTTAATGATAACCCACCCGAGATCACCATCACCTCCATACCCAAACCCGTTAGAGAGGATGCCCCAGTAGGAACTACGGTAGCTCTGATTAGTGCCAAGGATTTAGACTCTGGGGACAATGGTAAGGTCTCCCTTCGTATGTCTTTTGATTATCCTTTCAAATTAAACCCCTCGTTTTCTAACCATTACACACTAGTGACAGATTCAACATTAGACCGAGAAACATTCCCTGAATACCATATTGAGCTTGAAGCATCGGATTCAGGGTCCCCACCTCTCAACTCAAATAAAATAATAACAGTGAATATTTTAGACGTGAATGACAACCCTCCAATTTTCTCCCAAACATCTTACACTGTTTATGTCAGAGAGAACAATGCTGCTGGGTCAATAATGTGTTCAGTGTCCGCTACAGATCCAGATATAGGTGAGAATGCAAAGATCTCCTATTCTATATTAGACTGTACAGTACAATACGTGTCAGTCTCCTCCTATATTTACATCAACTCAGATAACGGCAGCATCTACAGCATGCACTCGTTTGACTATGAGACACTGAAGGTGTTTCAGATTCAGGTGCAGGCAAAGGACCACGGCTCTCCGTCTCTGAGCAGCAACACCACGGTTCATGTTTTTATCCTGGACCAGAACGACAATGTCCCCGCTGTTATTTACCCCTCCGCTGTCATGGGCTCTGTCTCCCATCAGAAGATGCCCCGGTCCGCTAAAGCAGGCCACCTCGCAACTAAGGTATCGGCAGTGGACGCAGACTCGGGCCATAATGCCTTGATTTCCTATAGGCTGACGGAGGCCACAGACTCGTCTCTGTTCAGTGTGAATCTTTACACAGGTGAGGTGAGGACTAAACGCGCTGTTTCAGAGCAGGATGACTCCTCTCAGAGGCTGCTTATAGAGATAAAGGACAATGGGGATCCGGTCCAGTCCACCACAGTCACAGTCAATATACTGTTAGAGGACGGGCTACACGAGCCCATATCGGACTACCGCCAGAAAACAGCAGAGCCCAGCAGGAGAAACAGTAAAATCACCTTTTATTTGATCATCTCTCTGGCCTCAGTGTCCGTCTTGTCTTTGTTAACCTTTGTCATCTTAGTGGTGAAGTGCGTTAGAAACAGTAGGAGCAGCTCGAGTTGTTGTATCAGACGGGCTGACTCTGATGGATACAAGAATCCCAACAGAAACCTGCAGATCCAGCTGAATACTGACGGCCCTATTAAGTATGTGGAGGTCCTGGGAGGGGACATGTTGTCTCAGAGCCAGTCGTTCAGGTCGTATCTCTCTCCAATGTCAGAGTTCAGTGATTTCACCCTCGTTAAGCCCAGCAGCACCACTGACTTTAAGGAAATGATAAACGTGCTTGACGCATCTTTACCAGACAGTGCGTGGACTTTCGAGAGTCAACAGGTGAGAATAAAAAAGTAATTCGTTTAATATATTTCTTCTCTTGATTCGATCTAATTTTAGTAATAACGTTGTGTATTGTGTTTAGAGGTTTATTGTACTGTCTTTAATCAGAAATGCGCCTGCCGCATTCTTGTGTGTGACACTGTCCACCGCTTTGGGCCTGAAATGGAAAATCCACCATTATTCTAACAATGTCGTTTTAAATTGGCAACCTAGCATTACATTGCCAACGTGTTAATATATTCTGGATTTCATCGAAATACATTTAATTTTCAGCTTTCAAAACGACTCTTATGTGTATTATATTTATTTCGTTCCACACCATGAATTTGGTGCTCACATTTGTTGAAACAGATTGTTTACCTTCTTGACTGGCTTTGAGGTCAGGATGTGTCTTTGTCTTCAAAAGTAGCTTTGTGTCATATCCATTATGACGTTCTAGACTGCCTCTGAAGTTATGTGTTTGTTACATTGTGATATTTTGCCGCTCTGGCATTGTGTGATATTCATAATTACGACTTAGAATACACCTGACGTCATGTGCATCACTGTTACATTATGACGTTATGACGTGGAAAGCATAAGGACAATAACAGGATTAGCTAATGTAATAGATCTAACCATGAATCATTTAACATGTGGCTGTTAAATCTACTCATCATAATTAGGAGGGCTATTCATAACAGCTCCTCTCACTGTTGCTTCATGGTCTGCACTGTTTCTTTAGGGAGCAGTGCTGCTGATCACAACCATAATCCATTGGAGCGCTGTGCACCAATCACGTGCTGAACTGTGCAAATAGATCTAGTCCCTCCCCTCCCCGAGCCACAGAACCATAACCCTAACAACGCACAGATGAGCTGGGAGAGAGGGAGCTGCAATATCACTAGGACGGTGATGACAAACCATTTTCAGATGTTAACCAAAATGATACCTGGATAATTTATAATCCAACATTTTCTGGCAATGTATAGCAAACCACCTTGTCTACCCAGTCTACGTTTTGTGAAAAAATGGGGATTCCTATCGGAATTATGTTTTTTCCTTTGCGGACGCTTTGGATGTTATTTCTCTTGTGGAATACAATAGAGGCGCAGACACGATACACCATTCCTGAGGAACTAAATGTGGGATCCCTGGTTGGGAACATAGCGATGGATCTGGGTTTGGGAATCTCTGAGATATCTGAACGAAAACTGAGGATAGCCTCGGAGGGTGGTAAGCAGTATTTCAGCGTGGATTTGGGAAAAGGCGAGCTCGTTGTCAATGAGAGAATAGACAGAGAGAATCTGTGCGGACAAAGCGCCAGCTGTATGTTGCCTTTAGAGGCTATAGTACAAAACCCACTACAGCTCCATCGTGTTGAAATTGAGTTACAGGATATAAATGACAATTTTCCAGTTTTTCAAAACAATCAAAATATTCTAAATATTGCCGAATCTACATTGACAGGTGTAAAATTTCGTTTAGAATCGGCACAAGACCCCGACGTGGGCTCAAATTCCATATGTTCCTACACGCTAAGTAAAAACGACCATTTTGTTTTAAAAGTAAAAAATAGCAAGGATGGAACCAAAGTCCCCGAGTTGGCTTTGGAAAAAATGTTGGACAGAGAACACATACCAGCACACAGTCTAATTCTGACAGCAATAGATTGTGGAACTCCAGCCCGGTCAGGCACAACAAAAATCACTGTTCGGGTATTGGACCAAAACGACAATGCACCTGTTTTTGAAAAATCTTTATATGGCTTGAAATTGCTGGAAAACACTCTTATCGGTACTGTAGTTTTGACTGTCAAAGCTGTAGATCTTGACGAAGGTGGCAATGGCGAAATAACGTATTCATTTGAACCACATAATCCTGAATCACTTCAGAATCTGTTTTCTATTGACTCACAAACGGGAGATCTCGCAATTAAGGGTGAATTAGATTTTGAAACAGGACGCTATTTGAAATTTGATGTTCTTGCTACAGACAATGGCCCGCTAACTATGCAGGGACTGTGCACTGTTGAGGTAGATGTCGTGGATGTGAACGACAATGTTCCTGATGTTATTTTGAAATCGGAACCTACCCCGGTTAGGGAGGACGCACCTATTGGAACTGTTGTGGCTCTGCTAAGCGCCAAGGACATAGACTTTGGACATAATGGGAAAGTCACTCTAAGTTTACCACCAGGCGTACCTTTTAAATTAAAACAATCAGTGTCCAATAATTATGCTTTAGTTACCGACTCCATTTTGGATCGAGAATCATATCCGGATTACACCATTGAGATAATGGCAGTTGATGCTGGATCACCTCCTCTCTCATCCAAAAAGATGATTCATGTCAGTGTTCTTGACGTCAATGACAATTCTCCAATGTTTTCCCAAACATCTTACACTGTCTATGTCAGAGAGAACAATGCTGCTGGGTCAATAATGTGTTCAGTGTCCGCTACAGATCCAGATATAGGTGAGAATGCCAAGATCTCCTATTCTATATTAGACTGTACAGTACAAGACGTGTCAGTCTCCTCCTATATGTACATCAACTCAGATAACGGCAGCATCTACAGCATGCACTCGTTTGACTATGAGAAACTGAAGGTGTTTCAGATACAGGTGCAGGCAAAGGACCACGGCTCTCCGTCTCTGAGCAGCAACACCACGGTTCATGTTTTTATCCTGGACCAAAACGACAATGTCCCCGCCGTTATTTACCCCTCCGCTGTCATGGGCTCTGTCTCCCATCAGAAGATGCCCCGGTCCGCTAAAGCAGGCCACCTGGCAACTAAGATATCGGCAGTGGACGCAGACTCGGGCCACAACGCCTTGATTTCCTATAGGCTGACGGAGGCCACAGACTCGTCTCTGTTCAGTGTGAATCTTTACACAGGTGAGGTGAGGACAAAACGCGCTGTTTCAGAGCAGGATGACTCCTCTCAGAGGCTGCTTATAGAGATAAAGGACAATGGGGATCCGGTCCAGTCCACCACAGTCACAGTCAATATACTGTTAGAGGACGGGCTACATGAGCCCATATCGGACTACCGCCAGAAAACAGCAGAGCCCAGCAAGAGAAACAGTAAAATCACCTTTTATTTGATCGTCTCTCTGGCCTCAGTGTCCGTCTTGTCTTTGTTAACCTTTGTCATCTTAGTGGTGAAGTGCGTTAGAAACAGTAGGAGCAGCTCGAGTTGCTGTATCAGACGGGCTGACTCTGATGGATACAAGAATCCCAACAGAAACCTGCAGATCCAGCTGAATACTGACGGCCCTATTAAGTATGTGGAGGTCCTGGGAGGGGACATGTTGTCTCAGAGCCAGTCGTTCAGGTCGTATCTCTCTCCAATGTCAGAGTTCAGTGATTTCACCCTCGTTAAGCCCAGCAGCACCACTGACTTTAAGGAAATGATAAACGTGCTTGACGCATCTTTACCAGACAGTACGTGGACGTTCGAGAGTCAACAGGTGAGCTCATAGTAGAAGCATTTACTTCAGTGACGTAATATCAGTGAACAATAATGTGAATATAGGAATGGAATGACTTAAATGTTATTTTTGCTCATCTTAAATGTGAAGCACAATTTTAAGTTAAAATAACTTGATCCAAGCTTTTTTCACTTCATACTTTGTCTCTTCCCTTCTTTAACCGCATATTATGTTTTGAACGAGGCCAACATGCTATTTCCTTAATCGAAACTAACATTTTTTCTTTAGCATATTTCTTCACTTGAACGTTATCAAAACAGACAGGTTATGTAAAACCCGGAGTTTTAAAGAACTTCAGAAGTTAACAGGTTCACGGAAAGTAAGTATTTTTTTGAAATTTTTGAATGCAATTGAGAAGTGTTATACTCAAATGAAATGATACTCAAATTTAAAATTATATCTGTGATATAAATTATATCTGTGACATAAATGAGCAGTAAGAAATGAGCATGTATATGCTTTCAGGAATGGGATTATTTGTTTACCTCATTGCCAGCAGAGCGGTTTTTACATTTCATCACCATGGACAGCGACAATCGCGCTTTACAGGCCAGGAAACACTTCGCTTGCTGTATTGTTTCTGCTGTTTGTACCACACGTCTGCTAGACATAGGTCCACTTTCAATTAGTTTTAAATTATTTACTTTGACCTTCAGATAAAGGGCTATTGCGATGATTATCCTCACTGTCAACATTTCAAAATCATAGCTGTCAAGGGAAAGCGGTCATTTTGCATTCCCTCATGAATACCATCTCCATTTCTTCATGAATGCTCTGGTGTGTTAACGAGTTTGAAACGCTGACTCCTATGCCAGAAAGATGGCTATGACTTTAACAGCCACTCGGTTTTGAATTGGTTTAAACGTTGCTGTGCTCTGCCCCAATAGCATGCTTAACTGTACACTAAGATCTACTCCCTCCCCCATCGTCAGCATCGCAGCCCATACAATGCATAGAGCTGGGAGAGACGGAGCTGTGCTCACCCATTCATTCACCGTGGAATTAGATACCTGGCTAAAAAGGACATGTGATCAATAACAATTCCCATGGAATATTTTTTTCTAAACATGTTTTTCACGCGTTATTTTTTTCCGAGTCCAGCAATATGAGGAAATTCAAATTGAAAGAGAGGTCGCGCCTGAGCGATTGGAGAGGACAAGTGCTATGGCTGTTCAGTTTCTTTTTGTCTTGGAATACAACAGGAGCACAGATTCGTTACACTGTTCCAGAGGAATTTAGCGTGGGATCCGTGCTTGGCAATTTAGCTAAAGATCTACATTTGGATGTAACTGAGATTTCTGATCGTAAGTTGAGGATAGCCTCCGTGGCTGGTAAGCAGTATTTCAGTGTGAATTTGGGTAAGGGCGACCTGGTTGTGAGCGATAGAATTGACAGAGAAAGTCTGTGCGGACAAAGCGTCAGTTGTCTCTTGCCATTAGAAGTCATCGTTGAGAATCCTCTAAAGCTCCACAGAGTGGAAGTTGAAATTAAGGATATAAATGACAATGCTCCACAATTTCAATCAACAGAGCGGACATTGAAAATCGCAGAATCTACGGCTCCTGGTATGCGCTTTTCTTTGGAGAGCGCGCAGGATCCTGACGTTGGCGATAATTCTTTAAAATCTTACACTCTCAGCAAAAACGAACATTTCAGCTTGAAAGTAAAGGAGGTTGGCGATGGAAGAAAAGTGCCAGAATTAGTATTGGAGAACGCACTGGACCGAGAAAATAAGGCAGCATACCAACTGTTGTTGACAGCCTTGGATGGTGGCTCTCCAGCCAGATCTGGGACCTCGCAGATAACCGTTGTTGTCCTTGATATAAATGATAACAACCCCGTATTCGAAAAATCGTCATATGAAGTGTCTCTAAAGGAAAATAGTCAACAAGGCACATCTTTCTTAACGGTTGAGGCAAAGGATTTAGATGATGGCCCAAATGGTGAGATTGAATATTCTTTCAGTGATCATACTGCACAGTCCATAAAGAATTTATTTCACATCAATCCAAAAACGGGGGAGATGTATTTAAATGGTATCCTGGATTACGAAAACACTCCCTCACACAGAATCGAGATTATTGCTAAAGATAAAGGCATGCCTGAAATGGAGGGACAGTGCAGCGTCCAGATTGATATCGTAGACGTCAATGACAACCCTCCCCAAATTACCCTCACTTCTACACCAAGCCCAGTGCGCGAGGACTCACCCAAGGGGACTGTAGTGGCTTTGATTAGTGCATGGGATCCTGACTCTGGGGAAAATGGAAAAGTGACATTACAAATCCCACCAGGATATCCTTTTACACTAGCACCTTCTTTTTCCGATCATTACACGTTAGTCACCAATGGTGTTCTAGACAGAGAGACGTTCCCAGAGTACAGCATAGAGATAACAGCTACTGATTCGGGCTTCTCCCCTCTGAGCAGCAGGAAAACTATCCCAGTACGTATCCTTGATGTCAATGATAATCCACCCAGGTTTCCAGGCAATGCGTATACCGTGTATGTCAATGAGAATAACTCACCTGGTTCTATTATCTGTTCCGTGTCTGCATCGGACATGGATTTTGGAGATAATGCTAAGATCTCCTATTCTATATTAGACTCTACAGTACAAGACATGTCAGTCTCCTCCTATATTTACATCAACTCAGATAACGGCAGCATGTACAGCATGCACTCGTTTGACTATGAGACACTGAAGGTGTTTCAGATTCAGGTGCAGGCAAAGGACCACGGCTCTCCGTCTCTGAGCAGCAACACCACGGTTCATGTTTTTATCCTGGACCAGAACGACAATGTCCCCGCTGTTATTTACCCCTCCGCTGTCATGGGCTCTGTCTCCCATCAGAAGATGCCCCGGTCCGCTAAAGCAGGCCACCTGGCAACTAAGGTATCGGCAGTGGACGCAGACTCGGGCCACAACGCCTTGATTTCCTATAGGCTGACGGAGGCCACAGACTCGTCTCTGTTCAGTGTGAATCTTTACACAGGGGAGGTGAGGACTAAACGCGCTGTTTCAGAGCAGGATGACTCCTCTCAGAGGCTGCTTATAGAGATAAAGGACAATGGGGATCCGGTCCAGTCCACCACAGTCACAGTCAATATACTGTTAGAGGACGGGCTACACGAGCCCATATCGGACTACCGCCAGAAAACAGCAGAGCCCAGCAAGAGAAACAGTAAAATCACCTTTTATTTGATCATCTCTCTGGCCTCAGTGTCCGTCTTGTCTTTGTTAACCTTTGTCATCTTAGTGGTGAAGTGCGTTAGAAACAGTAGGAGCAGCTCGAGTTGCTGTATCAGACGGGCTGACTCTGATGGATACAAGAATCCCAACAGAAACCTGCAGATCCAGCTGAATACTGACGGCCCTATTAAGTATGTGGAGGTCCTGGGAGGGGACATGTTGTCTCAGAGCCAGTCGTTCAGGTCGTATCTCTCTCCAATGTCAGAGTTCAGTGATTTCACCCTCGTTAAGCCCAGCAGCACCACTGACTTTAAGGAAATGATAAACGTGCTTGACGCATCTTTACCTGATAGTACGTGGACATTCGAGAGCCAACAGGTGAGCATAGACTGAACGAAGTACCAGACATCCAGTCAGTACTCAACCCTCAAGTTTTTCATAGGAATTAGGACAGTGCAATGTTATTTAATTATTAGACGATGAATGTGGTAGGCTACGTTGCGGATATGTTTGCATCAATTTCTAATATTTATTGAATGACTCAATTGACGAAAACTGTTACTTTCGTGGCAATTCTATAATAATATCTATATTGTTTAGGTTTCTAGTTGGGAGGACTCATAGAATTTGTCTCCAGATTTATCAAAGCTTTTGTAAATTTTTTCTCCCGTAAGACCAAGAGAAAAACGAAGATAAAGTTGTATTGTCTATTATTATTACCTCCCTCATCCTTTCATTTTTATTTGGACCTGTTCATCTTTTATTTCGGTGTACATAACTCGTTTTGGTGAGTGTGTGTGTGTGTACTTGCGCGTGTGTGTTCGCCTGCACGCGTGTGTGTAGCGGATGTGGCACAACTAATGAGAGCCGCTTATATTGTCCTACAAATGGAGAGTTTCCTGCCTTTGTTTGGAGACCCAGGCACCTCCTCTGAAAAAGTGTCCTTTCAGAAGCTATAGGAACTTTGCGCGTGGAAGGGAGTCGGTGTTAACTTCCTATTTATTTTCTCTAGATTATCATATTTGAAAGTTATTGAAGCTCTTGGACCGTTATTTATGTTACTGTGTGGTTCAATGATAAAATAGGATATATGAGGAGTTGAACAATCTGAGTTTTGGAGACGAGAAGAAAGGCCTTGGGATGGCCGGTGCTCTGGCTCTCCTCTCCGCTTTATACAGCGCATCATCTTCCGCTGAACTTTCTTATTCCGTATTGGAGGATTTAAAACCGGGGTCCTTTGTCGGGACATAGTGAAGGACTTAGGCCTCGGCGTACTAATTCATGGGAACTGAAACCCACAAGTTGTGTCTGAATCTTTTGCCAAGTATTTTGACGTGAACGCGAGTTTTAGTAATCAAACAAACTATGGACAGAGAACGTCTTTGTGCATTAACTTTGCCATGTTCTCTTACTGTTCAACTTGTTTTTCAAAACCCTCAGGAATTCCACCGTTTTGTCATAAAAAAAGGGCACTGGGTTTCGTTTGGACCGCACACCGGATCTAGGTGTAGACATCAACTCATTACGCACATACATCCACAGTCCTATCGACTTGTTCATATTGAAAGTTGAATCAAAAAGTGATGGCAGGAAATCCCCCGAGTTATTACTGGAGAAACCTCTGGACAGTGAAAAGCAGTCAGTATTCCACCTGCTGCTTGCGGCTGTAGATGGTAGACAACCTGAGAAATCAGGGACTACTTCTGTTCTTATTAATATACTAGATGTCCATGGCAATGCTCCAGTACTTGACCAGCTAATGAAAACAGCTAGTTTAATGGAAAACTCTCCACCAAGCACATTATTGACTAAACTCAGGGCATCTGGCTCTGATTCTGGTCTTAATGGGGAGATATCTTAACTCTTTAGTAATATATCTTAACTCTTTAGTAAGTACGGATTTCACCTGTCTTCGGGTGAAATCCGAGTGAAAGGAGAGGTGGATTATGAAATGGCTGACAGTTATGACATCACTGTGAATGCCAGGGCCCCCGCCATGGGAGGCTCCTGTCACATTCAAGTCAAAATCAATGACATGAATGACAACAAGCCAAAGATAATCATAAATGCATGGTCTAAAGTGGTCCAGGAGGACGTATAATCAGACACTGTCATAGCCTTGATCACTTGTAGAAATGGGGAGGTTGACGTCCGCATTCCCTCTGGGTTTTAATTTAGGTTGATACCCCCTTTGAGGAGCACTATACCCTGGTTACAGACGGCCCTTTGGACCGAGAGGCTGTGACTGAATACACCATCACCATGACAGCCACAGACTCTGGCTCTCCCCCTCGCTCTGCACTACAGTCCACTGTGGTCGCTTTTCCAGGTGTAAATGACAACGCCCCCCTCTTCTCCCAGTCCTACTACTCTGTTGATATAGCGAAGAACAATGCCCCTGGTGCTCTCATCCTGACTGTGACTGCGTTCGACCAGGACCTCGGCCAGAACGCCCGCCTCTCCTTCTCCATCCTGGATCGTGAGGTGCAGGGCTCGGCCGTGTCCTCTTTGGTCCACGTAAACTCAGAACGGCGACCTGCATGCCATTCGTGCCCTCGACCATGAGCAGGGGAATGTGTTCCAGGTGCAGGTTAAGGAGGCGGGGATAACCGTACAGAGCTCCATTGTGACCATGCATGTGTTTGTGATCGATGAGAATGACCACGCACCTGCCCTGATCTACCCCGCTCCGCCCCCAGACGGTGTGCTGCAGCTGTCTGTACCCCTCTCGGCTGGTTTAGGACACCTGGGGCCTCATTTAGAAAATGGACTTAGGATCAATTTTGATCTTAAGTATGACTTACGCAGAAAACCACGTGTAAGTAGTTATTTAGAAAACCTTACTTTGACCTGGGAATTATCTTATCTCTACGCAAAGTCTAGACTTGACGTAAGTGATTTTCCTGCTGGTTATGTAGGGATATTCTTTTTTTCCCTTGCAGTTTAAGGTCAGACACTTTCTTTTTCACATCAGCCACAGTTCTGTCATGCTGCCCCACCTCGTTCACTCGAGTGGCGACACACTCCCAAGCTACCTGTTTGGCTTCGTTTGTCAACCCACTATTTAGTCCACTGAATAATACGTGTTGCCTGTCTTCAATCTCCTCTACCATCGCCGTGATCTCGTCTTCCAAAAAGTTAGCTTTTCTCTTTTGATCCATGGCTATTCCTGACTAAACCCTCATTTGTGCTAGCATTCTATAAAGGGAAATTGTGGATTGTAAGGCACGTTCAGGTGTAGTCAATTTGAAGTTAATTTGAGATTTACAGATCACAGGTGCATAAGTTACAAATGGGCTTCTTAGAACCTGCGTAAGCAAGGTTGTTTATGCTCAGTATCTTTTATGAATCCAACGTAAGCACACCGTCTGAAATGATCTTACGACTAAGTTCAAGTATAAATCTAAGAACATTTTTATAAACGAGGCCCCTGGTCAACAGGGTGGTGTGTGGGGACCCAGACAGTGGGCACAATGCCTGGCTCTTCTACAGCCTCTCTGGGAGGGACGCAGGGCTCTTCCATGCGCACGGCCCATAGATTTGAGGAGGAAGATGCTACGTTCAGTGCTGGTGCAGGACAGTGGTAAGCCTGCTCTCTCCACCAGTGTCCCAGTCAATATCACTGTGTCTAAGAAGGGTGCAGACACGTCCTCCCAGCTCAGCAGGGCTCTGGCCTTACCCTGGCTCTGATTGGCTATCTGGCCTGTGTCTCGGTTCTGTGTTTGGTGACAAGCATTGGCGTGGTGATGCGCTGGATGAGACACAGAGGCTACCTGACTTGGTCGGACCTGGGCCCCAAGCGGGCCCTGCACTCCCACTCTCATAAAGACCTCCACCTGCAGCTCAACATGGACAGGTCGCTGCGTGACGTGAAGGTGGAGGGGGGGGGGGCCCCAGCAGTGACAGGGACATTGTGTTTGTTAAAACTCCCATGATGAACCAGAACATTCTGAGTGTAACCCTCTTCAACAAATACACTAGGAATGTAGCCTATGTGAGGGCTCTCTCAAACTAATGAGATAAGACCGTGTCAAGACTTAAACGTAAGAGTGCATCTGTATATGTGTGTGGGTGTTTAGATGTTAAACCACTTGTGGTTACCTCTCAGGAAAATACTTAGTGATTTAAAGACACTTGTGAATTCTCAGGGAAGTACAGAATGTTTTGTTTGTGATTAAGTGCTGAAATCCCAGTGTTGTATCCTCTTGTCTGCTAGGGGGAGACTGAATATTTCATATGACTGCGGAGGAACGCTCTCTGTACTAGACATGCTATTACACTGAGGGTGTTCTCACTCAACATGTGTTCATTTGCACAGTGACAGGGATGGGGAGGGACATGGTGAGTAGGATGTGGAGGTATGCGGCAGTACGGGTCATAATAATGAAGATATCGAGGTCAGTTGTTGACCTTTGACTGCTTATTGAATGAGGTAAAGCTAATAGATTGGGGTTGTTGCATTGAACCTATAGCCAGTAGCCACCTCTCATGACCTCACCAAACAGAGTGCCGGACTTTCTCTCTGTCTGACTTTTATGTGACTCATCCCTTTAATTGGCAACTCCCTGAGTCAAGCCTCAGTCATAAATAGATGGAAATAGATCTTCATAGAGAGGATCGTTTTTTGCTGTATACTTATCACATATTTGACCTGCTTTTAATCAGAACTATATTTGTCATATATTACTGAGCATATCTGTTTATTGAACTTCATGACTCCTTGTTGCTTCATATGAAAGTACAGTAATAACTCCTGCATGGCACATCACCCATTCATAGAGATTATTCCAGTGTATGAGAGTATTACAGGCCTGGACATAGGGCTTCTCTAGGCTGCAGGCCTGGCAGGGCTCTGTCTGTGTAATCCAGCCAGGGTTTAGAGGATCGGTGGGGCAGGGCAGAGCTGCAGATTACTGCCCCACTGACTGACTCTCTCTCTCTCTCTCTCTCTCTCTCTCTCTCTCTCTCTCTCTCTCTCTCTCTCTCTCTCTCTCTCTCTCTCTCTCTCTCTCTCTCTCAGTTCAATTCAAGGGGCTTTATTGGCATGGGAAACATATGTTAACATTGCCAAAGCAAGTGGAGTAGATAATATACAAAGTGAAATAAACAATAAAAATGAACAGTAAACATTAAACTCACAAAAGTTCCAAAAGAGTAAAGACAAATAAATAAAGACATTACAAATGTCATATTATGTGTATATACAGTGTCTCTCTCTCTCAGCCTGGCTTTGGCTAATGATCCAGGGTTTGGAATGAGATATTCCCTCATCTATAGCAGATATAGCTTGAGTGGAAAGCTCCTTTGTCAATACATTGGGAGAACTGTGGTTAAATATTTAGCATTATTAAGCTTGTTTTGAAGTTGCTTGTAACAGGAGTATGTTTGATCCTTCCTCTCAGCGGACTCGCTCAAGCACATCACTGGCAAAATAGTCAGTTCAATAATTCACACGTTCTCTCACACTGCTTTCTCTATCGCTCTCTCTAGCACTGTCTCTTTCCCTCTTTTCTTCTATCCCCATGTGACATCTTCTCTCTTCTTGGCCCACTGAAGGACAAAATGGCTTCCAGTGCTGATGACTGAAGATGACATGCCATCAGTGGCATTTTGTAACAGTATCTCCTCTCTCTCCAGCAAAATCCACCCAACAATGACTGGCGCTTAAACCAGCAGGGACAGAGACCTGGACCCAGTGGGTAGGTGTTCAGCTTCTTTAAATATATACATCACACACACACACACACACACACACACACGCACGCACGCACGCACGCACGCACGCACACACACACACACACACACACACACACGTCCCTCATTCCTATACGCATTCACAATTGAATTTAATTTCCACAATGTGAATGAACAATTTGTGCCTAAGATATGTGTTCCATTGAAAGACATAAAGACTTAAGGCAGTTGTGTGTTTGAACAGAAAGTACACATTGGTGCCCCACTACTCTCCACACAGATCCAATAACACTGAGTAACGGGTCATCTAATGGTTGTTATATGGTAGTTGTGATAGTAGTTGTGAGTCCTTCGGTAGTAGTTGAGTAGAAGTGATTTATAGATAGTGTGATGATTGTTTAGTTGTCAATGTGATTCCAGAAGAAATCAATCAATAGAGATCGGATGTCTGTTGTGTGGGTGAGGTTAGAAGTATACTAGAGTAGAGGTAGGGGCAGCCCTCTGGTTGTGGTAGTGTTGTGAGTATAAAGCCTGCTTTAGATTAGCAATGTCTTTCACACTGTATTGCCATTTCAGACAGTAATGTGACTTGCTGCCTCATTTGCTTTTGTAGAAGATGCTTGGATTATCTGATGCATCTTGATTAACAGGTTGTGGCTCTATTGGTGGAGCAAATATTGAGCGTCTGAGTGTCTTGGAGTTATTAGCCACTGATTGCATACTGTATCATTCAAAGAAAGTGAGACAGTAGATTCCTTAACATATGGACAATGACTTGTAAATAGTCATTGCGCAATTTCTATTTTGTGGCGGCACAAAATAGAATGTGACACACCATTGTATTGTAGTTCCTTTTCTAGAAACTGAAAAGGAACCTTGTTGGCTAATGAAGGAGTCCATCTGATTGCATGGGGCTGAAGGAGTGACGGCCAGAACTGTTTCCCCTGTCTGTGTTTCAGCACATACAGGTACAGCACCAGCACCCAGCAGAGATGGACACCGTACGGGAAGGCGAGGTAGAGTGGAGTAGGTAGAGCAGAGTGAGCTGTGCTGAGTGTGCAAGGTGGCCTCCTGGTCTTATACGTGATGCTGTCTGACTGGCTGTAGGCTTGGTGCAGCTGTGTGTAGTCAAGCCTGGCTTCTGGCTTTTGAGTGTGTGATAATCTGTACATGCTCTTGCGGTCTAACTATGTATCTGAAATGGGCCGAGGCTTTGTGGTGTTTGTAGATGTGCTTAGCTCAGCACTGTTCCGTAGTCTTTGTTTTATACTTTGGGTTTGTAGGCTTCGCTGAACTGTGTAGTTTGTCCTTTTATTCGTAGTGTAAATGTACATGTTCCTGTGGTTCTGTCGGTCTGTCTCTGTCTGTCTGTTTGTGTGTGAGTGTATGTGGTTATGCTAGCGTGTGTGTGTTACTGACTCCCCTATGGCTGTAATGAACCCAGCAAACTAAATTCAACATATATCCCCAGTCCTGCATTTAAAATTTGAACATATTTGATGGGTAAATTAAGGGATTGAGAAGAACCATATAATATCTGATCATCTTCAGCCACTCTGCAATATAAAAACATGCACACATTCTCTCGTCGTCCCCCTCTTTTTTCCTTTCTCTCTCTGTCTCTCACTCTCCCACCCACACAGTAACACACAGCATGTGTACAAGACACATGGCATCCGGGCAGCATCCAAACAGCTCAGTTAGTCCTTACTCTGTGTGTTTGAGTGTGTGTGTGTCAGCTTGCGTATTGTGGATCTGTGCTACCTAATAACATCTATAGCACGTCCTGCTCTAATGTCTTCTCCCAGCCTCAATATTGTCTGTGCTCTGTGATGCTCCGGGAGCACTGCTCACTCAAAATGGCTGCTGGTGGCTGAGTGTTGCCATGCTGACAACCATGATGGGAAGAGAGTGTCCTCTATTTTGTGTCTGTGTGAAAGAGCGAGTGAGAGAGAGAGGTTCACATTAAATGAGAGTATGTGTGTTCATGAGAGAGTGCGAGACACAGTGGATGAGAGAGATTTGTGTGTATCTGTTATACTAACTCCTCCCCTTCCTCTCCTCCAGAGCTGGCCCCCATCCTGAGGGGGCAGGTGGTGTCGTAGCTGGAACAGGACCCTGGCCCAACCCCCCCACCGAGGCTGAGCAGATCCAGGCTCTGATGGCTGCTGCCAATCGTGAGTCTGCTGCCTTCATCTCCCAGAAATCCCCTTGCCTTCTCTGTCTTTAGCTACCTCACAATGTTACCTCAATATACTAGAGAGAGAGAGAGAGACTTTGTCTTTCTTTAATGAAACATTCTCATGTCATTAAAACCTCACCACCATCCCATTAAATAATAGTAAAGGGTCTGTTATCCCTCCACCTTTGACCCTGTTCCTCCTTGTTAGCCAAATAGCCAACTTTGCCTGAGCAAACAGAAAATTCAACAAAACACATTTGGCCTTTTCCTTATTTGAATACCTATACCCCATTATGAACATCCCAACAGTAAAAACCACCCCCAACCTCTCACAGACATTTCAACAGAGACATTAACCTCTCTAGGGGGTGAGGGATGGTAGCGTCCCACCTGGCCAACATCGGTGAAATTGCAGAGCACCAAATTCAAATTAAATTACTATAAATATTTAACTTTCATGAAATCACAAGTGTAATACATCAAAATAAAGCTTAACTTGTTGTTAATCCAGCCGCCATGTCTGATTTCAAAAAGGCTTTACGGCGAAAGCAAACCATGCAATTATCTGAGGACAGCGCTCAGCACACAAAACATTACATACAGTTACCAGCCAAGTAAATTAGTCACGAAAGTCAGAAATAGCAATAAAATTAATCACTTACCTTTGATGATCTTCATATGGTTGCACTCACAAGACTCCCAGTTACACAATAAATGTTTGTTTTGTTCGATAAAGTCCCTCTTTATATCCAAAAACCTCCATTTTGTTGGCGCGTTTTGTTCAGTAATCCAATGGCTCAAATGCGGTCACAAGATGCAGACAAAAATTCCAAATAGTATCCGTAAAGTTTGTAGAAACATGTCAAACGATGTTTATAATCAATCCTCAGGTTGTTTTTAGCCTAAATAATCGATAATATTTCAACCGGACAATAGCGTTGTCAAAATATAAAAGAAAAACAAGAAAGACGCGCTCTCGGTCGTGCGCAGGAAACAGCTCTGGGGACATCCCACTATCCACTCACTCAAAGTTGTCATTCTCCCTCATTTTTCAGAATAAAAGCCCGAAACAATGTCTAAAGACTGTTCACAACTAGTGGAAGCCATAGGGAACTGAATCTGGGTCCTATCTCTTTAAATGGTGGATAGGCTTTCATTGGAAAAACAAATTATTTCAAAATAATGGCACTTCCTGGATGGATTTTCCTCAAGTTTTCGCCTGTCATTTCAGTTCTGTTATACTCACAGACATTATTTTAACAATTTTAGAAACCTTGGAGTGTTTTCTATCCATATCTACTAATTATATGCATATCCTAGCTTCTAGGCCTGAGTAGCAGGCAGTTTACTTTGGGCACGCTTTTCATCTGGAGGTGAAAATAGTGCCCCCTACCGTAGTGAGGTTAATGGCATTAACCTGGCACACACAGAAAACACATGAATCACATTTTTTCTCATAACACAGAAAGTACACCCCTGCCCGACTCCCGGTTCAATCTGTGCCAACCAGCTATTAGTGGGCAGGGCTCCATGTCGAACCCTCCACTGGAGGTCCCCTAACCTCTTTGGTACTGGGGGTTTGTAGAGCCCCCTCCATCTAAAATCCACCATACTCTCAGCCCCACACAGCCCCTGCCACTGATGTGCCTTCACTCCTGTTAGTCTCCTAATGTTCCTCACCTTAACGCAGAGGTTGTAGATGGCTTTACCTCCCACCTCTTCAATCTCCCCCAGGCTCAGAGTGTTAAGATCTAACAAGTCCTCCAGACCCCCTTGCCTGTCCCCAGTCTCTGCCATCACCTGCAGTGGTGGAAACACTGGTAGCTCCTCCCCCTTTGGCCGCTCAAACACCCCCACTTACCGGCTCAGACAGTGCATCCTGGACCTCCTGCAGGAATCTCTCGAGCAGCCTAAGAGACATTATTCCTGTTTGTTGTGCCAGGATGCCAGTTTATGCCAAAGGGAAGATGCTACCAGGTTGTTGATTATAAGCACCCTCCCTCTATATGACACTTGGGACAGGAGCCACCTCCACCTGGCCAGTCTTGACACCACTGCCTGTGACAGCCCTTTCCATCTCTCCGAGCCCAGGTATACCCCCAACATTTTAAGCCCTTCACAACCCCACTACAAACCCCCTGGAAGCAGAGAAGGGGCCCTATCCCCCATGCCCAACATAACAGAGCTTTGCTCTTGACCCAATTTGCCTTATCTGATGAAGCTCCCTTGTACACCTTCAAACTAATCTCTAGTGCCTGCATATCCTGACCATACCTGACCGTCACAGAAACATCATCTGCATATGCTGACACAGCTATGCCTGTCCAGCACACTCCCTGCATTCTCCTACAAAAAAGGCTCAATGGCTAGTGTATATAACGGCCCGATAGAGGGCATCCTTGTCTAATGCCCCGTCTCATTCAGACTGGCCTACAAGAGCCCCCCTCCCAACTTGACCATACATGACGCCCCAGCATACATCTTCACATTGGTCAAAAAACTTTTCCCAAACCCAAAAACAGACATCACATTAAACAGATACTCATGGTCCACTCTATCAAAAAGCCTTCTCTTGATCTAAAGAGACCAGTCCAAAGTTCACATTAGAACCTCTCAACAAGTCCAACATGTCCCTGATTAAGAACAAGTTGGCCGTGATTGACCGTCCCGGTACACAATATGTTTGGTCCTTGCGTACTATAGAATCTAGATGGGACTTCATTCTGTTAGAGAGGACCTTGGCAAATATCTTGTAGTCCGCACAGAGCAATGCCACAGGCCTCCAGTTCTTAAGTTCACACAAGCCCCCTTTTTTGGGCAGGAGAGTCAGAGCCGCCCGACGGCAGCTCATCGGCAACTCTCTTACCCCGAGGCATTCATGCAACACGCAAAAGAAGTCCAGTCCAATTATTCCGCAGAATCTTTTATAAAACTCCACTGGAAATCCATCAACCCCCGGTGCACGGCCAGGGGACATCTGGGTTACGGCCTCTGCCAGTTCATGGGACAACAGAGGAATGTCCATTTCATCCCTCTGTGCCAGAGAGAGCTTAGGGAGTTCTGCAAACAAGACCTGAGCAAACATAGGATCACACAGTTCTGCCGTATACAACTCAGTATACAACTCCACAGTCCGCTCCCGCATCTCCCCCACCACAGAGGTCCCCCACCCATCAGACAGCCGTAGACAATGCATACCCTTGGCTTCACCGCTCTGTTTTTCCAAACCTAAGAAGAAAGAGCTGGGAGCTTCCATCTCTTTGAGCATGGAGAACCTTGCTCTTACAAGTGCTCCCTTTGCTTTAACCTGGAAAAAACTGCCCAGGTCCCTACATAATTCAGCTAAATTAGCCTGGAGGCCTACATTGCCTTGCCCCACCATCTCTATCTCCATCTCACTAATACGATGCTCGAGTTCCCCCAATACTCTCCTAGCCTCTGAGGATGAGAAAGCTATATACTGTTGACAGATCAGCCAAATTTGAACTTTCCCCACTTCCCACCATTGATTCAGAGACTCATACTCCTCTCTTTGCTGCCTCCACCTTTCCCAAAAAATCTGCAAACCTGAGCAAAAAGTGGCATCTTGTAAGAGCTTTATATTAACTTCCAATAGGATGAATGCTGAGGCCCTGGTGAAATAGACATCCGAGCCATGGTTATGTGGTGATCTGAAAAACCCATCGGGAGAATGGTGGTGCCCAACAGCCTATTGCTCTGATTCCTGTAAAAACGATCAAGTCGGGCTGCACTCACCCATGCCCCAAATACCTTCACCCATGTATACTGTCTTTTGTCAGGATGTTTAGTTCTACAAACATCCACTAGGTCGAACTGATTAAGGATGGCACTTAACACTCCCACTGACCCTAAATGAGCCTCGTCATCCTCTTCCTCAGACTCACTTTCCACCTCCTCCTCATCTCCATCTCCCATCCTGACCACTTGCCCTTCCTCTCTGGTCAGGGCCTTCCCCCAGCACCAGGCAAAGGTTCCTTGGTGCCTTGGACCACACCAGCCTCTCCCCTCCCAACTTCTTTCTTCTCCCCCTTTTTCCTTTTCCACGTGACACCTTCATCCCCCTAGTCTCTTACACTTCACCACAATACTCTCCTCATCCACTAGCATCTACACCACCATCCATAACCTGACTGGGCCCAGCCTCATCTACACCACCATCCATAGCATGACAAAGCTGAGCCTCAGCTACGTCACCATCTCTAGCCTGACTAGGCTCAGCCTCATCTAGACTACCATCTCTAGCCTGACTAGGCTCAGCCTCATCTACACCACCACCACTGGCATGACTAGGCCCAGCCTCTGCTGCCTGCATCTCATTGCCCCCTGCACGTTGACCTCGATTTCCCCCACTGGCGCTTGTACCCTCACCTTATCTACAGCCTTTATGTGGGCACGCAAAGCTCTTATGCCCCAAATCCCCACACTCAAAACCCCCATAGACTAACTGTGCTGACAAACCCTGCGTAGAACCCATCCGTTTATTATGGATGATTTGATCATCCGTAAAAAACGGAGGCAAATTTGCAACTATCACCCTGGTCGAAGGGGTAAAAAGAGGCGAAATTGGCACCAACACACCCCTTACCAATATTCCACTAGCAATGAGCCTACCAACCAAATTTGCTCTTTTCTTGAACACAACCACAGCTTTGTTCATTCTGGAAGTGGAATGTATAAATTCAGCTCCTACCGGTTCACCGACCGCGAGCAGAACCTTTTCCACTTTAACTCCATTCTCAGGAACACACCTGAATCCATGCCGTAATGACAGCCTCTCCTCCGCACTAAGCTGAGAAGCCATCGCACACACCACACCTTCCAAACCCCAGGAAACTAAAACTCTGTCCTCTTCCACCCTAACTTTGAAAAAACCTGTGGATACCGCTAAAACAAATAGTGCATTAACCATCCACCACAGAAAACAAAAATTTCAAGAAAAGACCAAGGACAGAATCAAGAAAATGTAGGACAGAGCCCTACACAACAAACTCTCAAATTCCAAAAGAACGAGAGAGAGAGAGAAAGAGAGAGAAAGAGAGAGAGAGAGAGAGAGAGAGAGAGAGCAAGATGGAGAGAGAGAGAGAGAGAGAGAGAGAACACTGAAGTATCTCTGTTCTCCTCTGAGGACTGACACTGCATACAGATGGTGAGATAGAGATCTCTCTGCCACTGGGTAGAGCTACAGAGAGAGCCCTGTTGGAGAGCAACATCTCAGGCACTAGATTCTAAGTGCATACGACTTTGTTAGATGGCAGTTGATAAGGAAACAACACATCCTTCCTGTGTTTGCCTCCATTAGGACACACTGAGAGAAATGCTGCCAATTACACATGTGCCAATTACACATGTGTAGAGCTACAGTCTCTACAGTCCCTGTGTATGAATGAAGCAACACAGAGGGCTATGGGACACAGAGCTCTTTGTTTCTATGCTCCCCAGCTGCAGTCACTCAGAAACCTGTGCACTGCCTCTCTCTCTATTACTGTGTGATTAGTCAGTGTAGCTAATCCTCAATTCTAAATTATATTTGATTATATCTGATTGTGCTGTTTGAAGTTATTTACATCTGATCTCTGTGTGAGAGAGCGGAGGTTCTATATGTTGTGGGGAGGGGAGGGGCTGGCTGGCTCAGAACAGAGTGCTGAGCTGGAGCTGCAATGCAGTGCAGCAATGACTCTCAGTGAGTTACGATTCACTCTCTCTTCACAGCAGCACAACACACCCAGCTATAACCCTTTCTCCCTCCCTCCCGTCTCTCTCTCAGAGGTGAGCGAGGCGACTGCGACCCTTGGCCCCCGCTACAACGCCCAGTTCCCCATGCAGCATGTGCCCGACTACCGCCAGAATGTCTACATCCCTGGCAGCACGGCCACCCTGACAGCCAACCCCCTGCAGGGCCTGCCACAGGCCATGCCCCAGGTCGATATCCACAACGCTGCCCAGACCCCCGCCAGTAAGAAGAAGTCCACCAAGAAGGACAAGAAGTAAGCCAAGCTAACACCAAACCCAATCGCCACGACACCAAGACCCTTTACCCCCATACTGCAGAGCATCCTCCCTCAATAGAAGCCTTGATCTTTCTTTTTCTTATGCCATTCAATCTGATAGTTCAATCTGATAGTCCCAGCGTTGTGGATGTAGTGAGCATATGTCAAAATGTTGGTAGTGGGCAATTGCTGTACTTCTTACTCCTATGGTCATCACAGCTCACTTCAGCAGAGGTTATTGGTTTGTGGTGTATGTGGGGTGGGAGGGGGAGGAAGAGCAGAGAAAAGAAGAGGGCATGAGATGTATTTTGGATTCAGATGGATTTCAGGTACCTGGAATTCATAAAGTGATCTAGCTCTGCATTATAGCATTCTAAAGAAAACAACATCTGATTGTTTGTTTTCATTGAAACTTTTGATGTTTCTCTAAAATGCCAAGTAGTTGCTTCTTATGATGACATGAATTACACTACCTTCTTGTTTATTTAGAGAACTTGCTTTAGCTCTTTAAGGAATGAAGTAGACAAGACGTGTTGCATGATTCATCCTAAAGATGAAGAACCACTGAAGATAAGCCTACACTAACATACATTTGAAGAAAGAGGCTAGCTCAACTTCGTCACAAAAATACAAATTTAATGTGAGAATGCATACCGTGGCATTAACATTTTAAAATGTAAGGTTCATTGTAGTTATACGACTAGTAAGCATACGAACAGATTCTGATTTTGTGTTACTTATAATGGTCACCATCAATGTATATCCAGCTGCTTTTTAAAATCTTGTCCAAGCAGGATTCTGTGGTAACTTAGATCATTTATCCACGATTGTAACCTTTTTCCATCATTATGGGTAGAATCCTGTACTGCGTTAAAACTTTGTTTAAATAATATAACAGTGTAAAGGTGATGGATCGGTGTTTTATAAACTTAGAACCAGCATTATTTCGATATTGTATCAGCGTTGTTGTAACGTTGTATTAGGGTTATGCCGAGCTGGCCCAGTGTGATTGGCTCTGCACTGTGGCCCTCTCTAAGGCTCATAGACAGAGTCCTGTGACCACGACCCCAGGGTTGTGGGTTAGGGTTAGTGTTAGGGTTAGACAGAGTCCTGTGACCCCAGGTTTGGGTGTGTGGTAAAGGCATAAAGAGAGGAAAGGGTGGACAGTCTCTGTCCTCTTGCCACATGTACAGTATCTCTCCGGCTATGACAGCCTGTAAATGTGCTCTAATCACTTCTTCAGCCTAGACCACAGGTTCAGTACACTACAACTCCAGGCACTGTATGACGTTCTGTAATGGACAGTTTACAGGAGCCTCTGTAGAAGCCTTGTTGTGAGTCCAGGGCAATATCAGGACCATGGACAGAGACCACCTCCCTCTCCTCTCTTAGAAGCAGTCTGGGGCACATAGAATGTTTCCAGCCCATTCTTTACCCTGCCAAATCCTCAGCTGCACTGACACTCTGCCCCCATGTAAATAAGACACAGCCAATCTGAGAGAGAGACATCACTCTCTCACCACAGCCACACAGCTGGCTAGTACTGGAATGTTTTGAATATTTTTCAGGAAAAAAATCTGATAAAAAAGAGAAAAAAAAGAAGTGGTTCATATTAAATGTAGTGGTGTAGTGACTAAGAGTTGAGCAAACTGACTCTACCAAGCTGTAAATAAAACTAAAACTTTCAAAAGACAGTCGTAGTTAGTGGCTTGTGAAATTTTTCGTGCATATTTTGGTGTTTTCTCTGTATCACTTTCTTTCTTTGGTCACACCAAACTTTAAATCTTAACACACAACACCTACATGCCTTTTAAAGTGTGATTCCATTTCCCTGCACCTCTTCCTGTGTTTGTGATTTTGATCAATTGTTTATGCTACTGGAATGCCACCCTTGCTCATATGAATATAAATGTGTGTCTTCTAATCCTCTTTATTCTATAGTATTATCTTCCGTATTAAAATGCTTAGCGCTTCTCCCTGTTACACTCTTATTTTATATGCTCAAATTTATATCGCTGTTCATTTCTTTATGGTTTTTGTTTATTCTCTGTTCACTGACATTTCCAAATAAAAATCTCTTCTGAAATTATGTCTGTGTGTGGCCGTCTCTTTACTATTGGTGTTTTTTTTACTGATGAATGATGCTTTGGTAGCTGGTAAGAGGCAAGGGATTATCATAGCTAATGGCAGCGTCCTTATTGGAGTGTGTCTGTTGGAGTTGACTGAACTGGAGCCATGGCTCTGTTAGAAGTAATCCACTCTTTGTTCAGCACAGTTCAGCCAGAAATGATGGAGTGGAGCGGGACCCTAATCCTGTACCTCACACACGCCTAGTCTTTCCCCCTTTATAACATTCTAAACCTCAAACGCCTAGTCTCTCCCCCTTTATAACATTCTAAACCTCAAACGCCTAGTCTTTCCCCCTTTATAACATTCTAAACCTCAAACGCCTAGTCTTTCCCCCTTTATAACATTCTAAACCTCAAGCACCTAGTCTCTCCCCCTTTATAACATTCTAAACCTCAAGCACCTAGTCTTTCCCCCTTTATAACATTCTAAACCTCAAGCACCTAGTCTTTCCCCCTTTATAACATTCTAAACCTCAAATGCCTAGTCTCTCCCCCTTTATAACATTCTAAACCTCAAGCACCTAGTCTCTCCCCCTTTATAACATTCTAAACCTCAAACGCCTAGTCTCTCCCCCTTTATAACATTCTAAACCTCAAATGCCTAGTCTTTCCCCCTTTATAACATTCTAAACCTCAAACGCCTAGTCTTTCCCCCTTTATAACATTCTAAACCTCAAACGCCTAGTCTCTCCCCCTTTATAACATTCTAAACCTCAAATGCCTAGTCTCTCCCCCTTTATAACATTCTAAACCTCAAGCACCTAGTCTCTCCCCCTTTATAACATTCTAAACCTCTGTGGTAACTTAAATAATTTTATATATGATTGTAACCTTTTTCCATCATTATTGGTAGAATCCTGTACTGCGTTAAAACTTTGTTTAAATAATGTAACAGTGTAAAGGTGATGGATCAGTGTTTTATAAACTTAGAACCAGCATTATTTCGATATTGTGTCAGCGTTGTTGTAACGTTGTATTAGCGTTATGCCAAGCTGGCCCAGCGTGATTGGCTCTGCATTGTGGCCCTCTCTAAGGCTCATAGAGTCCTGTGACACTCTACCCCCATGTAAATAAGACACAGCCAATCTGAGAGAGAGAGACATCACTTTCTCACCACAGCCACACAGCTGGCTAGTACTGGAATACTTAGAATATTTTTCAGGAAAAAAAAACATTCCAAACCTCAAATGCCTAGTCTTTCCCCCTTTATAACATTCTAAACCTCAAATGCCTAGTCTTTTCCCCCTTTATAACATTCTAAACCTCAAATGCCTAGTCTTTCCCCCTTTATAACATTCTAAACCTCAAACGCCTAGTCTTTCCCCCTTTATAACATTCTAAACCTCAAATGCCTAGTCTCTCCCTCTTTATAACATTCTAAACCTCAAATGCCTAGTCTTTCCCCCTTTATAACATTCTAAACCTCAAACGCCTAGTCTTTCCCTCTTTATAACATTCTAAACCTCAAATGCCTAGTCTTTCCCTCTTTATAACATTCTAAACCTCAAATGCCTAGTCTTTCCCCCTTTATAACATTCTAAACCTCAAATGCCTAGTCTTTCCCCCTTTATAACATTCTAAACCTCAAACGCCTAGTCTTTCCCCCTTTATAACATTCTAAACCTCAAATGCCTAGTCTTTCCCCCTTTATAACATTCTAAACCTCAAATGCCTAGTCTTTCCCCCTTTATAACATTCTAAACCTCAAATGCCTAGTCTTTCCCCCTTTATAACATTCTAAACCTCAAATGCCTAGTCTCTCCCCCATTATTACATTCTAAACCTCAAATGCCTAGTCTCTCCCCCTTTATAACATTCTAAACCTCTCACATACCATTAGAGTTAATAAGGTACCTTGCAAACTCAGCATGTAGCAAGACCATCAAAGTAAGTGCAGCTCACATATCAACAGCATAGAATGACATGTGTGTGGATGAACTGCTGTCTGAGTGATGGATCCTAGTCAATTTCCCCCTCTTTACTCAGAAATCACTGTTCCACCCAGATCAGCAGTTCTGTGGGCTCTTTAAATCCATAGCACTCTGAATCAGACCTGACCCATTTTCAGCTCACATTTAGTCAACTGGGGAATGTGAAGGCAGAAAAACGTCAGAGAGACATGGAACAGAACAGGGCTCTACAGAGAGTTTGGAAGTAGGATATAAACTCAAAGCCATTTATAGTTATTTTGTCTTCAGAAGACCTGCAGGGGAAGGACACCCTAAACTGTGGACACTTTATAATGCCATTATAATGAATTATATCCTAATGACATCTTTCAACAACTTACATATGCTTTTAAAATATGAGATACATACATAATGCCTTGATATATACAATAATATGTTGCTTGATTTAGGATCAAATACAGTGACCTTGTTTTGGGTGCTCAGCCAGCAAGCTAATCCAATCAGGTAGTTTGATTCCATCATAAAGATGTGAGATTAAGGACTTCTTAAGGACACATTTTATGACAATGACAACCTCCTTTACAGCACAACCTATAAACTTTCATTGTGTAATGAATTCTACATCAGTGGACACAGAGGACGCAGGCATCTCACTGTAGGTCCCACATTAACACTGGCCTGTCTATATATAGCTACAGGAACTGCTGCAGTGGCAGACACACACTCACTGAGTCACTGGGAGTGACATAACAGAACCCACTCTACCAACGATATACAGTATGGGAAGGTGTTAACAATTATTTAACACAGGTTGGTGATACACAATTAGATACAAACATGCTCTTATAAAAGCCATTTTTTTATTATTATTATATTATTTTCAACTATTGTGAAATATTATTTAGAAAACAATGCAATACACCTCTGTCTTTAGTAAAGCAGTAACATTAATTTCAGAGCATTGCTTTCATGCAAGTCATCAATTCCCATACTATTCCACTTTATCTGGCCGATGAAGTAAGCAGAGCACATCTATCTTAATACAACAAGGATGAATACCACGTGATATTTCAACAACATTTTTATTACAGTTGTACGACATAAAATTAGCAATAATCCTACAAAAAACTATATTTTGAATATTCTATACCTTGAAGAAAATAATGCCTCAATGTTTTTAAATCAGTTGTTCCTGACTCTCCTGCTGCGGACACAAAATGTCTGCCACCTGACACACTACAATCACTTCAGTGCTGCAGTGGTTGCCAAGGTAATGAGAGAAAGACTGGGATTTGATGATGCAGATCACTATTTCCTCAGCTGCTCATGAGGCTGGGAATAGAGAGGGGGTAGAGCACATGAAAGACTGTGTTGACATCAGCCCTAAATACATGCACAGGGGTTAAATCAGAGTTTCTATGGAAAGTAAGGGGATTGAATGGTTTAATGGAGAGAAGAACACAATAAGGTAAATGGAAAAAAACATCTGCAATTTCTTTTTTATATGAATGTAAGACTGTATAGTAGGCAAAACTAATGTTAAGTTCCTTGCAACTATATGTACCATAGATGAGGGAAAGTCTATCTCTATCAACTCAGAACCAAACTGAACTACAGTTATAGACTAATAGAATAGAGTTTGCAGTCATCTCTGTTCCTCTCTCTCTCTTCCTCCTCCATAGTCTCACCATAAACACCACAGAAAAGCAATGTCAAACAGCAGGACGGTGTTCTTTCCCCAGAAACCCTTAAATCCGGGTCCTGTGTAACCAAATTGAGAAACATTCCCCTCATCGGAGGACTGGAGGGGTTGTTGTTGTAGGGGCTGTGTGAACCAACCCCACAAACACAGTGGGGTGAAGTTAATCAAATCAAATCAAAGTTTATTTGTCACGTGCGCCGAATACAACATGTGTAGGTAGACCTTACAGTGAAATGCTTACTTACAGGTTCTAACCAATAGTGCAAAAAAGGTATTAGGTGAACAATAGGTAAGTAAAGAAATAAAAACAACAGTAAAAAGACAGTGAAAAACAGTAGCGAGGCTATATACAGTAGCGAGGCTATAAAAGTAGCGAGGCTACATACAGACAGGCTGATTGAGGTAGTATGTACATGTAGATATGGTTAAAGTGACTATGCATAGACGAGAGATAGGAGCTACTCTTGTGGACTACAAAGGGCTTATGAGTGAAATGACGTGGTAATGATATGGTTGAGTCAACAAGAGACAGACAAGGAAAGTTGCATCAGTATATTGAAGATACTGTAGTGACTTTAAAAAAAGATCAAGGGAAAGTACAAAAGACAAAAGTTAATCATTGCAAGGCTTTGGTATGATAATTACTAGGTTGTGAAAAAACACCGTAGCAATTATTTTGATTGCAGTACTCTACATATGCTTAAGTAAATTAAACAAAGAAGTTGAACTATCCCTAAGTTGTTCCTGTTTCTGGCAGGTCTTTCAACAGCAGCATTCAAGAGTACATCCCTTAAGCAGCTTTAACATGAGTGGTCAGTGAGGAGATGGAGGGGAGGGTGTTAAGGCCTGAATGAGGACTACTGGTGCTGCTGCTGGGAGGTCACCCTCTCCCAGGGAAAATTCCATCCCCTGCTCCTCCTAAGCACCCTGCTGGGAGGTCACCCTCTCCCAGGGAAAATCCCATTCCCTGCTCGTCCTAAGCACCCTGCTGGGAGGTCACCCTCTCCCAGGGAAAATCCCATTCCCTGCTCCTCCTAAGCACCCTGCTGGGAGGTCACCCTCTCCCAGGGAAAATCCCATCCCCTGCTCCTCCTAAGCACCCTGCTGGGAGGTCACCCTCTCCCAGGGAAAATCCCATCCCCTGCTCCTCCTAAGCACCCTTGTAACGGTCGTCGTAGGAAGTGGACCAAAATGCAGCGGGTACGTGAATGCTTATATTTATTTTATTATGAACACCACACAAAAACAACAAAATGAAAAAACGAACGACAGCTAACAGTTCTGCAGGCTAGACATAGCAGTGCACGAATACAACTTCCCACAAAGGGACAGGTGAAAACAGGCTACCTAAGTATGACTCTCAATCAGCAACAACGGTGTACAGCTGTTCCTGATTGAGAGCCATACCAGGCCAACACAAAGAAATACAAAACATAGATAGAACCTAGAATACGACACATAGAACATAACCCAAAAACCCCGGAATACTCTAACCAAATACCCCTCTACATAAACACACACCCCGAACCACATTAAACAAATACCCCCCTGCCACGTCCTGACCAAACTACAATAACAAATGACCCCTTTACTGGTCAGAACGTGACAACCCTGCTGGGAGGTCACCCTCTCCCAGAGAAATTCCTATTCCCTGCTCCTCCTAAGCACCCTGCTGGGAGGTCACCCTCTCCCAGGGAAAATCCCATTCCCTGCTCCTCCTAAGCACCCGGCAGGGGGTCACCCTCTTCCAGGGGAAATCCCATTCCCTGCTCCTCCTAAGCACCCTGCTGGGAGGTCACCCTCTCCCAGGGGAAATCCCATTCCCTGCTCCTCCTAAGCACCCTGCTGGGAGGTCACCCTCTCCCAGGGAAAATCCCATTCCCTGCTCCTCCTAAGCACCCTGCTGGGAGGTCACCCTCTCCCAGGGGAAATCCCATTCCCTGCTCCTCCTAAGCACCCTGCTGGGAGGTCACCCTCTCCCAGGGAAAATCCCATCCCCTGCTCCTCCTAAGCACCTTACAGAGAGTAAGACTGAGACTGAGACTGGGACTGCATTAAAGGATCAGGGCAGACAGATAATTATCACAGCCAGCAGCTGCTGCAGTGCTAATCCTTCCATTTACACACTGTCGGGGCCATTAATCTGCCAATCAAACATGCTGATGCTCTGATAAAATGTATGGATAATGAAGGACATCTTTTTGTTGAGGGGTTTAGATGGGGGGTTGTCTATAGTGCACACTACAACACCCTCCCCCCATCTCCACAACAACTGTAATTTAGTATGCGTAGTCTAATTCCTCACTGAAGAACCCCCTCGTGGATATTTTGGTACATGCTTCTAAAGAGTTTCCATGTGGTGGTTACATCAGTCACTGACAAACATTGAGAGGAAGAGCCACTCCCAATGCCCTTCATTTTACCCTTCCTTTCTATCATGGGGCCCCCCCTCTTCCACCCCTCATTTAGGAGTGTGCCCAGTAATCTGTCTGTTACCAGGCAGACTTACACTTCTTTTGTCAACAAAGTCGTGTGACTTCATTGGTCATTGCCTGGTGTCCTTGGCAACAGCTTAGTAAAGTCTTCCCCAACCCGGCAACACCCATAAAAATTTCACAGGGCAGATGTCCTGTTCAGACCACAGTCTCGTGCCATTGGTCACCCTCCTTAGAAAAGGTAAACTATTCTGTTTCCTCTGGTCATTATGGTGAGGAAAGGCCAGCTGACCAATAACACTTGGTGTGGTCATTAGTTTAGAATGACCACGCTCCAGAGGACAGTCCTGCCATATCCACAATACAATTTTCATCTGTCCCCAACAAACTATGGACTAGTTTAATTTCTGTCTTAATAGACAACGCATTTATATACCTCCACTTTCACCAAAAGATTATTCAATGGTATACATTATATATCAGGCTTCATATACTGTTGTTTTGCATCCATTCTCAATGACTATAATATTAGAAAGAGACTGGTCCGTGAAAGCATGGGACAAAAAGCATCGTAATGCACAAACACAGGTTGACACCTAGAACGCCTGAGGTCCATCCCATTAGACAGACTGAGGCATGGGCTTGTGTACGCTCCTGGTGCTGGAATAGAAGCAGTGTTTGCCAACACACACAGTGTTGCTGTGGCTCCTTGTTCTGGGAGGGAGGCAGCCCCCCCTTCCCTTCTAGCCCCAGTCACACAGTAAACACAGAAGCACAGCCTTCCCTGCAAGGATGTGAAAAACCCCACTGCAGCTGCAGTTGTCATGGAAACAGGGCTGTCGACTTAGGTCTCCCACCAGCTGAGGATAACAGGATTGATCATCCTGCAGAATCCGGGTCAGAGTTTAAACACAGTCAACAAAATCCTACACCGAGGCTGTGTTTGTGTGAGTGTACACAGAAAGTGTAATAATTGTGTCAGTGTTACATCAGCTCTGCTTCACACTAGAATGCCTAGCAGAGAGAAGCTGAAATCATTATTAGGCATTGAGAGATCTGAGAAAAGAATCACTCTGCTGTTGCCTACCAGTACCACCAGCTCTCTTGGCCTAAGTAAATCAACCAGCCTCCCACTCTCTATACCTCTATTTAACCCTTTTCTGTCGTTACCACCTCCTCCTGCTCACTGTGTCATTGCTTTATACGTATCCGTTACTACCTCTCCTCTACCATTCTCTCTCTTCATTTCCTTCCCCTTTCTCCTTCTCCCTGGTCTGAGTCTTCATCCCCCTCTAATATTTATGAAGCATGGTGGTTCTGCAGAAAGGAGGGGGAAAGATGTAGTTCATCCAACATCCGCATCCCCCCACTCCCGCTCCACCGTTGCCACGGCAACCCCATCATTCCTCAACCTACATTCGGATTTGTTATCAATGACCTAGACTGTGTGCTGCCTTTGTTCTGAACGATACAGCTACGGAGGAGAGCGGGAGGAAAGAAGGGTTGGCCTGTTGTGTAAGCTCCACCTGTGAAACAACATGCCTCTGCATCTGAAAAACCCTCCGCTATCATCCTGATCACCTACCACCTCCCTCTTCATCTAAATGAACAAAGATTGTCAAATTCCATCCGTCTCTCCCTCTTCTTTAACCCTGCTGTCTAGCATTCTTTTCCCTGTTCCCCAGGAAGGAATACATCACAACAGTGCAACGTCTCACACAGTAAGAAGATTACTGCCTCACTTGGCTTCTTCACCTTTCTTCATGACCCTGCTCTATTGTCTAGGTCCACTCTGCCTCTGTCTTCTCCCCGCTGTCTTTGTCCTATGATTCCGTCATTTTATTTGAATCAGTGGACTCCACACACAAGCATACATTCACACTTACATGAACACACAGACACACATACACATACAACTCACAATGAGAGCCATGAATCACTCATTGTGTTTGTATTCATAGTCATGAACGTGAACACAAGCACACGCCCTGAAGCACAGTGCGCTGGGGAGGCTAGACTAGTCAGAGCCAGGTAACTATAGCAACAGACACAGTGAGGAGATGTCATGCTTCCTGATGGCCTATTAAACCATTTGCAGGGTAAATGGGGGAAGGGGGTTTCTGCAAATTCACTGTGCATATAGTGTTGGTATTTTACAAAGGTACATTTTGTTTTGCTCTTTGATGGAACCACATTGAAAAAACAATATGTCCACCATGCTTTTCCTCTGCATCTCAATCAACCAGAGATATTTCATGGGGGTTAAGCCTCAAGATGAATAAAATACTAATGAAGCAATAAATCACAAACAGGCTGTTTTATTTCTAGGGGTTCAATGAGCAGATTGTAACTCAGGTTAAGGTCATCTCCCATTAACAATGCAGACCGTACGTCCTTAAGCTTTAGAGTAAATTATGCTGTTTCTTTTTCCATTTTTTATATATTTTTTCACTATTCTATATTATGTAGTGTTGTTTATATTATGAGCATTTTGTTGTTTGTTTCTTTAGTAAATTTAGTAAATTCTGTGAGCTGTGTGTGCATGAGCAATTTGTGAGTTTGTTTTATATTGGTTGTGCTGTGTTTTCTCTGAACTGAACAGATGTAGGTTGGCAGGGTGGGGGTCAGTAAGAGGATGAGTAGTCAGTCATTTACTAGATAATCATTCAGTCCCAGGAGAAATTAGCTGTTGTTTGTCCCAGGCTCCAGTCCTGTTAATCTCCACCCTCACCGGATTCCCACCCTGTCTTTAAAGCTTCAGATCCATCTCCACTCATCAGGGTGGGCTGACTGGTAGGGGCTCAGCCAGGGCAGACAGAGTGATGCAGGGGAAGACATGATCACTGCCCTGGGCTCTCACATACGTGCATGCAGACACAGTACAGTTTAGTAAACATACAGACACACATTTCCAGTGAGGCATGGAGACTCACTGCCTGGAGGGCTGAGGGGAGTCTGTAGTCCAGGCAGCACTGTGACCCATGCCAGTGTCTGTCACATCAATAACATCAACCAGGGCATCAGAGAGACATGAGAAATGCCCCAAATACGCACATGCATATAGAGTTGACAGAGCTGGTGTCACGTCCTGACCCTTGTAAGATGTCATTTTCTATAGTAGAGTGGCCACGGCGTGACAGGGGGTGTTTTTGGGTGGTTTTGTTGTTATTCTGTTTCTATGTGGGTTTTCTAGGTTTCTATTTCTATGTTGGGGTTGTTGGGATGATCTCCAATTAGAGGCAGCCGGTCCTCGTTGTCTCCATTTGGAGATCATATTTAAGTAGGGTGTTTTTCCACTTGTGGGTGTGGGTTGTTAAATTTGAGTAGTGTGTATTTCTCTCTGCGTCACGGTTTTGTTGTTTTGTTGTTTCAAGTATTTGGTTATTGCAACGTTTCACGGTATAATAAATATGTGGAACTACAACCATTCTGCGCTTTGGTCCGATCCTTTAAACAGCCGTGACAGCTGGATTCCTAGAGGTAGAGAGAGGGGGGTAGGGAGGGATGAGGGATGGAGGGAGGGTTGAGGGGACAGAGCACATGAGAAACAGAAAACAGATAAGTAGACACATTCTTGTTAAACACACATGCAGACAAAAAAGAGACACAATGAGTAAATACAAAATACAGACAGACAGACACATATGCACACATATCCAGGACCAGATAAACTACTGTATCCACTAGGTACTCTTACTGACAGTTGTGGCTGCTTTGTGTGATGTATTGTTGTCTCTACCTTCTTGCCCTTTGTGCTGTTGTCGGTGCCCAAAAAATGTTTGTACCATGTTTTGTGCTGCTATCATGTTGTGTTGCTGCCATGTTGTTGTCATGTTGTGTTGCTACCATGCTGTGTTATGTGTTGCTGGCTTGCTATGTTGTTGTCTTAGGTTTCTCTTTATGTATTGTTGTGTTGTCTCTCTTGTTGTCATGTGTGTTTTGTCCTATATTTATTTTCTCTTTATTTTAAATTTTTAATCCCAGGCCCCCGTCCCCGCAGGAGGCCTTTTGCCTTTTGGTAGGCCGTCATTGTACATAAGAATTTGTTCTCAACTGACTTGCCAAGTTAAATAAAGGTTCAATAAATAAAATAAAGATATGTTGCTTATCTGGAGATGTGTCTGTGAGGTGTTGAGGGTTCTGATGGTGCTGTACGGTGTGTTCTCAGGATCAGCCCATGGCGTAATTGAGGTGTCATGCTGACAGGAGAGTGACAGCTTGCTAAGATTAGCTGGCACCCTGGTAAGTCTCCGTGTTAATGAGCGTGGCCCTGTGATTCCACGCGGTGTGTTTTACATGCTACCGTGAAATCTCTCATCACTGGCATATGTACACGATTACAGTCTCCGCCACTGATGAGCAGGAGACAGAGACTGACAGTTGTCTGGGTTTGAGGTGAGGGCATCTTCAGAGCATCAGAACTATACTCAGGGATAGCTGAGGAGAGAGGCTGTGCTATCTGAAAGGTTACTGTGCTCCTATCAATATTAAAAACATGCTAAAATATCCTGTACAATAGTTACAAGATTATATTTGATAAAGATTGTTATGATTATTATCTTTTATTTTGGGAAACGGGGATGAAGGTTAACTGGTAGGTGTTGTCCTCCATATTAGCACAGCATCCCCCTGCTGAGGCTCTTTGAGTCTAGGGTTGTCATTGTTTTCTATTGACTTCCTTTAATGGAGGCTATCTTACAGACAGAGGGGTAAAATGTAGATTGTGACTCCTTCAGGGGTAACTTGTTCTACCTGGAGACATAACACACCCTCCTCCAATCAGAGGACAATGGAATGCAGCCCTTCCCCGATAGGTCCACACAGCCCCCTGGCTCATTACAGTATTGATGGGTGGGTTAGCGATGGGGGCAGGGGTGGAGGGAAGGAGCGTGTTTGTGTGTCTGTTTGGGGGACAGAGGGTGGGGGTAGGTGGGTAGCTGTCTGTCTGATTCAAATCTGACCTGTCTTTTAGTAATAAGAACCAATTAACTTGTTATTTACTGATACAATAGCTAGACAATAGTTAACTTGTTATTTACTGATACAATAGCTAGACAATAGCCTCCAGCATGATTGGTTCTGGGTCTGGTCTGTATTCAGAGAGGGCTACAAACCATTTCAGGCATATTGCCTCCTCTACAGACACTTGAGCAGCCTACTGTAACCCAGCAGACAGATGGAGAGAAGTCTTTATGCAGACTGTTCAACAGAATATAACTGACTCAATAAAACAAGTCCTGTTTTTTGTCTGTGAAAACATTTTTGTTGAATATGATGGACTCAATACAATTCTGTCTGTCTGTCTGTCTCAGTGATTTTCAATCAGCCCTCTCTCTCTGCCCGGCCAGGGATGTGAGTTATCCGATTCAACATTTTTAGAGTTTTACCATTTAATTTCACATCATGGTCTTTATGTATGCACCTGACACCTGGGACCCACCAGGCCTCATCCCTCCTGGGTTTCCAACGGAACCCAGGTACCAAGCAGAGCGGAGTGTAGCGCTCCCCCTGTCGGAGTAAATCATGTTCATCTCTTCCAAATCACACTGACACAATGTCACACCTCAGTGACCTTCCAGCAGGGTCAGCTCGCATGCCTAAGCGACATAAGCAGTCTACTATTGATAGCAAGAATAATAGAATACACCAGGTGCAATTTCAAACTTTTGTTGTGCATCAGCAGTTTTTCTCTTGCTATGTCAGTCACTCAATTAGCTGACAATTAGCTATGTCAATGTTTAGATTGGTAGTTAGCCAGCTATCTAAACTTGTAATAATCATGGCCAAATACCGGCAGGGCATGCAGGGCACGTGCCCATGGGCCCTAACCTCCAGGGGGCCCCCAATGATTTTGTTAATCATTCTTCCACAGATATCATCTAATTGCAAAATGTTCTCTCCGTAACATTTTCTCTACGCTGTCAAGAGGGGGGCCACTAAAATGTTTTGCCCCGTTGTGGGGGGGCCCCCCAACCAAATCTCACTTAAGGCTCCCAAAAGACTAGAGCTGGCCCTGCCTCTCATCTACCAGGCACAGGGTCAGACACACACACTCACGAACACCTGCACATAGACAGTCACAGACAAAAACATCTATAAGAGAAGTTTAAGCAATATCTATTCAATAATTAAAATATGGCGCTTAGCAAAAAAACTATTCTCTCTATCCCTTCTATGAACAAGGATCCATTATAGCTCCTTCTCCCTCTCCATTCTTTTGCTGGGCTCTGTTACTCACCACTCCATCCCTGTTGGAACAGATGGGTCCATCAGAGAGCTTTATTCAGCCATAACTGAATGATGCCTAAATATAGACGCATCAATGTATTTAATAGAACATCTTCATTGGGTCTTGGATCAGGGACAGGCAGGCACCATGCTCCTACTGACCTCAGGATGTCATAAAGAGAGTATGTGGCCACTGACCCTGTTTCAGTTCCAGGCATGCTATTGTCTGGTGAACAGCCTCCAAATTATTTCAACAGGCTCTGGAAATTACATTACATGTAAATTAGTGCAAGTTTGAATATTACCTGTCTTGTTTTTGTAAACGGAGATGGGAAACATAGGCAATGTAATACTGTACATACAGTATCTAGGATCATCTGAGAGAAAAAATAAACAAGGGAAAAATATGATACATTAAAGCCACTACACATATTGGGAGCAAGGCAGCAGGGCTGGAGTCAAATTGAATAGAAGGCAGTGATAAAAAAAAAATGTTTCTACTCAGTTTATTGAGAAGTCATTGAAAATAGACGCTGTTTTTTTTCACATTTTTAATTGTTATTTAAGTTTACTACCTGACTTGACTAACTTCAATTGGAATTGGCGCCACCCCTGCAATGCAGTCTGTTTTGCCTGAAGTTACTTTTATATTGCATTATCATAATGATGCCCAGTGAGTCCATGAAGCTGAGAGGATTGAGTGTGTCAGGGTCATGTTGGCTGGGTAGCACAGGGCAGAGAACTGGAGGTCTGTGTGGTAGAGAACTGGAGGTCTGGGTCTGCATGGTACACATCTGCTCGACTCGCTGTGAGCTGAACTCACGTGTCTTGGAGACAAAGACACAACTCCTGGCTGATCTGATCTAAGCTGTGACAAAGGATTAGAGACGCTCATCCCTACAGAGGAAAACACACACACACACACACACACACACACACACACACACACACACACACACACACACACACACACACACACACACACACACACACACACACACACACACACACACACAGGGTCAAGCACTGAAGACATCCATACAGAGCTGCACTGAGAAAAGCTGTATCAGATAAACACAACTACACGTCATTGACTACCCACATAAAGAAATACTACAGTTTACTATAGAGACCCGCAATATTTTTTGGGGTGGCCCCCCAAAGTTTTTAGATAAGCATATAGTGCATTTGTAGAGTATCAGACCCCTTCCCTTTGTAACATTACAGCCTTATTCTTAAATTGATAAAATATTTTTTTTTCATCAATCTACGCACAGTGCCCCATAATGACAAAGCGAAAACAGGTTTTTAAAAATGTTCACAAATGTATTAAAAATAAAACACAGAAACACGATATTTACATAAGTATTCAATCCCTTTGATATGAGACTCGAATGTGAGCTCAGATGCAGCCTGTTTCCATTGATCATCCTTGAGAAGTTCAAAAACTTAATTGGAGTCCACCTGTGGTAAATTCAATTGATTGGACATGATTTGGAAAGGCACACACCTGTCTATATAACGGTCCCACAGTTGACAGTGCTAGTCAGAGCAAAAACCAAGCTATGAGGTTGAAGGAATATTCCGTAGAGCTCCGAGACAGGTTTGTGTCGAGGCACATATTGGGGGAAGGGTACCAAAAACGTTTTTCAGCATTGGAGGTCCCAAGAACACAGAGGCCTCCATCGTTCTTAAATGGAAGAAGTTTGGAACCACCAATACTCTTCCTAGAGCTGGCCGCCCGGCCAAACTGAGAAATCGGGGAAGAAAGGCCTTGGTCAGGGAGGTGACCAAGAACCAGATGGTCACTCTGACAGAGCTCCAGAGTTCCTCTATGTAGATAGGAGAACCTTACAGAAATATAACCATCTCTGCAGCACTTCACCAATCAGGCCTTTATGGTAGAGTGGCCAGACGGAAGCCACTCCTCAGTAAAAGCACATGACAGCCCGCTTGAAGTTTTCCAAAAGGCACCTAAATGACACTCAGACCATGAGAAACAAGATTCTCTGGTCTTATGAAACCATGATTGAATTTTTTGGCCTGAATGCCAAGCATTACGTCTGGAGGAAACCTGTCACCATCCCTACGGTGAAGCATGGTGGTGGCAGCATCATGCTGTTGGGATGTTTTTAGGCAGGTACTGGGAGACTAGTCAGAATTGAGGGAAAGATGAACGGAGCAAAGTACAGAGAGATCCTTGATGAAAACCTGCTCCAGAGTACTCAGGACCTCAGACTGGGGCGAATGTTCACCTTCCAACAGGACAATGACCCGAAGTACACAGCCAAGACAACGCAGGAGTGGCTTCGGGACAAGTCTCTGAATGTCCTTGAGTGGCCCAACCAGAGCCCGGACTTGAACCCATCTGGAGAGACCTGAAAATAGCTGTGCAGCGACACTCCCCATCCAACCTGACAGAGCTTGAGAGTATCTGCAGAGAAGAATGGGAGAAACTCCCCAAATACAGGAAGAAGACTCAAGGCTGTAATCGCTGCCAAGGGTGCTTCAACAAAGTAACTTAGTAAAGGGTTTGAATACTTATGTAAATATGATATTTCAGTAGTTTATTTTTTAGACATTTGCAACAATTAAAAAAATATATATTTGTCATTATGGGTTATTGTGTGTAGATTGATGAGAAAAAAAACAATTTAATCAATTTTGAATAAGTCTGTAATGTAACAAAATGTGTAAAAAGTTAAGGGGTCTGAATACTTTCCAAATGCACTGTATACAGTATATAGCTACGTCTCTTTGGGGGGATTTTAGTTTTCTGTCAAAAAAGACTGTAAAATCACCAGGAATTCATCTTAAAATTAGTTTATTTTGGAAATTTGTTCCCAAGTATTCCCACAAATAAAAAATAGACCAGTTTCTTTCTCAGTGTAATCAAGATAACAAATTATTGTTATTTTCAAATACAAATATTTATTTTTGGGCATAGTTGTGGTCAACTTGCAGTGTACAAATTCTATTATAATTATGTTCCGGCCCCTAACCATCTTCTCTGACAAAAATCAGCCCGTCTCTGAATCTAGTTGCATACCCCTGCACTACATATTGTAGTATCCCTCGATCATGTGTAGCAATTACGATAGAGTTTTATAGTATACTGTAGAATACTACGTATTATCCACCAAAACACACTGTTGTAAATATTACATTAATGACCACAAAAACACTCCAGTTTTTAACAATAGTAATACTACAGTATTTAACTTGCATTTACATTTACATTTACATTTACGTCATTTAGCAGACGCTCTTATCCAGAGCGACTTACAAATTGGTGCATTCACCTTATGATATCCAGTGGAACAACCACTTTACAATAGTACATCTATATCTTTTTTGGGGGGGAGGGTAGGGGGGAGGGTTAGAAGGATTACTTAATCCTATCCCAGGTATTCCTTAAAGAGGTGGGGTTTCAGGTGTCTCCGGAAGGTGGTGATTGACTCCGCTGTCCTGGCGTCGTGAGGGAGCTTGTTCCACCATTGGGGTGCCAGATCAGCGAACAGTTTTGACTGGGCTGAGCGGGAACTGTGCTTCTGCAGAGGTAGGGAGGCGAGCAGGCCAGAGTTGGATGAATGCAGTGCCCTTCTTTGGGTGTAGGGACTGATCAGAGCCTGAAGGTACGGAGGTGCCGTTCCCCTCACAGCTCCGTAGGCAAGCACCATGGTCTTGTAGCAGATGCGAGCTTCAACTGGAAGCCAGTGGAGTGTGCGGAGGAGCGGGGTGACGTGAGAGAACTTGGGAAGGTTGAACACCAGACGGGCTGCGGCGTTCTGGATGAGTTGTAGGGGTTTAATGGCACAGGCAGCGAGCCCCGCCAACAGCGAGTTGCAGTAATCCAGACGGGAGATGACAAGTGCCTGGATTAGGACCTGCGCCGCTTCCTGTGTGAGGCAGGGTCGTACTCTGCGAATGTTGTGGAGCATGAACCTACAGGATTGGGTCACCGTCTTGATGTTAGCGGAGAATGACAGGGTGTTGTCCAGGGTCACGCCAAAGCACTTAGCACTCTGGGAGGAGGACACAATGGAGTTGTCAACCGTGATGGCGAGATCATGGAACGGGCAGTCCTTCCCCGGGAGGAAGAGCAGCTCCGTCTTGCCAAGGTTCAGCTTGAGGTGGTGATCCGTCATCCACACTGATATGTCTGCCAGACATGCAGAGATGCGATTTGCCACCTGGTTATCAGAAGGGGGAAAGGAGATGATTATTTGTGTGTCGTCTGCGTAGCAATGATAGGAGAGACCATGTGAGGATATGACAGAGCCAAGTGACTTGGTATATAGCGAGAATAGGAGAGGGCCTAGAACTGAGCCCTGGGGGACACCAGTGGTGAGAGCACGTGGTGCGTAGACGGATTCTCGCCACGCCACCTGGTAGGAGCGACCTGTCAGGTAAGACACAATCCAAGAGTGAGCCGCGCCGGAGATGCCCAACTCGGAGAGGGTGGAGAGGAGGATCTGATGGTTCACAGTATCAAAGGCAGCAGATAGGTCTAGAAGGATGAGAGGAGAGAGAGTTAGCTTTAGCAGTGCGGAGAGCCTCCGTGACTTGCATACTTGCATAATGTATGCATACTTGCATACATTACATGACCAAAAGTATGTGGACACCTCCTCGTCAAATATCTCACTCCAAAATCATGGGCAATAATATGGAGTTGGTCCCCCCTTTGCTACTATAATAGCCTCCACTCTTCTGGGAAGGCTTTCCACTAGATGTTGGAACATTGCTGTGGGGACTTGCTTCCTTTCAGCCACAAGAGCATTAGTGAGGTCGGAAGCTGATGTTGGGCGATTCCGTCGGACTGCCAGTGTGATTCATCACTCCATAGAACGGGTTTCCACTGCTCCAGAGTCCAATGGTGGCAAGCTTTACACCACACCAGCTGACGCTTGGCATTGTGCATGGTGATCTTAGGCTTGTGTGCAGCTGCTCAGCCATGGAAACCCATTTCATGAAGATCCTGACGAAAAGTTATTGTGCTGATGTTGCTTCCAGAGGCAATTTGGAACTCGGTAGTGAGTGTTGCAACCGAGGACAGATGTTTTTACGCTCTATGCTCTTTAGCACTTTGGGGCGACAGGTAGCCTAGTGGTTAGAGCTTTGGGCCAGTAACCGAAATGTTGCTAAATCAAATCCCCGAACTGACAAGGGGAAAATCTGTCATTCTGCACCTGAACAAGGCAGTTAACCCACTGTTCCTAGGCCTTCATTAAAAGCACTCAGCAGTCTCATTCTGTGAACTTGTGTAGCTTATGTTTCTAGCAGGTCAGAAATTGTACAAACTGACTTGTTGGAAAGGTGGCATCTTATGACTGTGCCACGTTGAAAGTCACTGAGCTCTTCAGTAAGGCCATTCTACTGTCAGTGTTTGTCTATGGAGATTGCATGGCAGTGTGCTCGATATTATACACCTGTCAGCAACGGGTGTGGCTGAAATAGCCGAATCCACTCCTTTGAATGGGTGTCCCATAACCAAATTTGTGCCACCCATGAGTGAGAAACCTACATGCCATGTATAGACCATATGTTGTGTTCCCTACAGGTTATAGAAAAGCTCTGTACTATCCATTCAGACGCTAGTCCTACCTACATTCAGTTTATGGATCATTTGCTCTTTCAGTATTTGTCCAGTAGGTTTCCTCAAGGAGAAAGCCTTCACTTCTCTGTCAAAGATAATACAACTAAAACACTATAGTTAAAACTTCAATATACTACAGTAATGTCTGCAAACACACTACAATAAACAGTACAGTAAAGTGCACAAAAACAATACAGTGAATAGTACAGTATATAAACACAGTAATACTACAGAATTTATACCATGGTATACTATAATATTTTTTCATGTGGGTGATGACAGGCAGCTCTACACACTCAAAGTTCACACACTGCAGATATGGACATAGCAACACATAATAAGTCACTGATAACAGCTACTTTATAATACGCTCACTCACAGCTACACACACACTGGATCTCACTTACAGTAGAACTGTTGCTCCATAGACCCATATAACAAATAGAAATGTATTTTCGATAAAATATTGTCAATGGGTATCATTGCAAAAATCCTTTATATTCCATGTTATCCTGTATACATCTACAAACATAGCTGTAAATGTATATATCTAACAGTATTTTCTCAGAGAGTGAGGGCACAAGAAGACGAGAGGGAGAAAATGAGAGAGGAGTCTCCACCCAGTGTGTTGTAGCATTATGACAGCCATGTTGGATTATGTAGGTCACTGGGAGATTCTGAGAGGGTGGGGCCTAACCCCTTTAGAACAAGTGTGGCTATACTGATCATTTCAAACAGCGTCAATTCTTTCGGGCATAGACTATACAAGGTGTCGAAGGCATCCCACAGGGATGCTCGCACATGTTAACTCCAATGCTTCCAACAGTTGTGTCAAGTTGGCTGGACATCATTTGGGTGGTGGACCTTTCTTGATACACACGGGAAACTGTTGAGCGTGAAAAACCCAGCAGCGCTGAAGTTCTTGACACAAACCGGAGCGCCTGGCACCTACTACCATACCCCATGCAAAGGTACTTAAAGATATGTTGTCTTGCCCATTCATCCTCTGAATGGCACACATGCACAATCCATATTTCAATTGTCTCAAGGCTTAAAATTCCTCCTTTAACCTGTCTCCTCCCCTTCATCTACACTGACTGAAGTGGATTTAACAAGTGACATCAATAAGAGATAATAGCTTTCACCTGGATTCACCTGGTCAGTCTATGTCATGGAAAGAGAAGGTGTTCTTAATGCTTTGTACACTCAGTGTATTGCTCATATAGATGTACAGTGTACATAGACAAACATACTGACACACTACTGTAGTTATGTATGACATTGACCTGTAATTGGAATACAGGTGTGTGGGTGTGTGCATTTTTGCGTATGTGTCTTGGTAATAATCTAATTTCATGATGGATCATGTACTATTTGTTTGCCGACTGTATTAAGAGCAGAGAGTTACCAGTGAAGTGGGAACAGTGTTCATCCCTGGTCCTGAACTGTCAGTGTATTAAGAGCAGAGAGTTACCAGTGAAGTGGGAACAGTGTTCATCCCTGGTCCTGAACTGTCAGTGAGGAGTGTTGGAATCTGGACTGGTTTTAATGAAGAGTCCTGTTGGGAGGTAGGGGGCATATGTACCTCTTCCTGCTGTAGAGCTGTGTTGTGCTTTAATGATGATTACCATCAGGCCAGATGTCGGTCCCGCTGGGGGTGTAAGCGCTTTAATTAAACTGGTTTAAGATGTTTTTACTGGGTGGACTGGGAGGACCTGAAGTCTTTCAACTCTGTCAATCACCGCATTCTTATCGGCAGACTCAACAGAATTGGTTTCAAAATGACTGCCTCGCCTGGTTCACCAACTACTTCTCAGATAGAGTTCAGTGTGTCAAATCGGAGGGCCTGTTGTCCGGACCTCTGGCAGTCTCTATGGGGGTGCCACAGGGTTCAATTCTCGGGCCGACTCTTTTCTCTGTATATATCAATGATGTCGCTCTTGCTGCTGGTGATTATCTGATCCACCTCTACGCAGACGACACCATTCCGTTTTCTTCTGGCCCTTCTTTGGACACTGTGTTAACAAACCTCCAGACGAGCTTCAATGCCATGCAACACTCCTTCCATGGCCTCCAACTGCTCTTAAATGCAAGCAAAACTAAATGCATGCTCTTCAACCGATCGCTGCCCGCACCCGCCTGCCCGACTAGCATCACTACTCTGGACGGTTCTGTCTTAGAATATGTGGACAACTACAAATACCTAGGTGTCTGGTTAGACTGTAAACTCTCCTGCCAGACTCACATTAAGCATCTCCAAACCAAAATGAAATCTAGAATCGGCTTCCTATTTCGCAACAAAGCCTCCTTCACTCATGCTGCCAAACATACCCTCGTAAAACTGACTATCCTACCGATCCTTGACTTTGCCGATGTCATTTACAAAATAGCCTCCAACACTCAACTCAGCAAATTGGATGTAGTCTATTACAGTGCCATCCGTTTTGTCACCAAAGCCCCATATACTACCCACCACTGCGTCCTGTATGCTCTCGTTGGCTGGCCCTCACTTCATATTCGTCGCTAAACCCACTGGCTCCAGGTCATCTATAAGTCTTTGCTAGGTAAAGCCCCGCCTTATCTCAACTCACTGGTCACCATAGCAGCACACACCCATAGCACGCACTCCAGCAGGTATATTTCACTGGCCACCCCCAAAGCCAACTCCTCATTTGTTTGCCTTTCCTTCCAGTTCTCTGCTGCCAATGACTGGAACGAATTTCAAAAATCACTGAAGCTGGAGACTTATATCTCCCTCACTAACTTTAAGCATCAGCTGTTAGAACAGCTTACCAATCACTGCACCTGTACACAGCCCATCTGTAACTAACCCCCCCAACTACCTCATCCCCATATTGTTATTTCTGTTTTTGCTCCTTTGCACCCCTGTTTCTCAACTTGCACATTCATCTTCTGCACATCTATCACTCCAGTGTTAATGCTAAATTGTAATTTCGCCACTATGGCCTATTTATTGCCTTACCTCTCTAATCTTACGACAATTGCACACATGGCAGGTAGCCTAGTGGTTAGAGCATTGGACTTGTAACCGAATGGTTGCAAGATTGAATCCCCGAGCTGACAAGGTAAAAATCTGTTCTTCTGCTCCTGAACAAGGCAGTTAACCCACTGTTCCTAGGCCAGAATTGAAAAAGAGAATTTGTTCTTTACTGACTTGCCTAGTTAAATAAAGGTAAAAACGGTATATTGATTTTTCTCTTGTGTTATTAACTGTACGTTTGTTTATCCGTGTTGACTGTACGTGTTGTTTGTGTCGCACTGCATTGCTCTATCTTGGCCAGGACGCAGTTGTAAATGAGAACCTTTTCTCAACTGGCCTACCTGGTTAAATAAAGGTGAAATAAAAAATATATGTATATAACATCCATTACACACCCACACAGCCGAGTCAAAGGCCAACCTGACTTTAGCTGAGATCAAGTCAACTTTCCTACATTGATTTAGGGGCTTCACCAGACAAACACAGACTCACGCCCATGCAGATGAAAATATACAAACAAAATGAGAAAAGGAGGATTGCAAAAGAGAATCACAGCTTGGAAACGTGGAATAAAGTGGGGAAAAGAGGCAATATGACACTTTGCTGACTGAATAACTATGACCCCTTACCGACTGAGTAACTATGACCCCTTACTGACTGAGTAACTATGACCCTTTATTGACTGAATAACTATGACCCCTTATTGACTGAGTAACTATGACCCTTTACTGACAGAGTAACTATGACCCTTTACTGACTGAGTAACTATGACCCTTTATTGACTGAATAACTATGACCCCTGACTGACAGAGTAACTATGACCCTTTACTGACAGAGTAACTATGACCCTTTACTGACTGAGTAACTATGACCCTTTACTAACAGAGTAACTATGACCCTTTATTGACTGAGTAACTATGACCCTTTACTGACTGAGTAACTATGACCCTTTATTGACTGAGTAACTATGACCCTTTATTAACTGAGTAACTATGACCCTTTACTGACTGAGTAACTATGACCCCTTACTGACTGAGTAACTATGACCCCTTACTGACTGAATAACTATGACCTTTTATTGACTGAGTAACTATGACCCCTTACTGACTGAGTAACTATGACCTTTTATTGACTAATTATGAGCCTGCAGATGGGGCCTTTGTTGGATATGAGCCTCAACTAAAATGAATGTGCTTGCGTGTATGTGCCTGCTTGTGTATTTGAGGACACATGCTGCTGCTACTACCTCCTAGTCCATTCCAACACATCAGCAGGACTGGCTGTCTTCTGCATGCACTACACGCTCCTCCATTGTCCCCCTGCTCAAAGGCTAAGGAAGAAGGGCCAAGGGGGCTGGGGGCAGGAGCGATGTCCGCGGTGCTAGTGGCTGGGGGCAGGGGGGAGGTCCGAGGAGTTAGAGGCTGGGGGCAGGAGGCAGGAGGGGGGGCCAAGGGGCTAGACGCGAGGGGCAGGAGGGAGGGCTGAGGGGCCGGAGTCTGGGGGCAGGAGGGATGGCCGAGAGGCTAGAGGCTGGTGGTAGGATGGAGGGCCGAGGAGGCTGGGGGCAGGATGAAGAGCCGAGGGGCTAGAGGCTGGGGGCAGGAGGGAGGGCCGAGGAGGCTGGGGACATGAAGGATGGGCCGAGGGGGCTGGGCTACCAGCTCTCACAATCTCACATCAGAATTAGAAGTTTATCCATGTTTCACAAACATCAAATATCAAAGTTGTCCCAAATGTCACATTTCAAGTGTGTAAGGTAACGTTTAGGTATTAACTCAGATTTTTTAAGGTCAGGCATTAACTCCGAATGGTTAAGGTAATGGTTGAGGTTGGGATAGGCGTAAAAAAAAAATCTCAAAAACAATTTTCTATCGCTGGATGCTTGCGCCCATCCGCCAGCCCCGTCCACAACGCCCTAGCAAAACTGAAACCTACTTGAAGGTAACATTGATCTTAGAAGTGTGTACATGTGTGTGTGTGTGTGTGTGTGTGTGCTTGCATGCATGCGTGTATGTGTGTGGGTTTGGGGTTTGTGGATGACTGATTAATGGGTTTTATTCATAAAGGTTAGAATCATGGTGAATCTGAGATAGTTGTTCATAAATCCCTCTACAATTACTTTTTTTCTCCTCAAATATCTGTGCTCATTTATCAATAGGCCATGACACAGATCCAACAGACCCTGATCAGTTTTCTTCTCCGAGTCTGTCAGCCAATCACATTCAGGTCAAACAGTGTAATTGCCTAGCTTGGTCAGTTATCCCCCAAGCACTCCAATCTTGCCTATCATTTGGCCTGCTCTATTAATCACATAAACAGGCTGTAAACTGGCTTATGCATGTTGAATCGTTTAGCTGGGCCTGTGGTCCAGATGCTACAGGAGGATACGCAGCCACCCGCTGCTGCACACAAACACAGTGATTAACTTTGACATGACCCAACGCCAACGAAAGGAGGAGGATCAAAAAGAAGATGAGGAGGAGGAGGAGAAGAAGAAAAAGGAGAAGGAGGAAGAGGAGGAGGAGAAGGAGGAGGGGGAGGAGGAAGAGGAGGAGGAATAGGAAGAGGAGGAGAAGAAGGGGGAGGAAGAGGAGAAGGAGGAGGAGGTGGAGGGACAGATGGCAGTGCCCTGGATGCCAACACACGGCCCTGACAGTGAATCCAGGGTCCTCGGATATCCAGGAATAATTTGCTGTTGAGACTGTTCACTACAAAGCTATCATGCCCATTAGGGTTGAGCTGGGGTGTGGACAAGCTAGGTTTAGGGTTAGGGTTGATTGGGGTTAGCATTCTCTTTCACTACTCTCTCTCTCACACACATATATACACTGTTTCTCTATCTCTCTTACTCTCTCTTTTTCTCTCCATCTCCTCTCTCTCTCTTTCTCAGGAGATAATTAGTCCCCAATCGATGTTCATACTGAGACATTTAACAAGACTTCATTACACTGTGACAGAGTCTCTGTAATCAAATAGACAGATAGTATCACTTTCCAACACGCTTATGCCACCACGCGCTGTACACTTGCATGATACAGAAGCAACCCCCATCTCTTGTTGGAAGTTACAGACCTCTCAGTGAGACTGTGCGTGCTGGTTTTGAAACCTCACACTAAAGATATAAATATGTGTTTATACACTTGAGACTGAAGAGTACAGACAGAAAGTACAGATACACTACTGCCTGGTATATAATGGTACAATGGTGGCCGACTAAGGGATTACCCAACCAAAGAATCACGCTGAGGTGAGAAACAACCTCAGAGGAAGGACATGAAATCCTAGATTATATCAACGAGGACAGTAAAGAGAATCAGATGGTTACACGGGAAACTCTACCAGCAAAGTAGAACTTACACCTGTTGACTTTCTGTACATGCAGTTCACTGACAACCCCAGGATCCACTGAACTCAAACAATGAAATAAGAGTAGGCACAATGCTTCTAGAACGGCTGTAACATTTCCGCAGAGACTATGTCCCTCCCACAGGGAATATTACCATACACTCAGTTTAAGTGGTATGTTTCCTTTATCGGATACACACAGACCTAGGGCCAGGGGACAGTGGAAAGATACAGTAAGACTAATAGCCCTTATGCACATTCCATGAACGAACGTTCTAAGCACACTTCCTACCAGTCTGGCAATGTAATGGTCCTGTGTATAGCTGGTGTAGAGAGTCAGGCGCAGGACAGCAGATATGAGTACCGTAATTTCCGGACTATTAAGCGCACCTGAATATAAGCCGCACCCACTGAATTAAAAAAATATATATTATTTTTCACATAAATAAGCCGCACATGTCTATAAGCCGCAGGTGCCTACCGGTACATTGAAACAAATGAACTTTACACAGGCTTTAACGAAACACGGCTTGTAACAAAAAAAAATAATTAGCAGTAAGCTTTAGTTGTCTTTTTGCACTGAGTCAATTCCTCACGCTGCTGTTTCCAACGTCTTATCATCGACTCATTAAGACCAAGATCCCGTGCAGCAGCTCTATTTCCTTTTCCAACAGCCAGATCAATCGCCTTCAACTTGAAAGCTGCATCACATGCATTTCTCCGTGTCTTTGCCATGATGAGGGTGACAAAATGACTACCGTAATCAGAATGATGGGAAGTTTGAGAGCGCTCGATTTAATCTAAACAGTAAACCAAAAAGTTGTTTGACCTTAACCCGTTCGGCAATTTCATTGGTCTAATGAAAGCTTCATGCCGCCAAAAAACTGAACACATCACAGAATGTGTTTTAAAAAAAAAAAAAAAGTAAAGCGGGAAAAATCCATATATTAGCCGCGTCATTGTTTAAGCCGCGAGGTTCAAAGCGTGGGAAAAAAGTTGCGGCTTATAGTCCGGAATTTACGGTAATCAACGTATTTTACTCAAAATACACAAATACAAAGCAAGATGGCGAGCCCACAAAAACGGACCGATATACAACGAACAATTACTCACAAACAAACATGGGGGAACAGAGGGTTAAATAATGAACAAGTAATTGGGGGATTGAAACCAGGTGTGTAAGACAAATCAAATCAAATCAAATCAAATTTATTTATATAGCCCTTCGTACATCAGCTGAAATCTCAAAGTGCTGTACAGAAACCCAGCCTAAAACCCCAAACAGCAAGCAATGCATGTGAAAGAAGCACGGTGGCTGGGAAAAACTCCCTAGGAAAAACTCCTGAGAAAGGCCAAAAACCTAGGAAGAAACCTAGAGAGGAACCAGGCTATGACGGGTGGCCAGTCCTCTTCTGGCTGTGCCGGGTGGATATTATAACAGAACATGGTCAAGATGTTAAAATGTTCGTAAATGACCGACCAGCATGGTCAAATAATAATAATCATAGTAATTGTCGAGGGTGCAACAAGCACGTCCGGTGAACAGGTCAGGGTTCCGTAGCCGCAGGCAGAACAGATGAAACTGGAGCAGCAGCATGGCCAGGTGGACTGGGGACAGCAAGGAGTCATCATGCCAGGTAGTCCTGAGGCATGGTCCTAGGGCTCAGGTCCTCCGAGAGAAAGAAAGAAAGAGAGAAAGAGAGAATTAGGGAGAGCATATTTACATTCACACAGGACACCGGATAAGACAAGAGAATACTCCAGATGTAACAGACTGACCCTAGCTCCCCGACACATAAACTACTGCAGCATAAATACTGGAGGCTGAGACAGGAGGGATCAGAAGACACTGTGGCCCCATCCGATGATACCCCCGGACAGGGCCAAACAGGCAGGATATAACCCCACCCACTTTGCCAAAGCACAGCCCCCACACCACTAGAGGGATATCTACAACCACCAACTTACCGTCCGAAGACAAGGCCGAGTATAGCCCACAAAGATCTCCGCCACGGCACAACCCAAGGGGGGGGGGCGCCAACCCAGACAGGAAGACCACGTCAGTGGCTCAACCTACTCAAGTGACGCACCCCTCCCATGGACGGCATGGAAGAACACCTGTAAGTCAGTGACTCAGCCCCTGTAAAAGGGTTAGAGGCAGAGAATCCCAGTGGGAAGAGGGGAACCGACAAGGCAGAGACAGCAAGGGCGGTTCGTTGCTCCAGCCTTTCCGTTCACCTTCACACTCCTGGGCCAGACTATACTTAATCATAGGACCTACTGAAGAGATAAGTCTTCAGTAAAGACTTAAAGGTTGAGACTGAGTCTGCGTCTCTCACATGGGTAGGCAGACCATTCCATAAAAATGGAGCTCTATAGGAGAAAGCCCTACCTCCAGCCGTTTGCTTAGAAATTCTAGGGACAATTAGGAGGCCTGCGTCTTGTGACCGTAGCGTACGTGTAGGTATGTATGGCAGGACCAAATCGTAAAGATAGGTAGGAGCAAGCCCATGTAATGCTTTGTAGGTTAGCAGTAAAACCTTGAAATCAGCCCTTGCCTTAACAGGAAGCCAGTGTAGGGAGGCTAGCACTGGAGTAATATGATCAAATTTTTTGGTTCTAGTCAGGATTCTAGCAGCCGTATTTAGCACTAACTGAAGTTTGTTTAGTGCTTTATCCGGGTAGCCGGAAAGTAGAGCATTGCAGTAGTCGAGCCTAGAAGTAACAAAAGCATGGATTAATTTTTCTGCGTCATTTTTGGACAGAAAGTTTCTGATTTTTGCAATGTTACGTAGATGGAAAAAAGCTGTCCTTGAAGCAGTCTTGATATGTTCTTCAAAAGAGAGATCAGGGTCCAGAGTAACGCCGAGGTCCTTCACAGTTTTATTTGAGACGACTGTACAACCATCCAGATTAATTGTCAGATTCAACAGAAGATCTCTTTGTTTCTTGGGACGTAGGACAAGCATCTCTGTTTTGTCCGAGTTTAAAAGTAGAAAATTTGCAGCCATCCACTTCCTTATGTCTGAAACACAGGCTTCTAGCGAGGGCAATTTTGGGGCTTCACCATGTTTCATTGAAATGTACAGCTGTGTGTCGTCCGCATAGCAGTGAAATTTAACATTATGTTTTCGAATGACATCCCCAAGAGGTAAAATATATAGTGAAAACAATAGTGGTCCTAGAACGGAACCTTGAGGAACACCGAAATTTACAATTGATTTGTCAGAGGACGAACCATTCACAGAGACAAACTGATATCTTTCCGACAGATAAGATCTAAACCAGGCCAGAACTTGTCCATGTAGACCAATTTGGGTTTCCAATCTCTCCAAAAGAATGTGGTGATCGATGGTATCAAAAGCGGTACTAAGATCTAGGAGCATGAGGACAGATGCAGAGCCTCGGTCTGACGTCATTAAAAGGTCATTTACCACCTTCACAAGTGCAGTCTCAGTGCTATGATGGGGTCTAAAACCAGACTGAAGCGTTTCGTATACATTGTTTGTCTTCAGGAAGGCAGTGAGTTGCTGCGCAACAACTTTTTCTAAAATTTTTGAGAGGAATGGAAGATTCGATATAGGCCGATAGTTTTTTATAATTTCTGGGTCAAGATTCGGCTTTTTCAAGAGAGGCTTTATTACTGCCACTTTTAGTGAGCTTGGTACACATCCGGTGGATAGAGAGCCGTTTATTATGTTCAACATAGGAGGGCCAAGCACAGGAAGCAGCTCTTTCAGTAGTTTAGTTGGAATAGGGTCCAGTATGCAGCTTGAGGGTTTGGAGGCCATGATTATTTTCATCATTATGTCAAGAGATATAGTACTAAAACACTTTAGTATCTCCCTTGATCCTAGGTCCTGGCAGAGTTGTGCAGACTCAGGACAATGGAGCCCTGGAGGAATACCCAGATTTAAAGAGGAGTCCGTAATTTGCTTTCTAATGATCATGATCTTTTCCTCAAAGAAGTTCATAAATTTATTACTGCTGAAGTGAAAGCCATTTTCCATTTGCGAATGCTGCTTTTTAGTTAGCTTTGCGACAGTGTCAAAAAGAAATTTCGGATTGTTCTTATTTTCCTCAATTAAGTTGGAAAAATAGGATGATCGTGCAGCAGTGAGGGCTCTTCGATACTGCGCGGTACTGTCTTTCCAAGCTAGTCGGAAGACTTCCAGTTTAGTGTGGCGCCATTTCCGTTCCAATTTTCTGGAAGCTTGCTTCAGAGCTCGTGTATTTTCTGTATACCAGGGAGCTAGTTTCTTATGACAGATGTTTTTAATTTTTAGGGGTGCAACTGCATCTAGGGTATTGCGCAACGTTAAATTGAGTTCCTCGGTTAGGTGGTTAACTGATTCTTGTCCTCTGACGTCCTTGGGTAGGCAGAGGGAGTCTGGAAGGGCATCAAGGAATCTTTGGGTTGTCTGAGAATTTATAGCACGACTTTTAATCTTCCTTGGTTGGGGTCTGAGCAGATTATTTGTTGCAATTGTAAACGTAATAAAATGGTGGTCCGATAATCCAGGATTATGAGGAAAAACATTAAGATCCACAACATTTATTCCATGGGACAAAACTAGGTCCAGAGTATGACTGTGGCAGTGAGTAGGTCCAGAGACATGTTGGACAAAACCCACTGAGTCGATGATGGCTCCGAAAGCCTTTTGGAGTGGGTCTGTGGACTTTTCCATGTGAATGTTAAAGTCACCAAAAATTAGAATATTATCTGCTATGACTACAAGATCCGATAGGAATTCAGGGAACTCAGTAAGGAACACTGCATATGGCCCAGGAGGCCTGTAAACAGTAGCTATAAAAAGTGATTGAGTAGGCTGCATAGATTTCATGACTAGAAGCTCAAAAGACGAAAACGTCATTTTTTTTTTGTAAATTGAAATTTGCTATCGTAAATGTTAGCAACACCTCCGCCTTTGCCGGATGCACGGGGGTTATGGTCACTAGTGTAACCAGGGGGTGAGGCCTCATTTAACACAGTAAATTCATCAGGCTTAAGCCATGTTTCAGTCAGGCCAATCACATCAAGATTATGATCAGTGATTAGTTCATTGACTATAACTGCCTTGGAAGTGAGGGATCTAACATTAAGTAACCCAATTTTGATATGTGAAGTATCACAATCTCTTTCAATAATGGCAGGAATGGAGGAGGTCTTTATACTAGTAAGATTACTGAAGCGAACACCGCCATTTTTAATTTTGCCCAACCTAGATCGAGGCACAGACACGGTCTCAATGGGGAAAGCTGAGCTGACTACGCTAACTGTGCTAGTGGCAGACTCCACTAAGCTGGCAGGCTGGCTAACAGCCTGTTGCCTGGCCTGCACCCTATTTCATTGTGGAGCTAGAGGAGTTAGAGCCCTGTCTATGTTCGTAGATAAGATGAGAGCACCCCTCCAGCTAGGATGGAGTCCGTCACTCCTCAGCAGGCCAGGCTTGGTCCTGTTTGTGGGTGAATCCCAGAAAGAGGGCCAGTTATCTACAAATTATATCTTTTGGGAGGGGCAGAAAACAGTTTTCATCCAGCGATTGAGTTGTGAGACTCTGCTGTAGAGCTCATCACTCCCCCTAACTGGGAGGGGGCCAGAGACAATTAATCGATGCCGACACATCTTTCTAGCTGATTTACATGCTGAAGCTATGTTGCGCTTGGTGACCTCTGACTGTTTCATCCTAACATCGTTGGTGCCGACGTGGATAACAGTATCTCTATACTCTCTACACTCGCCAGTTTTAGCTTTAGCCAGCACCGTCTTTAGATTAGCCTTAACGTCGGTAGCCCTGCCCCCTGGTAAACAGTGTATGATCGCTGGATGATTAGTTTTAAGTCTAATACTGCGGGTAATGGAGTCGCCAATGACTAGGGTTTTCAATTTGTCAGAGCTAATGGTGGGAGCCGTCGGCGTCTCAGACCCCACAACGGGAGGAGCAGAGACCAGAGAAGTCTCGGCCTCCGACTCCGACTCGCTTAATGGGGAGAACCGGTTGAAAGTTTCTGTCGGCTGAATAAGCGACACCGGTTGAGCATTCCTACAGTGTTTCCCTCCAGACGCCAAAGACAAAACAAATGGAAAATGAAAAGTGGATCGGCGATGGCTAGAAGGCCGGTGACGTCGACCGCCAAATGCCACCCGAACAAGGAGAGGGACCGACTTCGGCGGAAGTCGTGACAGGCAATTTGGCGCATACTATAGAACGGAAGTGAGCCTACCACTATGTCACAGTTTTTCACTAGGTGTCTTCAGGACTTGCCTCAAATTAATATTAATGATGTACATCGAATTGTTAAATCTGCCTCTGAGACTCCAGCTAGCAAGAACGAAAAGGCGTTCAAGATATAGGAAGCTACATAGACAACTATGAAGGGGAGTACCAAGTCAGTGACAGATATAATGTTAGCTAGCTACAATCATATTAGCTAGCTAGCTAATTTAACTAGTAACTGTAGCTAGTTACTAGTTTCTAGTTACTTCGTAGTTACTTCGTAAAATTATGTAATGTTGACAGACTCTACCAGGGAATGTGTGTATTTTCGTTAGCTTACTTAAAAATTATGCTTGCTAGATATATTTGCTAAAAATAATTGTTATTCATGTCTTCTACACAGTATGTAACAAAGATACATTGACAGGGGAGATCACACATAACACTTTGAGGCGGCAGGTAGCCTAGTGGTTAGAGCATTGTTCCAGTAACCGAAAGGTTGCTCATTCGAATCCCTGAGCTGACAAGGTAAAAATCTGTCGTTCTGCCCCTGAACAAGGCAGTTAACCCACTGTTCCCCGGTAGGCTGTCATTGTAAATAAGAATTTGTTCTTAACTGAATTGCCTAGTTAAATAAATAAAGGTTATATCACGGTGAGGGCTGCCTTTCACAGGTTCATGAGGAAGAGTGAAAAGCCGCACAGCATGAGAGTAGGGAAAGGTTATAGATAGCTACTAGGGACCTTGTAAAACATCTCCTGTGGGACACTGTCATCATGGTAAACATGTGTTGGAGACAGTGTCAATGTTTAATCTTATCAAAAAATAGATGTTAATGATGAATCCCAATTTAGAATTATCCACTTAACAGGTTATTTGGTAAAGATCTGTTGATGCGGTGTTTGATAATTGTGTTACCGAGACACAATGTATTCCTGTATAGTTAAATCAGCCCCTAGTTAAGAAGACTATGTTTATTGTTATTTATGGGCCACATCACTCTTGTTTCTCACTTCAGTCTTATCTTTTCTTCACTTCGCAGATGGTGTTAAAGCACTCCGTACCAGTGATAGAGGTCCAAAGCCACTGCTCCTGTGTTGCAGGAAGTGCTATGTGTAATCATGTGGTGGCCCTTCTTTACCAATCCTTCCATTAGATGGCTACAGGCTTCAGTCTTCCCAGTATGCTGACGTCCTTAACCATCAGGAGCAGTTCCACATCAAGGCATTAGAGACAACCTACGAGATGTCACACAAAGTCAAGGTTGCTACAAGGGAGCAGAGCAGCAGCCCGGAATGGCATCAGCTCAGGAAAATGAGAATAACATCCTCTCGTTTCTGAGAGGTTTGCCATGTCCGGGGAGAGACCTCGGCTGACCGCCTAGCTGAGTGGATGTTCAAGGGATCTGGTATGCAGACCATGGAGATGAAGAGGGGGCTAGCCATGGAGCCATTGGCTGTACAGCAGTACTGCACACTGAAGAATGTTAACTTCTTTCTGTGTGGCTTTGTAGTGCACCCAGATGCCCCATGGTTATGATGCTCTCCAGATTGCATCATATTTGATCCCAGTGTGAGATCACACTTTGGACTCTTAGAGGTCAAGTGCCCAAATGTACCAAGTTATGATGACTGCCCTTACCTGAAGATACAGAACGGAGAGCTGAAGTTGAAGAGATCTCATGCTTACTACTGGCAGGTGCAAGGTCAAATCCTTCTCACAGGTTGTAACTGGTGTGACATTGTCATCTGTGCACAGGAGGACATCCTAGTTGAAAGGATATATAAAGATCTACAGGTTTCAAAAACTATAAGAGAGAAGGTTGACCACTTTCATTTTACCACGACTTGCAGAAGTGTCTATCTCACACCTGAAAGTATCCCCTGCATGGGTGCCAAGTTTTGTGGTATCATCAAGTGCCAGAAGGCCATCAGGTGGGTGTAGCTTGCAAATCTAAAGATGGACTTAGAGTATTTGAATACCAAAAAAGCTCATTACTCTGATTGCTCATCTTCTCTAAGCATCAAGTAGCACTAGACATGACCTAGCTGCTATTGTAGCCTGTTTTTTTTTGTTACTGAAATTCGTATTGTAATTCACAACAACTATCATCACAGCAGTGGATTTGTTTAAAATGTTCTGTTATTTATCCTGGGAAGTGGATTTTTGGGGGTTAACTGAAAACTAATGTAAAGACAATGTGTCTACTTATGCTACGATATGCTAGCCTAGTTCGATTTTATCTTTTTTACTGCTGCTCTTTAATTACTTGTTAATTTGATCTCTTATTCTTATCCTTATTTTTGTAAACTGCACAGTTGGTTAGGGGCTCGTAAGTAAGCATTTTCACCTGTTGTATTCAGCACGTGATTAATACAATGTGATTTGATGTCACGATTCCCACCGACGGTGGCGCCCCCTCCTGCTCGGGTGGTGCTCGGCGGTCGTCGTCACCGGCCTATTAGCTGCCACTGATTCCCTTTTTGGTTTTCCCTTTTTGGTTTTGTGCACCTGTGTTTAGTTTGGTTAATTAGCGGGGCTATTTATGTTAGCTGGTCCGCTTCCGTGTTGTGCGGGATTATTCCTATTGTGACGGTTCATGTTCGTGTCGGCGCTATTTTACGCCGTGTGTGTTTTCTCCCCTGTGTTTGGGAGTATTTGTTTTGTGTGAGTGTAAATTAAATACGCCACTACCCTGTGCTCGCTGCTTCCTGTGCCTCATTCCTTCACCACGACTGCCAATCCGTTACATTTGATTTGATTTGAAATAACAATGAACATGTTCTTAAAGGTAAGATGGACTTTGTGATAATAATAATAATAATTCATAGTAAATAATAAACAATAGTAATGCTGGATAATAATAAATAATTACTGTACCTTGTGTAAAAACGTATATCCTCGTCAGAACCAGCAAATCACTGTAGACCAACGCCGTGTTGTGTGGTCAGTTTCTCCAGCTTGGCTCGAAGCTCCTCAATTTCTCTTACGTGTTCATGATTTGCCATTAGGGCCATGTCCAGGGCTGCGGGTTCAGGGATTTCACAGTAATCATGTGTCTGGACCGGATCAGAGACGGCACAGTTCAAAGGCACACCTTGTTCTTCATCCTCCTCAGTCAGGGCAGGAGGTTTCAGTCTTCTTTCCCAAACACCAGGTCTCTTTTGAATGTTCCAGTTCCACGCAAAGACTGTAGGAACCACACCTCTTTTTAGGTATTGTTGCCCCCCAATTTTCCCCTCAACAAAGTCACTCTCGACAAAATGTGTACTACACACCTTTGTGTGTTCGGTGACAGTAAAGTTATCACGAAGTACTGCCACCAACCACATTTTTCTGAGCTCTACATCGACTTGGAAACTATGGAAGCTCACAAAACCATTACATTTGGAAGTAATTGAACACAGAGGCACTGAACAATGTTCATTAGCACCTCCTTTGCGGGTGTTAGAATAATTTGTATGTGTTAGGATAATGACTTAAGTGTTCCACTCTGAAATTGTAGGATAGGGGGAAAAGTTGGATAATTTTGAGAAGATAAAACCCAGATGGGGTAGATCTGTTAGTATATTCTTTAGTAGGGATGTAAACAGAGTGAAGTTGTAGAGTAGGTAATAGAAAATCATTAGAGGGTTTCAAACCAAGAGGGTCCCAACAGGGGAGGAAAGGTGAAAGCCTTGAAGAATGTGACAACTTTTATGGTTCTTTGTGGTTAGTGGAAAAGTACTGGTTGTTTGAGAAGCGAGTGGTCTAAAGATAGGAATGTATGTGTGTATTATAAAAGGACTGAGTCCTCATTTTTCACTTTAGAGCACTCATGAATAAAGATCTTTGAACCTTTTTTATAAAATCTGAGACTTCGCCCAATTATTAGTGAATCAAGGGTCTTACAAACCTTGTTGAATTGGTTAAAGTTTAAATGCATTGTTGGGATTAAAAATTCCCTTAACAGCGGGCTGTAATCTAAACGTAGCCATTGTGAACTATTTCAGTCAGAAATGTATCGACGATAGCTAGCTAGCTAGTAAGCTAATGATAAAAACAACAGCGGAAATCACTCCGGAAGTCAGCAACCTGGTAGGAAACAAAATAGAATGTGGGAGGCGGTATAATGCATAGAGCCTATTACACATAAAACACAACAACATGTAGCATGACAGATAAACAAGGAAATGGATACTTCCTGTTTATGCACTCACAAGCACGGATGCACACACACACGCTCCCACACACACAGGGGGTTGCTGATAGAATTAAAGCACTGAATTACACTTAATCCTGAGATCAGGCCTTTCTCCGTTGAAGGTTAGTAAACATTTAGCCTTTTCCACAATATGAGATAGACCACAGAAATGATAGCTCCTCCCCTGTCCAGAAGGATAGGACTAGCTGTTCTTTTTCTCACAGAGACACACAACACATACATACCATCTTCTGTACATCTCTTGTGAGTCTTCAACAATGTTATAAAGATTAAAAACTCTAAAGTCACAAAAGAAAATGTATTCAAACGTAGGCTACTGATGATTGGCATCAGGCATAACCCAGGCAAGTGGCGATGTCTAATAATCCATCAGATTAAAGGGTCAGGTGCTTACTGTAGTCAACACATCCCTTTAACTCTATCAGTCAGTCAAACCCTCCCTCCACGGACACCATTCTATCCTCTGTGCCTTGGTACATAGAAGATTGCCTTTGTCATAGAGCCTGCTGATCTCACAGACACACACACATTCCTTTGGCCCTCATATGCCACACTAGGGCTGAACTATTGCACACTATGACTGAACTATGCCACACTATGACTGAACTATGCCACACTATGACTGAACTATGCCACACTAGGGCTGAACTATGCCACACTAGGGCTGAACTATGCCACACTAGGGCTGAACTATGCCACACTATGACTGAACTATGCCACACTAGGGCTGAACTATGCCACACTAGGGCTGAACTATGCCACACTATGGCTGAACTATGCCACACTATGGCTGTACTATGCCACCCTATGGCTGAACTATACCACACTATGGCTGAACTATGCCACACTATGGCTGAACTATGCCACACTATGGCTGAACTATGGCACACTATGACTGAACTATGCCACACTATGACTGAACTATGCCACACTATGGCTGAACTATGCCACACTAGCGCTGAACTATGCCACACTAGGGCTGAACTATGCCACACTATGACTGAACTATGCCACACTAGGGCTGAACTATGCCACACTAGGGCTGAACTATGCCACACTAGGGCTGAACTATGCCACACTATGACTGAACTATGCCACACTAGGGCTGAACTATGCCACACTAGGGCTGAACTATGCCACACTATGGCTGAACTATGCCACACTATGGCTGTACTATGCCACCCTATGGCTGAACTATACCACACTATGGCTGAACTATGCCACACTATGGCTGAACTATGCCACACTATGGCTGAACTATGGCACACTATGACTGAACTATGCCACACTATGACTGAACTATGCCACACTATGGCTGAACTATGCCACACTAGGGCTGAACTATGCCACACTAGGGCTGAACTATGGCTGAACTATGACTGAACTATGCCACACTAGGGCTGAACTATGCCACACTAGGGCTGAACTATGCCACACTATGGCTGAACTATGCCACACTATGGCTGTACTATGCCACCCTATGGCTGAACTATGCCACACTATGGCTGAACTATGCCACACTATGGCTGAACTATGCCACACTATGGCTGAACTATGCCACACTATTGCTGAACTATGCCACACTATGGCTGAACTATGCCACACTATTGCTGAACTATGCCACACTATGGCTGAACTATGCCACACTATGGCTCAGTGGTGGAAAAAGTATTAAATTGTCATACTTGTGTAAAAGTAAAGATACCTTAATAGAAAATGACTCAAGTAAAAGTGAAAGTCACCCAGTAAAATACTACTTGAGTAAAAGTCTAAGAGTATTTGGTTTTAAATATACTTAAGTATCAAAAGTAAATTAAGTTGCTAAAATATACTTAAGTATCAAAGTAAATGTATGAATAATTAAAAATTCCTTATATTAATTAAGCAAACCAGACGGTTTAGCCAGGGTCACACTCCAACACTCAGACATCATTTACAAAAAAGCATTTGTGTTTAGTGAGTCCGCCAGATCAGAGGCAGTAGGGACGACCAGGGATGTTCTCCTGATAAGTGTGCGAATTGGACCCTTTTCTATCCTGCTTAGCGTTCAAAATGTAACGAGTACTTTTGGGTGTCAGGGAAAATGTATGGAGTAAAAAGTACATAATTTTCTTTAGGAATGTAGTGAAGTAAAAGTAAAAGTTGTCAAAAATATAAATAGTAAAGTACAGATACCCCCAGAAAACTACTTAAGTAGCACTTAAAAGTATTTTTACTTAAGTACTTTACACCACTGCTATGGCTGAACTATGCCACACTATGGCTGAACTATGCCACACTATGGCTGAACAATGCCACACTATAACTGAACTATGCCACACTATGGCTGAACGATGGCTGAACTATGCCACACTATGGCTGAACTATGCCACACTATGGCTGAACGATGGCTGAACTATGCCACGCTATGGCTGAACAATTCCACACTATGACTGAACTATGCCACATTATGACTGAACTATGCCACACTATGGCTGAACTATGCCACACTATGGCTGAACTATGCCACACTATGACTGAACTATGCCACACTATGGCTGAACTGTGCCACAATACGGCTGAACTATGCCACACTATGGCTGAACTATGCCACGCTATGACTGAACTATGCCACACTATGACTGAACTATGGCTGAACTATGACTGAACTATGGCTGAACTATGCCACACGATGGCTGAACTATGGCTGAACTATGCCACACTATGGCTGAACTATGGCTGAACGATGGCTGAACGATGGCTGAACTATGGCTGAACTATGACTGAACTATGGCTGAACTATGACTGAACTATGACTGAACTATGGCTGAACTATGCCACACGATGGCTGAACTATGAAACTGCAGCTGATTCCTTCTCACTGCAGTGTGAAATTGAACATTTGTGTTGAACATTTCATGAAAACAACTTTGGCATTTAAAATACCTGAGGAAACAGGTATACTGTTATATTATCTATATATTTACATTTCAGAGATGACCCACTGCTAAAGATCAACCCCCCCCCCCCAAATATCCCCTGTACTGACTATGAACTACTGCTACTCTACTGTCTGTAGAACATGTGTGTTTGTGAACCATGAGGCATTGTATGACTGGATCAATACAATGACCAGTTCCACAAAAAACATCAGTTGACACACACACACACACACACACACACACACACACACACACACACACACACACACACACACACACACACACACACACACACACACACTGTTGTGATGTGTTGTTTTCCCCAAGCAGAGCTGACTGGGTCAGTGTGTCTGTGCCTTCAGCTCTTCTCCTGAGGCACGGCTCCATCTGGTGGGAGAGTAACAGCCTGATAATCCTATTCAGACGTCAGTCCCCTACCCTCTCTCCTCTCTCACAGACAGCCTCCCCCTCCAGCAACACTGACCCCTGCAGGCCCAGGACAGGAGCTGCATCAGACCCAAATTTGTCAAAAAGAGATGTAATATCCCTTTAAGTCAGAGTTCTGTGTCACATCCACACACTTGCGCACAAACTCCCTCAAACACAGACACACACATTCACAACAGTGTTCCCTGCTGTCTAAAACAGAGTACTGCAGGAGATGGATGCATGTAATACTGGGATGCTTTGATAGGAGTATGACATCACAAACATTTTGACTTTATTATGGTTGGGTACAGAGTCACACCCAATTCACATACACATCACACAGCTGTGTTGTGAGCCGAAACAGAGTGTCTCTATCTGTTTATGGCACTTCAAAGAATTGTTCAACTACTCAACATAGAGCAAAGGTATTATTTTCTAATCTATCTGAATGTGAATGTGATGATGATGATGATGATGAGTAGAAGGAGTTGGAGGAAGGAGAAGAAGAAAGATTATGAAAATTATGATTATCATGCAATTACCTTACTCTATCATCAACCCCTTTAGCTTACTCTATGCAACAACCCCCTTACCTTACTCTATCCAACAACCCCCTTACCTTACTCTATCATCAACCCCTTTACCTTACTCTATCCAACAACCCCTTTAGCTTACTCTATCCAACAACCCCCTTACCTTACTCTATCCAACAACCCCTTTACCTTACTCTATCCAACAACCCCTTTACCTTACTCTATCCAACAACCCCCTTACCTTACTCTATCCAACAACCCCTTTACCTTACTCTATCCACCAACCCCCTTACCTTACTCTATCCAACAACCCCTTTAGCTTACTCTATCCAACAACCCCCTTACCTTACTCTATCCAACAACCCCTTTAGCTTACTCTATCCAACAACCCCCTTACCTTACTCTATCCAACAACCCCCTTACCTTACTCTATCCAACAACCCCTTTAGCTTACTCTATCCAACAACCCCCTTACCTTACTCTATCCACCAACCCCTTTAGCTTACTCTATCCAACAACCCCTTTACCTTACTCTATCCACCAACCCCCTTACCTTACTCTATCCAACAACCCCTTTAGCTTACTCTATCCAACAACCCCCTTACCTTACTCTATCCAACAACCCCTTTAGCTTACTCTATCCAACAACCCCCTTACCTTACTCTATCCAACAACCCCCTTACCTTACTCTATCCAACAACTCCCTTACCTTACTCTATCCAACAACCCCTTTACCTTACTCTATCCAACAACCCCCTTACCTTACTCTATCCAACAACCCCCTTACCTTACTCTATCCAACAACTCCCTTACCTTACTCTATCCAACAACCCCCTTACCTTACTCTATCCAACAACCCCCTTACCTTACTCTATCCAACAACCCCTTTACCTTACTCTATCCAACAACCCCCTTACCTTACTCTATCCAACAACCCCCTTACTTTACTCTATCCATCAACCCCTTTAGTTTACTCTATCCAACAACCCCCTTACCTTAGTCTATCCAACAACCCCCTTACCTTATTCTATCCAACAACCCCTTTACCTTACTCTATCCATCAACCTCTTTAGCTTACTCTATCCAACAACCCCCATACCTTACTCTATCCTACAACCCCCTTACCTTACTCTATCAGACAACCCCCTTACCTTACTCGATCCAACAACCCCCTTACCTTTCTCTATCCATCAACCCCCTTACCTTACTCTATCCAACAACCCCCTTACCTTACTCTATCCAACAACCCCCTTACCTTACTCTATCCAACAACCCCCTTACCTTTCTCCATCCATCAACCCCCTTACCTTACTCTATCCATCAACCCCTTTACCTTTCTCTATCCAACAACCCCCTTACCTTACTCTATCCACCAACCCCTTTAGCTTTCTCTATCCAACAACCCCCTTACCTTACTCTATCCAACAACCCCCTTACCTTACTCTATCCATCAACCCCTTTAGCTTACTCTATCCAACAACCCCTTTAGCAAACTCTATCCAACAACCCCTTTAGCTTACTCTATCCACCAACCCCTTTAGCTTACTCTATCCAACAACCCCTTTAGCTTACTCTATCAGACAACCCCCTTACCTTACTCGATCCAACAACCCCCTTACCTTACTCTATCCAACAACCCCCTTACCTTACTCTATCCAACAACCCCCTTACCTTACTCTATCCATCAGCCACCTTACCTGACTCTATCCAACAACCCCCTTACCTTTCTCTATCCATCAACCCCCTTACCTGACTCTATCCAACAACCCCCTTACCTTACTCGATCCAACAACCCCCTTACCTTACTCTATCCAACAACCCCCTTACCTTTCTCTATCCATCAACCCCCTTACCTTACTCTATCCATCAACCCCTTACCTTTCTCTATCCATCAACCCCCTTACCTTACTCTATCCATCAACCCCCTTACCTTACTCGATCCAACAGCCCCCTTACCTTACTCTATCCATCAACCCCCTTACCTTACTCTATCCAACAACCTCTTACCTTACTCTATCCATCAACCCCCTTACCTTACTCTATCCACCAACGCCTTTAGCTTACTCTATCCAACAACCCCCTTACCTTACTCTATCCATCAACCCCTTTAGCTTACTCTATCCAACAACCCCTTTAGCTTACTCTATCCAACAACACCTTTAGCTTACTCTATCCAACAACCCCTTTAGCTTACTCTATCCAACAACCCCCTTACCTTTCTCTATCCAACAACCCCTTTACCTTACTCTATCCAACAACCCCTTACCTTACTCTATCCAACAAAAGCTTTAGCTTTCTCTATCCAACAACCCCTTTACCTTACTCTATCCACCAACCCCCTTACCTTACTCTATCCAACAACCCCTTTAGCTTACTCTATCCATCAACCCCTTTAGCTTACTCTATCCATCAACCCCCTTACCTTACTCTATCCAACAACCCCTTTAGCTTACTCTATCCATCAACCCCCTTACCTTACTCTATCCAACAACCCCTTTAGCTTACTCTATCCATCAACCCCCTTACCTTACTCTATCCATCAACCCCCTTACCTTACTCTATCCAACAACCCCCTTACCTTACTCTATCCATCAACCCCTTTAGCTTTCTCTATCCAACAACCCCTTTACCTTATTCTATCCAACAACCCCTTTACCTTACTCTATCCAACAACCCCCTTTACCTTACTCTATCCAACAACACCTTTAGCTTACTCTATCCAACAACCCCTTTAGCTTACTCTATCCAACAACCCCTTTAGCTTACTCTATCCATCAACCCCTTTACCTTACTCTATCCATCAACCCCTTTACCTTACTCTATCCACCAACCCCTTTAGCTTACTCTATCCAACAACCCCTTTAGCTTACTCTATCCAACAACCCCCTTACCTTACTCTATCCATCAACCCCTTTAGCTTACTCTATCCATCAACCCCCTTACCTTACTCTATCCAACAACCCCCTTACCTTACTCTATCCAACAACCCCTTTAGCTTACTCTATCCATCAACCCCCTTACCTTACTCTATCCAACAACCCCTTTAGCTTACTCTATCCATCAACCCCCTTACCTTACTCTATCCATCAACCCCCTTCTCTTACTCTATCCAACAACCCCCTTACCTTACTCTATCCATCAACCCCTTTACCTTACTCTATCCATCAACCCCCTTACCTTACTCTATCCAACAACCCCTTTAGCTTACTCTATCCAACAACCCCTTTAGCTTACTCTATCCATCAACCCCCTTACCTTACTCTATCCATCAACCCCCTTACCTTACTCTATCCAACAGCCCCTTTAGCTTACTCTATCCAACAACCCCTTTACCTTACTCTATCCATCAACCCCTTTAGCTTACTCTATCCATCAACCCCCTTACCTTACTCTATCCAACGACCCCTTTTCCTTACTCTATCCAACAACCCCTTTACCTTACTCTATCCAACAACCCCTTTACCTTACTCTATCCATCAACCCCCTTACCTTACTCTATCAAACAACCCCCTTACCTTACTCTATCCACCAACCCCCTTACCTTACTCTATCCAACAACCCCTTACCTTACTCTATCCAACAACCCCTTTACCTTACTCTATCCATCAACCCCTTTAGCTTACTCTATCCAACAACCCCCTTACCTTACTCTATCCAACAACCTCTTACCTTACTCTATCCAACAACCCCCTTACCTTACTCTATCCAACAACCCCCTTACCTTTCTCTATCCATCAACCCCTTTACCTTACTCTATCCAACAACCCCCTTACCTTACTCTATCCAACAACCCCTTTACCTTACTCTATCCATCAACCCCTTTACCTTACTCAATCCATCAACCCCTTTAGCTTACTCTATCCATCAACCCCCTTACCTTACTCTATCCAACAACCCCCTTACCTTACTCTATCCACCAACCCATTTAGCTTACTCTATCCAACAACCCCTTGAGCTTACTCTATCCAAAACCCCCTTACCTTACTCTATCCATCAACCCCCTTACCTTACTCTATCCAACAACCCCCTTACCTTACTCTATCCAACAACCCCTTTAGCTTACTCTATCCATCAACCCCCTTACCTTACTCTATCCACCAACCCCTTTACCTTACTCTATCCAACAACCCCTTTAGCTTACTCTATCCATCAACCCCCTTACCTTACTCTATCCATCAGCCCCCTTACCTTACTCTATCCAACAACCCCCTTACCTTACTCTATCCAACAACCCCTTTACCTTACTCTATCCAACAACCCCCTTACCTTACTCTATCCAACAACCCCCTTACCTTACTCTATCCAACAACTCCCTTACCTTACTCTATCCAACAACCCCTTTACCTTACTCTATCCAACAACCCCCTTACCTTACTCTATCCAACAACCCCCTTACCTTACTCTATCCATCAACCCCTTTAGCTTACTCTATCCATCAACCCCTTTACCTTACTCTATCCAACAACCCCCTTACCTTACTCTATCCAACAACCTCTTACCTTACTCTATCCAACAACCCCCTTACCTTACTCTATCCATCAACCCCTTTACCTTACTCTATCCAACAACCCCCTTACCTTACTCTATCCAACAACCCCCTTACCTTACTCTATCCAACAACCCCTTTACCTTACTCTATCCAACAACCCCTTTACCTTACTCTATCCAACAACCCCCTTACCTTACTCTATCCAACAACCCCTTTAGCTTTCTCTATCCAACAACCCCCTTTACCTTTCTCTATCCAACAACCCCTTTCCTCTTTTATCATTTCTCAACTCTCTTTCTCTTCTTCTCCTCACATGGTTATCTTTTCCATGTTATGGGTGGCAATCCAGGCTTTTGATGTACTGCAACACTAAAAATCCACTTCCCCCCTCCCCTTATTTTTCTGTAACCAGAGACCAAATAGTACTCTGTGAAAAAGACCCCTACTTCACTACTGGAAGAGAAATACAACCCTCCCCCACCTTTGCTTTTCTCTCCATAGTACACATACAGAGGCTACTCAAGATGAGGGTGTCAAATGACATGGATTCTGGAATTTGGGGGATGTGGAGGAGTGGGTTACAGGCAGCGGGAGAGAGAGAGAGATTGGGGGAATAAGTGTGTTATTCTTCTTATATTCATTGTCTCAACATAGTAAACACGGTGAGCTCATGTATACACACTCATACACACACAGACAAAAGCTCATTGTCCATCCCAGGGAGAGGCAGCAGCAGGGGAGACTGAACTGAGTTGAGTTGAATGTAGTTGCCTATGATTAGAAACAGATGTGCAGTGTCATGCAACTGGAATCAAAATGGAGCAGGCTCTCTGATAGGCTGCATAATGAGGGCAACCTTAAACTGCTCTCGCTCTCTGTCTCTTTACTACACAGATATGTAAATATACAGTCAGGACCAGTATGATGGTGTGATGTTGCGGGGGCCTCAAGAGGCCAGACAGTTAGTGTCAGATGCGGTGTGTAGTCCTACCACTCCTTCAGGATTACAGGGTTACACAGAGGAACAGGAGTCATCTCCCTCTCTTCCTACCTTTCAACTCACTCATGTGCTACTACCGTCTCTCCTTGGTTACATGTCCCCCAGCTCAGTAATGTGTTTAAATTCTCACTTTATACCACCTCCCTTGGGGGACAGAGTTTCCACTCTCTTTTTCATCCCTCTGAAGAGATTTCACAGAAATAACCTTCCTTTCACTCCCGGGTTTATAGCTAGTACTCAGAGACCATGTCCCGAAGATTATCTCCCCATACGCCCAAAATACCCCCCACCCCCCAATCCACACACTGAACGGTGCATGAGGATGAGAGCAGATTAACGCCTCCTTGGTGTGTGCCCACTATCCCAGCAGAGCAGCAGTACGAGGGTTGCAATCACGGGGGGACCCCCAGCCTCAACATCCCTAAACCTTACATCCCTGTCCTCACCACTGTCTCCTACTCTGATAAGAGGATTTACTATCTCCCTCCCTCTCTCTCTCCCTTAATTTCTCTCTCTAGCTCTCTCTTTATAAACCCCACATCACTTAGCTCTCCATAAAACCCTTCCACAGATGACACGTGCGTATTTTTGTGTCTAAAGATGTTTCTTATCATGTGGATTGTGGCCAGTGTGCTGGTATTTGTGTGGAAACTGTGTTGAATGAGTACTGTTGAAGATAAGGAATCAGCTTACTTCAAGGCTCTTCCCAGCATGCTGCATTCCATCAGTAAGCCTGCAGTGTGGGTAGAGGTGGTGTAATGTGGGCTTGGAGCTCCCCCAACTGGCTTCTACAGAGACCATGCAGGCCTGAGGAAAGGCCCATTAGAAACCAGGTTAAATACTTTCATAAAAAGCACAGGATTTTTGCTGACAATGAATAACAAACACACACCTTACTTACACAGATTCAAAACAAGACAAGGTATAAACAAATATATTCCCTTTTGATTTGCAACTTGGTAAAGTGTCTCATCTCTAATGGAAATGATGCACTCCCACATGAAAGGGTTGAGACAAAAGGAAAGGGGAGGTGTGTGTGTGTGTGTGTGTGTGTGTGTGTGTGTGTGTGTGTGTGTGTGTGTGTGTGTGTGTGTGTGTGTGTGTGTGTGTGTGTGTGTGCGTGTGCGTGTGTGTGTGTGTGTGTGTGTGTGTGTGTGTGTGTGTGTGTGTGTGTGTGTGTGTTGTGTGCTCTTTGCAGTATGTGTGTGTGATGTTGAATACAGGGGTCAGACTCTGGTATATGACTCAGACTGCTGGATGGCTAAAATAGACTCTGGGCTACAATTTAGTCTTTGTTATCTCAGGATACAAGAGTGACCTTGTCTTTGACATTTGTCAATGAAGTCAACAGAGTGGATGTCCCTGATTGTCCCCCAGTGACTTTCCCATGGTCACTGAGCATGCGAGTCACACACTGAGTACAGCGGACAGAGAATTAGACCTGAAGTTTACAAAGAGTATGTCCCTTCTAATCTCAAACGAGAGTTACCATATTTTAAAGGTTAAGTAGAGTAGAATGTGTGTGAAGTGAAGTAATGAGTGAGCTATAAAGTTTTGTGAAGTGAAGTAATGAGTGAGATATATAGTTGTGTGAAGTAGTTCACATACATTTTAGTCATTTAGCAGACAATCTTATCCAGAGCAACTTACAGTAGTGAATGCATACATATCATACATTTTTTTCCATACTGGTCCCCCATGGGAATCAACCCACAATGCTGGCATTGCAAACACCAAGCTCTACCAACTGAGCCACACGGGACTCATGAGTGAGATATATAGTTGTGTGAAGTGAAGTAATGAGTGAGATATATAGTTGTGTGAAGTGAAGTAATGAGGGAGATATATAGTTGTGTGAAGTGAAGTAATGAGTGAGATATATAGTTGTGTGAAGTGAAGTAATGAGGGAGATATATAGTTGTGTGAAGTGAAGTAATGAGTGAGATATATAGTTGTGTGAAGTGAAGTAATGAGTGAGATATATAGTTGTGTGATAATCAAACTACACACTTCCGCTTTAATGGAGCTACCACCTGTTACCCCAGTCATCCATCTCCATAGAAACATGATTCTGGGCCATTGAGCTATTTTCTGTCCAAATGACCCCTTCAATTTGTCTTCAGATAACACTATACACTGAGTGCACAAAACATTATGAACGTCACAAATCAAATCAAATTGTATTAGTCACATGCGCCGAATACAACAATACAATACAACAACCTTACAGTGAAATGCTTACTTACAAAACCCTATCCAACAATGCAGTTAAAAAAATATGAATAAGAATAAGAAATAAAAGTAACAAGTAGTTAAAGAATAATTTCTAAGCCTTGAGACAATTGAGACATGGATTGTGTGTGTGCAATTCAGAGGGTGAATGGGTATGACAAAAAATGTAAGTGCCTTTGAATGAAAATCCAGGTTGAATCAGGAATTCCCCAGGGCAGCTGTCTAGGCCTCTTACTTTTTTCAATCTTTACTAACTACATGCCACCGGCTTTGAGTAAAGCCAGTGTGTCTATGTATGCGGATGACTCAACACTATACAAGTCAGCTACCACAGCAACTGAAATGACTGCAACACTTAACAAAGAGCTGCAGTTAGTTTCAGAATAGGCGGCAAGGAATAAAATAGTCTTAAATATATAGAGAAAAAACTAAAAGCATTGTATTTGGGACAAATCATTACTAAAAACTAAGTCTCAACTAAATCTTGTAATGAATAATGTGATAATTGAGCAAGTTAAGGAGACTAAACTGCTTGAAGTAACCCTGTATTGTAAACTGTCATGGCCAAAACATATTGATACAACAGTAGCTAGGATGGGGAAAAGTCTGTCCATAATAAAGTGCTCCTCTGCAATCTTAACAACACTATCAACAAGGCAGGTCCTACAGGCCCTAGTTTTGTTGCACCTAGACTACTGTTCAGTCGTGTGGTCAGGTGCCACAAAGAGGGACTTGCAATTGGCTCAAAACAAGGCAGCACAGCAGCCCTTGGATGTACACAGAGCAGTAACATTATTACAGTTTTTCTCAATTGTTTACACACAAATACTGGTACTTGAGACACAATGACCACAACATGTAACTCATGCACCAACCCCCTGAACCAATTCTGCTAAACTACAAGCACAATTCCTGCTTTACACTGAAATTGCAGTTCTAAAACACACTTTTTTCAAAACACTACACACAATTCTTTGCATTTGGCACAATTTTCATGCAGAAAATCTCTTGTTTTCACAATGAACACACTGCCATTCAAATATGCACACTGACTCATCACATGGGCAAACACCCGTCACACAGTTTTACAATTAGCAATCAGAGCTTTAGCATAAAAGGGCAACAGGTGAGCTCTTCTGTTTTGGAGCAGTGGATGCCAACATTGGAAACAGATGCAGAGCCAGAGGAGTGAGAGTAAGAGGAGGAGGACGGGGAGGACAAGGACGAGGACGAGGACGAGGACGAGGACGAGGACGAGGACGAGGAAGGACGAGGACGAGGACGAGGACGAGGAAGGCCAAGGACCGTAATCTCTGATGAGATCCGAGCCACTTTGGTTGATCATGTGGTCAACCATGGTCTAACAATTAGGGAGGCTGGGCAAAGAGTACAGCCAAATTTGAGCAGGTACACTGTAGCATCCATCATCCGGACATTCCGAAATGAGAATAGGTAAGAAATCTACTCTCACTAGAAAATTGCAGTACTGCATATCAATACAGTACTCAATGAGTACAGTAGTACAGTATTGCCTGTGGACTGTTCTGTAGGACTGTAAAAATAAAGTATGTTTCAAGTATTTGGGAAATATATTCCTACTTTGTATTTACAGTATTTTACTATTTGTTTGGCAGAACTGAAAGATTACCAACACAAGGTGGTTGGGAACGTGTTCTGTCTCCTGAACAGGAAACTGAAATCACGAACATGGTCCTAGAAAATAACGCCATAACATTACGGCAAATACAAAGAAAAATAATAGAAAACAATTAAATATTTCAAAATATTGATAGGGTAAGCTTATCAACACTGGACCGTGTCTTGCGCAGAAATAATCTCAGGATGAAGCAGGTCTACAGGGTGCCATTTGAACGCAATTCAGAAAGAGTCAAAGAATTGCGATATAACTATGTGCAAGTGAGTCCTATACAATCCCACAATTGATGCATACTCTCAACACTGTATAAATTATACATTTTTCAGTATTGTAATCATAATGATTGTGCTTCACAATAGTGACCACTCCATGTCTATTTCTGATATTGTCATGTGTGTTTCAGAGAGTCCTTGAGCTAGAGGTGGCTGCAGTGGAGCACCAGTTCATCTTCATTGAAGAGGTTGGATTCAACCTCGCAAAAAGACGAAAGAGGGGAAGGAATATCATCGGCCAGCGTGCCATTGTTCAAGTCCCTGGCCAGCGTGGAAGGAACATCACAATGTGTGCAGCGATTACCCACCACGGTGTCATCCATCACCATGCTACCCTTGGCCCCTACAACACCGCCCATCTGATCACATTCCTGGACACACTACACAACACACTCATTCCACCAGATCAGGTAGATGGCCCAGAGCAGCTCAGGTATGTTGTCATTTGGGACAACGTAAGTTTCCATAGGGCTGCTCTGGTTCATAACTGGTTCACTGCCCACCCACGCTTTTTAGTTGTTTATCTCCCTCCATATTCTCCATTCCTCAATCCTATTGAGTAATTTTTTTCTGCCTGGAGGTGGAAAGTGTATGACCGAAATCCACAAACGCGTGTACCTCTTCTCCAAGCTATGGAAGACGCATGTGGAGATATAGCAGCTGATGCTTTTCATGGCTGGAATCGCCATGCTAGGCGATATTTCCCCCGCTGCTTGGCCAGGGAAAACATTGCTTGTGATGTGGATGAGGTGCTGTGGCCAGACCGCAACAGTAAATACATTAAATTACAGCTCTAAAATCAATCAAGGTTAGAGTGTGGTTGCAGAAAATGCAGAAAATAAACACTTAGAAAATAAGGATTTGTTTGTGTAAACATACAAAGGGGTTAGAAGCTACAGAATTACCCTCACGTTAGGTCAGAGGTCAACAGAGGTCAACAGATGACGTCAAAGGATTAACCAAGGTCTCCCAAGGTCTCCCAAGGTTTTACATTTATTTTTATTTTTTTTACTGTAACTGTATACGTTAAATTCTTCCGTTTTGTATGTAGACCACTGTATGTGCAACTTTGTGTTGGTTGGGAATGGGATGTACACTGTGTACATTGTTTTTGTGGGAAAAATAAAATATATTTGTTACCGTGTATTTGTGTGTTCTGAGTATAAAAACAATATTCTGAAATATTTTACAACACACTTATGTATGTACTGTCTGTAGTAATGGCAACACTGAACCAAAAAAAGGCCTAAGTCATTATGATGAATGGAGAAGAAGTGTTTTCCATTCATCATAGTGTTTTACATTGAGCACATCAGTGTTCAACTGGTTCTTATAAATGTCTATTCATATGATGGTTTGTGTGTCATTGAAAACAAAATACCATTTTGATAAGAAATAACTTTGTTTTGAATGTAAAGTTTCATTTTGCTGGAGAATTGAGGGGTTTTGCCCATTGTGTGTGTGTGTTTTTTGATTTATGTGTAGAGTTCTGAGAATATGAGGCATGCTTTCAGTGTCACAGGATCCAACGAAAGTGGCGCCCCTCCTCGGTCGGGCGGCGCTCGGCGGTCGTCGTCGCCGGCCTATTAGCTGCCACCGATCGTTGTTTCAGTTTCGTTTAGTTTTGTCTGTCTGTTCCGCACCTGTTTTGTGTATGTCATTAGTGGGGACTTATTTAATGTGTGTTTTCAGTTGGGATTTTGTGCGGGATTGTTGATTGTCCACTCAGGACGGTGGTCCGTGTTTTATTACGGGTTTTTTCTGACAGTTTAAGGAAGAGAGGATTTACCGGGCTGCGCCCCGTGCCTTTTTGTGCCGTTTATATATATTGTTTGTTCGCAATATTGGGAGTGTGTTTTTCCCAGGCAGTCTGTCTGTAGCGCCCTGTGCCTCGCGTTTTTGTTTTGTGTGTCAAATTATTAAAAGGACACTCAACTCCAGCACCTGTCTCCTGCATCTGATTCCGCCTTACACCAGTCCAAGTCAACTGTGACATTCAGAAAATGTGTATAAACAATCGAGAAAAACTGTAATATGTCAATCTCTCCTGGCTCAAAGTGAAGGAGAGATTGACTTCATCACTACTTGTATTTGTGAGAGGTTTTGACCTGTTGAATGCATCGAGCTGTCTGTTTGAACAACTAGCACACAGCTCGGACACCCATGCATACCCCACAAGACATGCCACCAGAGGTCTCTTCACAGTCCCTAAGTCCAAACTATGAGAGGCGCACAGTACTACATAGAGCCATGACTACATGGAACTCTATTCCACATCAAGTAACTCAAGCAAGCAGTAAAATTAGATTAAAAAAACCAGATAAAAATACACCTTATGGAACAGAAACATAAATATAAGCACAGACACATGCATACAAACACACAATAAAAATGTATAACTGCCTTCATTTTGCTGGACCCTAGGAAGAGTAGCTGCTGCCAGGCGCACCTAGTTTGTGTCAAGATCTGCAACCACCCAAAGGACATCCAGCCAACTTTCCACAAATGTGGGAAGCATTGGAGTCAACAAGGGCCAGCATCCTTATGGAATGCTTTCGTTATGTTCGTAATATTTTGTGCACTCATTGTAACTACACTATTAAGTTTAAACTCCTCATCTCAGCGCAACATGTCTTCTCAGTTTCTTATGGATATGCATACTCTCTGGCAGCTGCCCAGGGTTTTATCATGTTGGTGAGCGGGGGTGACACCTGCAGCTGGGACTCTTTAATGGGTCCACAGACAGACACAGAGAGCACTCAATTATCTGAGAGCATTGGAATGCCCTGAATGGAGGGAGCAGCTGTTGCTCAGACTACAGGACCCTGTAAAGAGCTATGTCCTTCATATTAGCATAGTGAAGGCTAAAAACAAGTGGCTGTGTATGCTGCAATTTATAATTGTGTTGTTGTAGGCTGTACTGAGTTTATTACTATTACTATTATTGTGATACTAATAAACTCTTGTGGGCTAGTATATATCACATGTTTGTTGTGTATGACAGCATCCTTTATGAGAATCAAGGTCAAAACCTCAGGCCTGTGCACCCTCATGAAACCATGTGACTGATGCAGCTCCCTCCTGGCCTTGGATGAGACTGTCTGTGTCTGTGTGTCTGTGTGTGTGTGTGTGTGTGTGTGTGTGTGTGTGTGTGTGTGTGTGTGTGTGTGTGTGTGTGTGTGTGTGTGTGTGTGTGTGTGTGTGTGTGTGTGTGTGTGTGTGAGACCTGTTTGTGACCTGTTGCCACAAGAAAAGGGCAACCGGTGAAGAACAAACACCATTGTAAATACAACCCATATTTATATTTATTTATTTCCCCTTTTGTAATTGACATTTATATGACATTTGAAATGTCTTTATTATTTTGGAACTTTTGTGAGTGTAATGTTTTCTGGTTATTTTATTGTATTTCACTTTTGTTTAATTTCTACTTCACTTGCTTTGGCAATGTTAACATATGTTTCCCATGCCAATAAAGCACTTAAATTGAATTGAGAGAGCGAGAGAGAGCGTTTGTGTGAGTATGTGCATTAATTCCTTTGTAGATGTAGTAATGCTTAAAAACAAACTGTAGTAAATGATTAGTCATAAAATGGGTTTGGTATGGGGGTGGTAAAATGGCCACTCTCCCAGCGGTAGACTCTGTCATTTATGGTTCAACATTACCCCCTACTGCATTCTTCTGGAACTGACACCGACCAGAGAGAAACAGAGAGGTTATATTCAGTCATGCTAGTGGCAGACAGAGACCCATGATGGTCCTCGTGATGACCACTAAGCTGATCCTCTGCTCTCTGCTCCTAGATGCACTCACTGAATGGGCCTCTGTGTGACTGGCTCAGATCTCAGACAGAAGGATAGACACAAGGTCTATGATAAAACTTCTGCTAATGAATCCAATGGATCAAGAATGTGAGAATCCTTTGTCTGATTCTCTATGTGTTAGTGTAAATCTGCCTCTGACCAGGACTAGTCCCTAACCAGGATTAGTCTTCTATTCTAGTTTAGTCGACATAATCACTGTAACTGAGTTTCACAAAGTAAAAAAAACATTTAACACAAACAAACAAACATGCATGGACACACATACACATATGCGCACACAGACAAACACACTTGTACGCACAACACAGCTGTGCTATGAGATAAAACAGTCACACAATAACTCATATGCTGAACACTCACACATTCCACATTCAGACAACGTTAGACCGATCCCTCCTCCCTCGCTCCTCCCTTGATTCCCTCCGTCCTTGGTTCTTTCCTTAAAAGGCCTGAAGCAGTGAGCCAGGACAGTGAGCCAAGGTTGGAGAGGGAGGAGAGGGAGGGAGGGAGCGATGGAGTGAGGGGGAGTTGTCCTGGACTGACTTGCATTTTCTGACCAAATGAATGTTTTTTGCAATGCTGCTATGTTTAACCTCATCTCCACATGTTCTCTGACTACACATACAGATATAACTCTTAAGGGTCTTCTCCTGTCTCTCTGAATCCTACCACTGCTCTCCTCTCATGTGGTTAGATCTCTCTCTGAGTAGAGGGACACCACGTGTGCTCCCTCCATTGTTCCCACAGCAGCCAAGCATGACTCAAGAGTGTTCTCTATTGGCCACAAAGAAGAACTGCAGGGCTGCCCCTCACATCAAATTTTACTCTGTAGAAGTTTAACTATGAACAATTAGACAAGAGATAAACAAATGTAAAACAGCACAGATGCCTTTTTTTACTTCAGTAATATAATGGAGATATTGAACAGAAGATGTTATTCTTATCCACTGTGTGTGAGGGACTATGAATGCTTGTGTGAGACAGCTGATGTGAATGCTTATTGTTCATACTCTAAGTTTAACCTGTTCATCTATAAATCTGTGCTGCCCTGTCCCTTTAAACTTTAAAACCCCTCACAATAACAAAGTGCATGCGGGGGCTTGGCGTATTTGGGGGTCGGTGGGGGGTTTTGTCTTTTTGAGGTGGAGGTTGTCATGTTTACAGGGCACTATGGTGCTGATTACTAGGGATGACCGCACAAAGGGAAATAAGGGGTTGGGGCTGAGTCACTGAATGGCCTCTTGTCTCTGTTTTCTAGAGAAGGGCAGGAATAAAATGGAGGCAGCTGGGAAGCAGGAAATGTCTGACTCACTGGCAGATGGCTGGGTGAGGCCAGGGAGAGGGGGACTAGCAGCATGGGCGGGTTCTGACAGGAAATGGGAGGGCCAGGTGGGAGGGGAGGGGTTAGGGGCGGGATTTAGGAGCTGCTCACTTGCGCACATCTGGTGTCTGTTTGATGCAACTGCAGGCTGGAATACTTCAAAATTATATTTTTAAACTTTAAAGTCAGATATATTCATGTTAAGATACAAATAAAAAAATGTCATTCTTTCTTAAAATAGATCTGGTTTGGATGCAAAAAATGTATGTCTTTAATTTGTTTGTAGACTTCTAGTTTGGACATAGTAAAATATAGAATAAGGTATAAGCCTAAACATTTTGAAATTGTGGTTTTAGTGTGCAAGTGAAACTGTGAAACTGAGTGATGTTATTTTGTTGTGAGAGGCTATATCATACCTCATTTTTATTTGTTTTATTTCACCTTTATTTAACCAGGTAGGCAAGCTAGTTGAGAACAAGTTCTCATTTACCACTGCGACCTGGCCAAGATAAAGCAAACCAGTGCGACACAAACAACACAGAGTTACACATGGGATAAACAAACGTACAGTCAATAACACAATAGAAAAATCTATATACAGTGTGTACAAATGTAGTAAGATTAGGGAGGTAAGGTAAAAATTGGCCATAGAGGCAAATTAATTACAATTTAGCAATTGAACACTGGAGTGATAGATGTGCAGAAGATGAATGTGCAAGTAGAGATACTGAGGTGCAAAGAAGCAAAAAATAAATAACAATATGGGGATGAGGTAGTTGGGTGGGCTATTTACAGATGGGCTGTGTACAGGTACAATGATCGGTAAGATGCTCTGACAACTGATGCTTAAAGCTAGTGAGGGAGATATAAGACTCCAGCTTCAGTGATTTTTGCAATTTGTTCCAATCATTGGCAGCAGAGAACTGGAAGGAAAGGCAGCCAAAGAGGAGTTGGCTTTGGGGATGACCAGTGAAATATACCTGCTGGAGCGCGTGCTACAGGTGTGTGCTGCTATGGTGACCAGTGATATGAGATAAGGTGGGACTTTACCTAGCAAAGACTTATAGATGACCTGGAGCTAGTGGGTTTGGTGACGAATATGAAGCGAGGGCCAGCCAACGAGAGCGTACAGGTCGCAGTGGTGGGTAGTATATGGGGCTTTGGTGACAAAACGGATGGCACTGTGATAGACCGCATCCAATTTTTTGAGTAGAGTGTTGGAGGCTATTTTGTAAATGACATCGACGAAGTCAAGGATCGGTAGGATAGTCAGTTTTATGAGGGTATGTTTGGCAGCATGAGTGAAGGATGCTTTGTTGCGAAATAGGAAGTTGATTCTAGATTTCATTTTTGATTGGAGATGCTTAATGTGAGTCTGTAAGGAGAGTTTACAGTCTAACCAGACACCTAGGTATTTGTAGTTGTTCACATTTTCTAAGTCAGAACCATCCAGAGTAGTGATGCTAGATGGGCGGGTGCGGGCAGCGATCGGTTGAAGAGCATGCATTTAGTTTTACTTGCATTTAAGAGCAGTTAGAGGCCACGGGAGGAGTGTTGTATGGCATTGAAGATCATCTGGAGGTTTGTTAACACAGTGTCCAAAGAAGGGACAGATGTATACAGAATGGTGTCGTCTGCATAGAGGTGGATCAGAGAATCACCAGCAGCAAGAGCGACATCATTGATATATACAGAGAAAAGAGTCGGCCCAAGCCTGTGGCACCCACATAGAGACTGCCAGAGGTCCGGACAACAGGCCCTCCGATTTGACACACTGAACTCTATTTGAGAACTAGTTGGTGAATCAGGCGAGGCAGTCATTTGAGAAAGTAAGGCTGTTGAGTCTGCCGATAAGAATGCGGTGATTGACAGAGTCGAAAGCCTTGGCCAGGTTGATGAATACGGCTGCACAGTATTGTCTTTTATCGATGCGGTTATGATATCGTTTAGGACCTTGAGCGTGGCTGAGGTGCACCCATGACCAGCTTGGAAACCAGATTGCATAGCGGAGAAGGTACGGTGGGATTCGAAATGGTCGGTGATCTGTTTGTTAACTTGGCTGTCGAAGACTTTAGAAAGGCAGAGTAGGATAGATATAGGTCTGTGACAGTTTGGGTCTAGATTGTCTCCCCCTTTGAAGAGGGTGATGACTGCGGCAGCTTTCCAATCTCAGACGATACAAAAGAGAGGTTGAACAGGCTAGTAATAGGGGTAATTTTAATTTTAAAATTTAATAATTTTAGAAGGAGAGGGACCAGATTGTCTAGCCCAGCTGATTTGTAGGGGTCCAGATTTTGTAGCTCTTTCAGAACATCAGCTATCTGGATAGGGGTGAAGGAGAAATGGGGGAGGCTTGGGCGAGTTGCTAACTTCCCTAACTTCCCTGTTCCTAACTTTTATATAAACTTACACCTTGCAATAAGATATCCTTACTGACCTCCATACATAGCAAATACATGTGTTGCCATGGCGAGGTTGAATAATTTCCATCCATCAATCCATTCACATAAGAGGTCTGTGTTGTCTGTCTCCATCTCACTTGAAAGACCACACAACCAAATATAGGCATTTACTACCTCCTACTGGTCTAAGTGAATAACGCAGCATGTGTTGTGGATCAGAAGTGTGGGTTTGTGTGCACGTGGGAGTGCAGGTGCTTGTGTATAATGTCTCTGTGCAGCAATAATTAAATGAAACAAGATTGGTCAAAAAGCACTTCATTGATCAAAAGCACTTCATTGATGTTCATCATCACAACACATTTAAAACTTTCTCAAACAGGGAAGAGTAGAATGCCATTAAAAGTGTTACGGTGATTTGAATCATCATAAATCCTGTAGTTTGCAGGGAGTTGCATAAAAATGACATCTCCCACTTCCAGCTGTAGTATGACTGCATTGGATGCATTCCTAAACTGCTGATGGTCACCTACTTCCCCTGAATGCATTATTTGTTGTTCATTCTTGAACAGGGATAGGCCCATAACAGTTGACTGGAGAAAATCGCCCATTGTGAAGCTGAAGTGGTAGACCCCTCTCACAGGTGCTGTGAAGATACCTGGATGTGAGGGAAATCATAGAGATCATCAAGACTTGTGCTGCACAGTACATGACCGTACCTGTAGCACATTGACATAAATTTATGATCTTTATTGCACTAAACAAAATCATGGGGCATCAAACGCAACCTGCCACCAACATCAAGCAGTGTTTACTAGTTGTGCTGCTTTTTTAAAAACTTCTGATGCACTTGTATTTGACTAGGTAGGCTATAGTCTACACTAACCGTTGACTGATGTCAGGGGCGGAAATCCCAGGGGGGACGGGGGGGACACGACCCCCCCATCCTGGGAAAAATATGATTTGTCCCCCCAATATATCACTGTAAACATAACTATGTAATTTAAATAATATTAATAATACGCAATGAAAGCAATTGTGCTGATTATAGACACTTAATAGTGTGTTTTTAAGTTTCAAAAGATTGCGACCCCCCCGCCCTTTGCCTCACAATGGTTTGATCCACTGCATGTTCCCTAGCTGGCCAGGTAACAGAGGGTTTGTGTCTACTGTCTGAAAGGCACTCAATGAACATAACTGACGGGAGGTTCATCCAGTCAATCACGCCAGGGTTCACACACACACTAGCTGAATATGCAGAGCTAGTGCGCAAATATTAACTATTAAGCTAGCTAGTACCTATTCCATTTATGTGGCGTCGTCAAAGATGGAATCTTTGCTATCGTCAATTTATTCCTAGATCAGCATGCATGTAAGTTAGTGCTTCAAAGTCCCTGTGATAAGGTTAGCGATAAACTGAACAGAACTACACTCTCTTCTACCATTGTCTTAAATATATTTAATGGTCTCGTTGCAAAAGCTAAATTGTCGCAAGGGAACTTTTATTTATTTATTTTATTTCACCTTTATTTAACCCGGGTAGCAAAGATTATAGCAAACACCACTAAAACGGAATTGGTGCTCGCTAGCTTTGCAAATTCAACTTTTGTTGGAAGCCAGCCAATATGAAACAAACAATTAAAATTACAAAAGGTTGCAGCATATGTTGTGGAAATGGTGAACTCATACAGCTGTCAACTCTTGTCACTGAAATCCGTTTCACATTTGCTAGCTACCTTTTAGATCAAAGCCCATATAGAATGATAGAAGATAAGATGATAGAAGCCCATCTCCTACTGTAAATAGCCTACACACTGTGTGTGTGTAGCCAGCCAGCCAGGTAGAAAAATGGCAGCAGAGTTGGGGACAGATATGCAGGGACAGACTGGCAGAGACAGGGAGTCTCAGGTAAGTTTGTTGAGTCTTTCTTTGGCAACATTATGAAAGGTTCTCAATTTTTTTGACTTGTAAAATAGGAACATAATTGGAAAATGCCATGCATACCACCACTCTCAACTTAAACTGGTGACTGAACTAAGATTTGTTAAAGGCAATGGTATTGCTGTTGTGATTAGTTGTGTAGTTTTGGGTACCGGTAGTTAGGAGTACGGCAAACACCTTATTTCTTTGGTTCCTCAATATACATTTACCATATTACAATGTAGGCCATGTGTTACAGCACTACTTTTGGTGTCCCCCTCAGGAATTGCTCTTGAGAAAATGTCATGTAATTGTCCCCTCCAGAGTTGATATCAGATTTTCGCCCCTGACTGATATTGATGAAGACAGTACAGTACCTGTAGCTTGGTTGTAGTGGCCACCAGTGTTTGTGAAGATGTTCTTGTAGACTACGGTTGTGGCAGTGTTGAATTGTCCTAGGTGTCCAGTTTTTCCCAAAGAGGTTGAAAATGCCACCTTGGGTCTCTCTGTGAGTGCAGGAGAATAAAGAGAATGATTTGATGATGACAATGATTAACATTTAAACTTTTTCACACTCAGAAATGGATGGGGAAGGAATTATTCCCAAATTAACTTACATGTTATTTAAAAGTACCATAATTCCATTTATGTTTTACCTGCATTCTCCCTCTGCAGTTTCTCAACCTCACTCTCAGTGGATGTTACCCTGCTCAGTACGGCTGGAGTTACAAAAATTACACAAACATTTACAGGAAAATACCCCGGAGAACACGAAATTAGTGTCTTGATCATTAGCAATCATAATGATAAGATAATTAGATACCTATATTCTGCCTGGTTTCTATGGCTACATTAACAATAGTTAATTTGATTACCAATGTCACGCCCTGACCGTAGAGATCCTTATTATTCTCAATGTTTGGTTAGGTCAGGGTGTGACTCGGGTGGGAAAGTCTATGTTTTTTGTTTCTTTGTTTTTGGGCGAGTGTGGTTCCCAATCACAGGCAGCTGTCTATTGTTGTCTCTGATTGTGAATCATACTTAGGCAGCCTGTTTTCCACCTGTGTTTGTGGGAGGTTATTTTCTGTTTATTGTCTATGCCTGACGGAACTGTTCACTTTCGGTTTGTTGCTTTTGGTTATTCTTGTTTGAGTGTTTCTTGGAATAAAGTATCATGAACACTTACCACGCTGCGCCTTGGTCCACTTCTCCTTCTAACGACGAGCATTACAACTAAACAAACTGATATTTAACTGTACATTTTACCTGCATTCTCTGTCTTCATTGCCTCAAGTTGTCTTTCAGAACTCATCAGCCTGGACTCCATGACTAAAACAAAATTAAATAATTTTCATGTCAACAATGGAAATTAACCAGAGTACAACATTACTCAGTCAACTGATAGTGGGCTTAGTATTCTGCTATCACCTGAGTTCTCTGTTTTCAGCCCCTCCACCTGAGTCTTAGTGTCTCGTAGTTCAGTCATGGTGCGGCTGAACTCTGCTCTTTGCAGCACCATCATGTCTCTCAGATCTCTCAGCTCAGACTTGATGTCAAAGTGAAGGGCTGTCTGTAAGTGAGAGGATTCATCTTCACTTGGAATGTCCTTAGCTTCTCCCAAATGACAGATCAGCAACACCAGTGGAACTAGAAAAGCTCTCATTGGGAAAACATGCATGGAGCTAGTTCAGAATACAATATACTCCAAACATCAGTCTCTTTTATAATCACCTTGTGCTTAACCATTAACTTGGAGTATTTAGCAATCTTCTGGTACACCCATAAAAGGTTTAAAATGGGCCATAAGCCCTTCGTCCACCTGTTATTTTTCTGTAAGATTTAAACTCGGTCATTAGCCCTTTGTCCACCTGTTATCTTTCTGTAAGGTTTAAACTGGGTTAATAGCCCTTTGCCCACCTGTTATTTTTCTGTAAAAGAGGGCCCCACAAAAATAGTAAACTAACAAAAATGTGTCCAAATACTATTTCTAGGGGCTTTAGGGTTAAGGTTAGGGTTAGGAGTTTTGAATGGGACTCAATTTTGTGTCCCCTCAAGGTTAGTTATACAAGGCTGTGTGTGTGTGTGTGTGTGTGTGTGTGTGTGTGTGTGTGTGTGTGTGTGCGTGCGTGCGTGCGTGCGTGCGTGCGTGTGCGCGCGCGCTGTTTGGTGATGCCCAGAATGCATGAGCAGAGCTGAACGGCGTGAGGGAGAGGTGTTTTGTGAGTAGTGGCGAGGGGAACAAGGGAGCAAGGGAACCCTCTCTATTCTACACATCTGAGTTGATGAGTGTTTCACTAGAGGCCCTGCTGCATTTTTGATCCCCAGCTAGTAAAATATTCAGAGCTGTGAGTCTGGAGGGACATATACACGGTGCCAAAAAAATATAAATAAATAAACAATATGTACAGTGCCTTAGGAAAGTATTCAGACCCCTTCACTTTTTACACATTTTGTTACATTACAACCTTATTCTAAAATGGATTGGATAAAGTCCTCAGCAATCTACACACAATACCCCAAAATGACAAAACAAAAACAAAAATGTGTGAATTGTTTGCAAAAAAATTAAAAAATAAACAGAAATACCTTATTTGCATAAGTATTCAGACCCTTTGCTATGAGACCGAAATAAGCGCTCAGGTGCATCTTGTTTCCATTGATCATCCTTCAGATGTTTCTACAACTTGATTGGAGTCCACCTGGGGTAAATTCAATTGATTCGACATGATTCGGAAAGGCACGCACCTGTCTATATAAGGTCCCACAGTTGACGGTGCATGTCAGAGCAAACACGAAGCCATGAGGTCGAAGGAATTGTCCGTAGAGCTCCGAGACAGATCGGGGGAAGGGTATCAAAACATTTCTGCAGCATTGAATGTCCCCAAGAACACAGTGGAAGAAGTTTGGAACCACCAAGACTCTTCTTACAGCTGGTCGCCTGGCCAAAGTCAGCAATTGGGGGAGAAGGGCCTTGGTCAGGGAGGTGACCAAGAACCCGATGGTCACTCTGACAAAGCTCTAGAATTTCTCTGTGGAGATGGGAGAACCTACCAGAAGGACAACCATCTCTGCAGCACTCCAACAATCAGGCCTTCATTGTAGAGTGGCCAGACGGAAACCACTGCTCAGAAAAATGCACATGACAGTCCGCTTGGAGTATGCCAAAAGGCACTTGTGGGGATGTTTTTCAATGGCAGGGACTGGGAGACTAGTCAGGATCGAGGCAAAGATGAACGGAGCAAAGTACAGAGAGCTCCTTAATGAAAACCTGCTCCAGAGCACTCAGGACCTAAGATTTGAACCTGATCGAACATCTCTGGAGAGACCTGAAAGTAGCTGTGCAACAACGCTCCCCATTCAACCTGACAGAGCTTGAGAGGATCTGCAGAACAGAATGAGAATCTCCCCAAATACAGGTTTGTCAAGCTTGTAGCGTCATACCCAAGAAGACTCAAGGTTGTAATTGCTGACAAAGGTGCTTCAACAAAGTACTGAGTAACGGGTCTGAATACTTAGGTATGTAAATGTGATATTTTATACATTTGCAAACATTTCTAAAAACCTGTTTTTGCTAACCCTAAACTTAAACTTAATCTGAACCCCCAAAACCCCCCAAAGTTCTTGCTTTATTACCTTTTCAGGACATTCTAGTGAATTATTAGGACATTGCGGTGCTGTTAAGGTACTGTAGATAAACTGTAGGTAAACATTCACACACACACACACACACACAGACACACAGTGAGTTTAGCTAGGAAACTTGGAGATGTTGTGGTGCTATATGTCAGTCTCTAACCGGTTGAGAAGCACCTGCACCCTGATTAGCATCCCCCAAGTTTCCTGTCATGAATGAAACATGTTTCTGGAAGCCATGGCCGTAAGGGCTTTGTAATAAACAAACAGGCTGTTAGAGTGGCTGTAGCTGCTGGCTGTGAGGACTTTGTGATGAGGCGCTGGCACTGCAATGTTTCTGCCAAGAGGACAAATGAATATGAGTGCAGCTGGCCCAACTAAAAGAGTTGAGCAGATTCTAAAGGTATGGCACAAGGCCAAGCACAGAGTGGCCCTGCTCACGCTATACAGAATCATTAACAGTAACACAAACAGACAGATGGCATGGCAGTGTCCTCTCCCACACACATGGCCCCTGTCAAGGCCTGTCAGCACACTCAGCGTAAAGGAAGATGTTTGCATGTGGTATTGTACCGTCCTTTGTGTTAGTTTTTCTGACACACTCAACTTGTGTTTGTGTGTCTCCATACAATCAAAAAGTAATGATGTTGCATGAATGGTTGCATTTGTATTTTACTCGTATTAAGCAGCTGGACAAACTGTAGTATTTTTGAAATCATTTTTAATCATTTAATAATTTTTTACCTTCCTATTTCCCAAGTAATGGTTTTTGTTATTCACATGGCCAAGTGTTTGTTTTTCTGCTGCAGACAAATTGCCCTTCATGGACAATAAAGATTTATATTCATTACTTTAAGGCTTTACTGCACTAGCAGGCTCACATGGACTCATACAAAGAGACAAGGAGGTTAAGGGTTTCTGGAAACATAACTTCAATAAGCCAGGAGTGAGAGAAGCCATGCAGAAATCACCTGGACCCCAAGGGGTCATGTTTTATTGATTCCCTCTCTCTCACTCAATTCTTGTCTGGTTAAAACCCACCAAAATACGTAAACGTGAAAACCATGTTCTGGAGAGAAGACTCTCCCCATAGTCCCACTTGCTAACTGTTTATTCAAATTAACTTTTGTTGGCCACCCATATTTCAGGAAATGGGGATGTAAATACATGCAGTAAACAGAAAAATGTACTTCAGTCCACATAAAACACAGAAAAGTACTTTAATTAACACTGACATGGATTACCATGGGGACTAGGCTATGATAATTAGTTGTGGATATGGCACACAAATACATTAATGCACACATGTACACACACACAAACGCATACGCACGCACACACACACAAACATGCACAGACACATTCTAAAACACACACTTAGGATCACACACAGATAAGCTACTGCAAAATTAACTGAACCCTTCACACACCCCTTCTTCACAGTTGTCACCTCCGCAGCATCGACCCCATATACAAACCAACAATGACATTTGACTTTATGTTGCATTATGGGCCATAGGGGATCGATGGCATTCTATATAATGAACCACACATTATGATTTTGAATGCTCATTATCATGCAAATGGACACATACAGACTTTCTATTTAGTCCTTTTTTAAATACTTAAGGATGCATGTGATCTCAAAACATTAAATACATGTGAAATAAACGTGAATGACAATCCTATTTGGTGTTTAGCCAAATAACCTTTTCATGGGAATTGGCCCATAAATTACTGGTCATTGACTGTATATTTTTCATAAAGAGAAATTCCAATACTTATTATTGGAAATGGACCTAATGTATATTCATATAGAACTATCATCATCATATTACTTTCAGTCTCAATGCTTGGGCTTCTGAGTGGCACTGTGGTCTAAGGCACTGCATCTCAGTGCAAAAGGTGTCACTATAGTACCTGGTTTGATTCCAGGCTGTATCACATCTGGCCGGGATTGCGAGTCCCATAGGGCGGTGCACAATTGGCCCAGAGTTTTCCGGGTTTGGCTGGGTTAGGCCGTCATTGTAAATAAGAATTTGTTCTTAACTGATTTGCCTAGTTAAATAAAACAATTACAGAATCAGTTATGTTTGTGGGGCAATACTGCCTTCTATTGTACAGGTTGGCAGAGGGAAATACAGGGAAACATAAGAATAAGAGCTGCAGATACAGAGTAATGAGAATGGGGACATTTGTTTTGTAGAAAGAGGTAAAACCGTTATTTTTCAATAGTCATTTTTCTCTTTGTATTACAGTATGTTCCTGAAAGACAGAGGCCCTTACAGACTGTAGCTACTCTAAAAGCAGATACTATTCATGGCAGAGACACGTGGCAAAAATACAACTCCAGACCTTGACATATTCCACAGGTTGATTCTCTCCCACAACACTTTGGGAAAGTTTTAAACATTTCCAGACATCAGTGTGTAACCTATTCGAAGATAATCAGATGGATTCCATATTTAATAATTAGGTTTTGACCTTGTTGTTTAATAGAGAACAAAGATGATGGTTACATCATGTCAACTAATCTAGACATGTATAAAGAGGGTGTTCAGGATCCGAAAAGACACTTCGCTACCGGTTGTATAATACAATGTAATGATGATGAGGGCTGTTTTAGTATCTCTGGTGTTGTTTGTTTGTCTGTGTGGGACAGATGGACAGAAAGACGGTGAGGAGGTCAGGGAGAATGACATCGCTCAGCTGGGTATCAATGAAGGTATCAATCATCTCCAAACTCGTGATCCAAGATGGCATAACAGTCAGACGTCCTTTGTCCTCGTCTTGTCTTTTCCCATGTATATATATATTCACATCTTTTCTTCGCATATCTTTTTATATATATTTTTTTTCTTCTAAAAACTCAACTTCAAAATGCTCTCCTGCAACCCGCCTCACCAATTTAAAAAAAAAAGTATTATTTACCTCAAATCTGAAATCCACAACAGAAGCTAGCCAGAAGTTAGCCAGTTCACTAGCTAACGTTAGAATTCAGCTAACCACGGTTGGCGGTCATCAGCTATCCCTTAGCTTGAAAAGCTACCGCCAGTTTTGTACAATGCGACTCAGACCAGAGCATACCGGACCTATTTTCTCTCCATATCCCCGGATTTCTACCGCAAGCTCTGGACATTTACACCTGGATCTTGCAGCTAGCTAGCTGCTATCCGAGTGACTATTGGCTAACGTTGGTCCCGGAGCTAACATCAATTATTCCGGAGCTAGCCAGCTGAAGAGTTCCATCAGCCACTCCTGGGCGACAATCACCTATCCGGACCCGTTTTACTGCCGATGCGGAGCCCTATCGGGCCTTCACGACTAGACTACCAACGTTATGTGCCCGAGGGAGTTATCCAACTGGCCCCTCTGTCGCGACGTAACCTGAACGCCCATCTGCGGCCAGCTAATCGTTAGCTGTCTTATCGACTGCTATCTGAATGGGTCTATCGGCCAATTTTCTTGGGCCACTATAACTATAACTATTTTGCCAGTTGGATTGGTCCCCTCTACCACACGGAGCCCCACTGGTCTACCGACGGAAACGCACGAGGTGGCTAGTAGCAGACCATCTTCTGCCAACTTGCTGCCCATGGCCCGGCTAGCTGTCTGAATCGCCGTGACCACAACCGACCTCACTACTCACTGGACCCCTTTGATCACTTGGCTAAGCATGCCTCTCCTTAATGTCAATATGCCTTGTCCATTGCTGTTCTGGTTAGTGTTTATTGGCTTATTTCACTGTAGAGCCTCTAGCCCTGCTTATACCTCATCCAACTTCTCAGTTCCACCACCCACACATGCGATGACATCACCTGGTTTCAATGATGTTTCTAGAGACAATATCTCTCTCATCATCACTCAATGCCTAGGTTTACCTCCACTGTATTCGCATCCTACCATACCTTTGTCTGTACATTATACCTTGAAGCTATTTTATCACCCCCAGAAACCTGCTCCTTTTACTCTCTGTTCCGGACGTCCTAGACGACCAATTCTCATAGCTTTTAGCCGTACCCTTATCCTACTCCTCCTCTGGCGATGTAGAGGTGAATCCAGGCCCTGCAGTGCCTAGCTCCACTCCTATTCCCCAGGCGCTCTTGATGACTTGTTGTCATTAAGTCATCTGGCCCCCTCCCAGTTAGGGGGAGTGATGAGCTCTACAGCAGAGTCTCACAACTCAATCGCTGGATGAAAACTGTTTTCTGCCCCTCCCAAAAGATAGAATTTGTAGATAACTGGCCCTCTTTCTGGGATTCACCCACAAACAGGACCAAGCCTGGCCTGCTGAGGAGTGATGGACTCCATCCTAGCTGGAGGGGTGCTCTCATCTTATCTACGAACATAGACAGGGCTCTAACTCCTCTAGCTCCACAATGAAATAGGGTGCAGGCCAGGCAACAGGCTGTTAGCCAGCCTGCCAGCTTAGTGGAGTCTGCCACTAGCACAGTTAGCGTAGTCAGCTCAGCTTTCCCCATTGAGACCGTGTCTGTGCCTCGATCTAGGTTGGGCAAAATTAAAAATGGCGGTGTTCGCTTCAGTAATCTTACTAGTATAAAGACCTCCTCCATTCCTGCCATTATTGAAAGAGATTGTGATACTTCACATCTCAAAATTGGGTTACTTAATGTTAGATCCCTCACTTCCAAGGCAGTTATAGTCAATGAACTAATCACTGATCATAATCTTGATGTGATTGGCCTGACTGAAACATGGCTTAAGCCTGATGAATTTACTGTGTTAAATGAGGCCTCACCCCCTGGTTACACTAGTGACCATACCCCCCGTGCGTCCGGCAAAGGCGGAGGTGTTGCTAACATTTACGATAGCAAATTTCAATTTACAAAAAAAAAAACAATGACGTTTTCGTCTTTTGAGCTTCTAGTCATGAAATCTATGCAGCCTACTCAATCACTTTTTATAGCTACTGTTTACAGGCCTCCTGGGCCATATGCAGTGTTCCTTACTGAGTTCCCTGAATTCCTATCGGATCTTGTAGTCATAGCAGATAATATTCTAATTTTTGGTGACTTTAACATTCACATGGAAAAGTCCACAGACCCACTCCAAAAGGCTTTCGGAGCCATCATCGACGGTTTTGTCCAACATGTCTCTGGACCTACTCACTGCCACAGTCATACTCTGGACCTAGTTTTGTCCCATGGAATAAATGTTGTGGATCTTAATGTTTTTCCTCATAATCCTGGATTATCGGACCACCATTTTATTGCGTTTACAATTGCAACAAATAATCTGCTCAGACCCCAACCAAGGAAGATTAAAAGTCGTGCTATAAATTCTCAGACAACCCAAAGATTCCTTGATGCCCTTCCAGACTCCCTCTGCCTACCCAAGGACGTCAGAGGACAAGAATCAGTTAACCACCTAACCGAGGAACTCAATTTAACCTTGCGCAATACCCTAGATGCAGTTGCACCCCTAAAAATTAAAAACATCTGTCATAAGAAACTAGCTCCCTGGTATACAGAAAATACACGAGCTCTGAAGCAAGCTTCCAGAAAATTGGAACGGAAATGGCGCCACACTAAACTGGAAGTCTTCCGACTAGCTTGGAAAGACAGTACCGTGCAGTATCGAAGAGCCCTCACTGCTGCACGATCATCCTATTTTTCCAACTTAATTGAGGAAAATAAGAACAATCCGAAATTTCTTTTTGACACTGTCGCAAAGCTAACTAAAAAGCAGCATTCGCAAATGGAGGATGGCTTTCACTTCAGCAGTAATAAATTTATGAACTTCTTTGAGGAAAAGATCATGATCATTAGAAAGCAAATTACGGACTCCTCTTTAAATCTGGGTATTCCTCCAGGGCTCCATTGTCCTGAGTCTGCACAACTCTGCCAGGACCTAGGATCAAGGGAGATACTAAAGTGTTTTAGTACTATATCTCTTGACATAATGATGAAAATAATCATGGCCTCCAAACCCTCAAGCTGCATACTGGACCCTATTCCAACTAAACTACTGAAAGAGCTGCTTCCTGTGCTTGACCCTCCTATGTTGAACATAATAAACGGCTCTCTATCCACCGGATGTGTACCAAGCTCACTAAAAGTGGCAGTAATAAAGCCTCTCTTGAAAAAGCCGAATCTTGACCCAGAAATTATAAAAAACTATCGGCCTATATCGAATCTTCCATTCCTCTCAAAAATTTTAGAAAAAGTTGTTGCGCAGCAACTCACTGCCTTCCTGAAGACAAACAATGTATACGAAACGCTTCAGTCTGGTTTTAGACCCCATCATAGCACTGAGACTGCACTTGTGAAGGTGGTAAATGACCTTTTAATGACGTCAGACCGAGGCTCTGCATCTGTCCTCATGCTCCTAGATCTTAGTGCCGCTTTTGATACCATCGATCACCACATTCTTTTGGAGAAATTGGAAACCCAAATTGGTCTACATGGACAAGTTCTGGCCTGGTTTAGATCTTATCTGTCGGAAAGATATCAGTTTGTCTCTGTGAATGGTTCGTCCTCTGACAAATCAATTGTAAATTTCGGTGTTCCTCAAGGTTCCGTTCTAGGACCACTATTGTTTTCACTATATATTTTACCTCTTGGGGATGTCATTCGAAAACATAATGTTAAATTTCACTGCTATGCGGACGACACACAGCTGTACATTTCAATGAAACATGGTGAAGCCCCAAAATTGCCCTCGCTATAAGCCTGTGTTTCAGACATAAGGAAGTGGATGGCTGCAAATTTTCTACTTTTAAACTCGGACAAAACAGAGATGCTTGTCCTAGGTCCCAAGAAACAAAGAGATCTTCTGCTGAATCTGACAATTAATCTGGATGGTTGTACAGTCGTCTCAAATAAAACTGTGAAGGACCTCGGCGTTACTCTGGACCCTGATCTCTCTTTTGAAGAACATATCAAGACTGCTTCAAGGACAGCTTTTTTCCATCTACGTAACATTGCAAAAATCAGAAACTTTCTGTCCAAAAATGACGCAGAAAAATTAATCCATGCTTTTGTTACTTCTAGGCTCGACTACTGCAATACTCTACTTTCCGGCTACCCGGATAAAGCACTAAACAAACTTCAGTTAGTGCTAAATACGGCTGCTAGAATCCTGACTAGAACCAAAAAATGTGATCATATTACTCCAGTGCTAGCCTCCCTACACTGGCTTCCTGTTAAGGCAAGGGCTGATTTCAAGGTTTTACTGCTAACCTACAAAGCATTACATGGGCTTGCTCCTACCTATCTTTCCGATTTGGTCCTGCCGTACATACCTACACGTACGCTACGGTCACAAGACGCAGGCCTCCTAATTGTCCCTAGAATTTCTAAGCAAACGGCTGGAGGTAGGGCTTTCTCCTATAGAGCTCAATTTTTATGGAATGGTCTGCCTACCCATGTGAGAGACGCAGACTCAGTCTCAACCTTTAAGTCTTTACTGAAGACTTATCTCTTCAGTAGGTCCTATGATCAAGTATAGTCTGGCCCAGGAGTGTGAAGGTGAACGGAAAGGCTGGAGCAACGAACCGCCCTTGCTGTCTCTGCCTTGTCGGTTCCCCTCTTCCCACTGGGATTCTCTGCCTCTAACCCTTTTACAGGGGCTGAGTCACTGACTTACAGGTGTTCTTCCATGCCGTCCATGGGAGGGGTGCGTCACTTGAGTAGGTTGAGCCACTGACGTGGTCTTCCTGTCTGGGTTGGCGCCCCCCCCTTGGGTTGTGCCGTGGCGGAGATCTTTGTGGGCTATACTCGGCCTTGTCTTCGGACGGTAAGTTGGTGGTTGTAGATATCCCTCTAGTGGTGTGGGGGCTGTGCTTTGGCAAAGTGGGTGGGGTTATATCCTGCCTGTTTGGCCCTGTCCGGGGGTATCATCGGATGGGGCCACAGTGTCTTCTGATCCCTCCTGTCTCAGCCTCCAGTATTTATGCTGCAGTAGTTTATGTGTCGGGGGGCTAGGGTCAGTCTGTTACATCTGGAGTATTCTCTTGTCTTATCCGGTGTCCTGTGTGAATGTAAATATGCTCTCTCTAATTCTCTCTTTCTCTCTTTCTTTCTTTCTCTCGGAGGACCTGAGCCCTAGGACCATGCCTCAGGACTACCTGGCATGATGACTCCTTGCTGTCCCCAGTCCACCTGGCCATGCTGCTGCTCCAGTTTCAACTGTTCTGCCTGCGGCTACGGAACCCTGACCTGTTCACCGGACGTGCTTGTTGCACCCTCGACAATTACTATGATTATTATTATTTGACCATGCTGGTCATTTACGAACATTTTAACATCTTGACCATGTTCTGTTATAATATCCACCCGGCACAGCCAGAAGAGGACTGGCCACCCCTCATAGCCTGGTTCCTCTCTAGGTTTCTTCCTAGGTTTTTGGCCTTTCTCAGGAGTTTTTCCTAGGGAGTTTTTCCCAGCCACTGTGCTTCTTTCACATGCATTGCTTGCTGTTTGGGGTTTTAGGCTGGGTTTCTGTACAGCACTTTGAGATTTCAGCTGATGTACGAAGGGCTATATAAATAAATTTGATTTGATTTGATTTGATTTTGACTTCTGTAACCGTAATAGCCTTGGTTTCATGCATGGTAACATTAGAAGCCTCCTCCCTAAGTTTGTTTTATTCACTGCTTTAGCACACTCTGCCAACCCGGATGTCCTAGCCATGTCTGAATCCTGGCTTAGGAAGACCACCAAAAACTCTGAAATCTCCATCCCTAACTACAACATTTTCAGACAAGATAGAATGGCCAAAGGGGGCGGTGTTGCAATCTACTGCAGAGATAGCCTGCAGAGTTCTGTCCTACTATTCAGGTCTGTACCCAAACAATTTGAACTTCTTTTAAAAATCCACCTCTCTAAAAACAAGTCTCTCACCGTTGCCGCCTGCTATAGACCACCCTCTGCCCCCAGCTGTGCTCTGGACACCATATGTGAACTGATTGCCCCCCATCTATCTTCCGTTTACGTTTACGTCATTTAGCAGACGCTCTTATCCAGAGCGACTTACAAATTGGTGCATTCACCTTATGATATCCAGTGGAACAACCACTTTACAATAGTACATCTATATCTTTTTTTGGGGGGGGGGGGGGCAAATGACTTACGTTATGCACAAAGTAGGTGTCCTAACCGACTTGCCAAAACTATAGTTTGTTAACAAGAAATTTGTGGAGTGTTTGTAAACTTGCGACTTCAACTGTATTTCCATTTCACACTTGTACAGGTAACACACTTTTGTAAACAGGACAAATATAAGCATCCCTATTTGGCATATGAATGACGAAGTATTATGAATTACTGTAGCCAATATTAATTATTGTAGCCAATGTGATTTATTTTTAGGGGAAATGTATGCATGTTTTGCTATAATTTAACTGTTGGTTTAGATTTAGATACAGAGGCCAGACTGAAAAACAGTGAGAGCTGAGTGGTAGAACTGTCAGAACTCACTAGTAGTGATGGGATGAAGTCAGGCGCAGGAGACCAAATATGCGTAGTAGAACGTTTTATTTCATGAGTCCAAAAATACCATACCCAGGCATGAAACAAGGAAAACAAACAGACCATAAAGTCCACCTCAACAGGGTCGGGACACAGTCCAGGAAAAACGTCCTTCCAGAAAATACACAAGAAAAACAAAACTACCCCAAAACCCCACGACAGGAAACAACAAACAATCCCGCACAAAACCTCAACCTAGAAAGCAAGACTAAATACCCCTCTAACGAACTCAACTCAAAACAGGTGTAACACAAGACAGACAAAACCAAACGAAAAGGAAAAAGGGATCGGTGGCAGCTAGTAGGCCGGCGACGACGACCGCCGAGCGCCGCCCGAACAGGGAGAGGAGCCACCCTCAGTAGACGTCGTGACAAGAACTGAGGACTAGCAATGCAGGTAAAATATAAAGATCACTTTGATGAACAATTCCTAAATCAATGATCACATGAATTCACAACAATACCATATATGGTGCCTTAGCCCCGAAGACCAGACTCAGTGCCAGTGACGGTAAATTAGAGGAACTGCGTCGAGAAAAAATATTGTCAGGTGCTCTTGCATGAATATTCAACCCAACCTCACATTTTATTCTTATTCTATTTATGACGTTGGGGTTGTTGTTTTATTATTCATTTATGTATCTTATAGTGATCGAGACCAAAATAAGAGCCACGGAGGGTTACTTAGAGAAGCTGGAGAAAGACAAAGCAGGTGCAAATAAATAATACTTTCCACTTTCCAGAAGTGTATGATTTTGTGATGATGCTTTTCTTTGTCAACATAACCTCAAGATATTATTACAATGTATGTTTACTCTCAGCCATGGAGGCTAGGCTGAGAAGCAGTGAGAGCCAGGTGGAAGATGAAAAGAGAAAGAAAGAAGCTGAAATAGGCTACTGATGACTATTCTTCTTAGCCTATCCCTTGGCAATTGTTTATACTCAGACAGTAATGTCATTCATTTCAGCACAATCAATGCATATACAGTGGGGAGAACAAGTATTTGATACACTGCCGATTTTGCAGGTTTTCCTACTTACAAAGCATGTAGAGGTCTGTATTTTTTATCATAGGTACACTTCAACTGTGAGAGACAGAATCTAAAACAAAAATCCAGAAAATCACATTGTATGATTTTTAAGTAATTCATTTGCATTTTATTGCATGACATAAGTATTTGATCACCTACCAACCAGTAAGAATTCCGGCTCTCACAGACCTGTTCGTTTTTCTTTAAGAAGCCCTCCTGTTCTCCACTCATTACCTGTATTAACTGCACCTGTTTGAACTCGTTACCTGTATAAAAGACACCTGTCCACACACTCAATCAAACAGACTCCAACCTCTCCACAATGGCCAAGACCAGAGAGCTGTGTAAGGACATCAGGGATAAAATTGTAGACCTGCACAAGGCTGGGATGGGCTACAGGACAATAGGCAAGCAGCTTGGTGAGAAGGCAACAACTGTTGGCACAATTATTAGAAAATGGAAGAAGTTCAAGATGACGGTCAATCACCCTCGGTCTGGGGCTCCATGCAAGATCTCACCTCGTGGGGCATCAATGATCATGAGGAAGATGAGGGATCAGCCCAGAACTACATGGCAGGACCTGGTCAATGACCTGAAGAGAGCTGGGACCACAGTCTCAAAGAAAACCATTAGTAACACACTACGCCGTCATCAATTGTTGCTTTAGCAGTATGCTTAGGGTCATTGTCCTGCTGGAAGGTGAACCTCCGTCCCAGTCTCAAATCTCTGGAAGACTGAAACAGGTAGCGCCATCAATCATTCCTTCAATTCTGATAAATTTCCGAGTCCCTTCCGATGAAAAACATCCCCACAGCATGATGCTGCCGTTTTGGCGAACACCAAACGTGTTTGCTTATTTTTTTTCTTTAAGCAATGGTTTGTTATGGTACCATATTCTTTCCAATTTTTTAAAATGGATTTAATGGTGCTCTGTGGGATGTTCAAAGTTTGTGTTATTTTTTTATAACCCAACCCTGATCTGTACTTCTCCAGAACTTTGTCCCTGACCTGTTTGGAGAGCTCCTTGGTCTTCATGGTGCCCCTTGCTCCGTGGTGTTGCAGACTCTGGGGCCTTTCAGAACATGTGTACATATACTGAGATCATGTGACAGATCATGTGACACTTAGATTGCACACAGGTGGACTTTATTTAACTAATTATGTGACTTCTGAAGGTCATTGGTTGCACTAGATCTCATTTAGGGGCTTCATAGCAAAAGGGGTGAATACATATGCACACACCACTTTCCATTTCTTTTTCTTTGTGAATTCTTTTGAACATGTTATTTTTTTTTTATTTCACTTCACCAATTTGGACTGTTTTGTGTATGTCCATTACATGAAATCCAAATAAAAATCCATTTAAATTACAGGTTGTAATGCAACAAAATACGAAAAACGCCAAGGGGGATGAATACTTTTGTAAGGCACTGTATTCACAAACATCAGCAACCACTACAATCCAATTACAGGTATAGTAATGTCCTCATAAGAATGTGTACTGAAGCACACAGTTATCTGATTAATGAAACACTAAACTGGAGCTCATCTCTATGTTAGGAATGATCTCTCTCCTTTAATTCCCTCTGATATAGATATCTTCACTGCACCAGTGAGAGGCATCTACTACCTCAGATTTACCCTTTGTGGTATTGGTACAAACTGGATGGGGGCTTTGCTTTATAAAAATGTCAGTATAAAAAAGTCAGTATTGTATGCTGATGAAATCAATAGCGGTGGGCATAAAAAGTTTGTCTAATGCAGCTGTGCTACATCTGGAGGAGGGTGATGTGGTATACATGAAAACCAGTGACAGGGCTTATGATGATTCAAATAACCGTACTATCTTCAGTGGCTTCCTTCTCTTCCCAATGTGAAATGAACACCATGTTGTGATGAGAAGCTTCACTAAAGTGTATTGATTCTGGGGATACCGCTCGAATCAACCACCGTAATTTACTCTCACTAATAAATGCAAGATTGACAACTATACAACGTGATACCTTTGTGATCCAATATTATTTTGGTCAATATCTGGATATATAAAACGTAAACATATTGAAATAACTTCTTATCATAAGCATGTGTTTGTGGAGTTGTTCAGAGGGATGGTACCATATATTTTGAAACAGTAGATGGCAGCAATACCCAATAAAACAATCACTGCCTGCACTACAACTCAGAATAGGGGTAATAACAATGATAAGATATGGATAAAGCAGTAATTACCTCAGAGTTAAACAATGTGCCATTACACTGTACATTGTTCATGGTGATTGCGCTGTAAAAAAAAAAATTCTGATTGTCAAATACTATTTCAGTTATACAGTATAATCCTCATTCCCCACATAGTGAGAACATTTGTTTGTGAAGTTGAATATTGGATTTCACTGTTGCTTTATATGAATTGTAATGTTAATAATTCTGTCAAATATGTTCTGTTCTGAGAGAGTATTAAATATGTGTAGGGGGTACTGTAGTTAGATTGTATCACAACGGACTATGGACATACACAGTCCATGGCAGAAACATTAGCTCCAGACTATTGTAGCGAATGGTGGGGCAGGGAAGTGAATCCGGGTCGCTGGCATGAAAAGGCAAAAACCATACGTATCGCGCCAACCAGATTAACCCCATGGTGGAAATTGTAAAGTGGTTCATATAGCAAGGATCGCTACAATATCATCATAAGCAGGACATGTCACCAGAATATAAAAAAACACAGTTTAAATTATCCAAAAATGTATTTTTCTTTCTTGTATCACAAAATGTTCTGATCGAACTAAAAAGTGTACAATGCAGAAACTGCTGTCACCCTATCACCCACATGATGTGTTGAGAGACACAGGATAAAATATCAAGTCTTCTCTGCTGGTGTGATACCCTGCAGCAATTTGCCTTATCTTGTTTTTCAAGTCTGGTGGTACTTTTCACCCAGTCCCTTCCCTTGTGATTTTAGTCACTTCCTTCTGTCTCACTCTCTTTCTCTCTCCTTCCCCTCAGATGAATTTCGGATGCCAGTCACCCAGCCATAGATCTGTGTGTGCGCATGAGGGAATAGTGAGAGAGAAAGAGGACGCGAGAGAGAGAGAGAGGGAGGGAGAAAGAGAGGAAGGGAGAGGGATAGTTGGACAGAGTGCTGAACATAGGGCAGTGCATCATTGTGTTATGATGTGAGCAGGGAGGCAGGAAGGAGGAGAGGGACCAAAATAAGAGGAGAGAGGGAATAAACTGAGAACGCAGCTGGACTACATGTCTAGTCTGAGGGAGCCAGATTAGTGGTGACTCAGAGCTTTTGGCATACTTACCAGAAGGGAATATGGCTTTGCACCACTGTTAGACTGCATAGTGTATGTTCATGTGAGTTTGTGTGTGCCACGGAGGGACTGAAAGGGAGAAGGAGTTCAACCTCATCAAAAAAGAGTCACTCAGTGCCCCCCTCCTCAAAGACTTGGAGCAGAGGAGTACAGAGGAGGGGGGCAAGGTGGAGAGGAGGCCAGGTGGAGAGGTGGACCCCCACGTCTGAACCCAGAACACCTAAAGGACAAAGTGAAACGTACCACAGCTCAACCCAAGGTTTGACAAACGCTGACAATGGTAAGTCACCTGAACATGCTTAGTGACCCGGTCTAGATTGACTGTGAAGGCAGGGGACAGGTTCCTCATTGCTCTGTCCTGGATATAAATCCGCTAGCCTTTATATAGTGATGATGAGAGGACACTGTTTACCCCTCATTTACAGTGTCAGAAAGGGAATTATTGGCAGATTTATCAACTGTGTCTGAGGAGGGGCTAAGGCATTTGTCACGGAATGTTCCGTAGTGACATCAGATGGGGTCAGTTGGGAGTACAACCAACTGACATCTACAATGTGACAGTTAAAGAGTGGTGCCTGCAGGCACAACTGATTAGATGATCTACCTGCAATTCTGACAGTGCTGCATGAAGCCTGGGGGGTGAGGGTGGGCTGTGGGACAAAAATATTTTTTGCATGCACACACTCAGTCACACACACACACACACGCACACACACATCTGTTGTATTTTACTGTATCAGCAAATGTAAACTCACACAATGTTTTAGGCATACACACTAAACTCACACACACACACCAACACACACACACACACACACACACACACACACACACACACACACACACACACACACACACACACACACACACTATTGTCCTTGCTTTGGCCACAAACTATAGTTGCATGCATCAGTCAAATAAAGACACACATACACACTCGGCTACTCTGGCATTTACTGCGTCAGTTAAATGCACACACAGCCACTGATTCATTTCCCCTTGTCAGGCTTTAATTAAGTCGTTAGCATAAATTCATACATTATCCCCCCGCCCAAGGTGGGGACAGGATGGTGTGAGAGGATGCCCATGAGGGAGACAGAGAGAGAGGTCACCACAGGAGTCATGCTGTGACTAGATGATCTCTGTGAAATATGACCTCTGAAGGAAACAGAACCTGGGCAGGCCATGCTTTTATGTTCTGAATATAATGTGCTGGAATCCAGTAAGGTTTTCCTTTGACTAAAAGTAAGCAAGGGTCAAAGGAAGGACTCCAAAGACTGTGTATCTTGACTGTCATGCACCCCCCTGTCCTGCTCTGTGACACCTTGGTGTTATGAGGGTACTGTAATCCAGCTCACAATACTAAAACAAACCCTTCTACATTATCTGACATAATATTGTCTCACATTGTCAGTGTAGGGTTTATCTCTCACATTGTCAGTGTAGGGTTTATCCATCTAAATTCTTTCATGTTTGTTCTAACTTGTGGTAGACGAGAAAATGTCCATTATTCATGACTATCTCCAATTTGCTGTCAAGGCTTTAGACCTTTGCTTGTCCTCTATTTCTGATGCATATGGGCAGCTCTGGCAGTGTCCTTGATTTGTACTTTGTTGGAATCCAATTGTTCTGCCCTGGTACGGATTCCTTTCACAGTGCCTTATCAAAATGAGACATCATAATGTGCTCTTTACAGTAAACTAACCTTGACTTTCCCATAGATGTGATGGTGATGGTGGACACAAGCTCTCCTGGGTTTTCAGGCCACTGAGTCAGTCGGCCAGGTGATGGGGAGACGGGCGGCTGACCTGACCACTCCTGTGCCAGTACTGGGAGTTCCCGCCCTGGTGGGGGTGCGTGGTTGGAGTACAGCAGGGGGGGAGAGGGCTGGGGGAGTGCTGCCACTGACATGGGGTCCCCAGTGCAGCATCGGAGTGCAGACTTCACCCGGCGTGAGAGCGCCACCCATCCTGTACGGGACAAAACTAACAGGCACATTCCCCAGTCAATCAGAAAGAAGCATTACTCCTACATGCAATGGCTACATCCCAAAAGAGGCAAAGGAAGAGGAGGGAATCAGACGGACTAAGAGTGTCAGACAAAGAGGTGTTCTTTCAAAACAGAGGAGTTTAGATTCCAAGACCAAAAAGGGTGTGACATTTGAAGAGATTTCCAGTGAGCTTACAGAAAATGTGGTCTTCAACCAATGGAAAAGTGGGACTTATTGCTATGTCCGAGCAATCAAGACTAACCCACACCTATTAGGGGGCGTGGGGAACGGCAAGATCAAAGGGAGGCGGGACTTGCGCTACACAAATGGCAGCGTAGTTGACTCGGAGGCTATAGGAGGGATTTGTATTGATGGCAGTGATGAGGCGGAGCCTGTCTCGACCATGTCCTCTCGAGGAAGGGACCAATCAAAACCTAAAGAACATTCTGTGGCACATTCATATTGTGGGAATGCAAAACGACCACCTGCTCCCCCACCTCTCTGGATGCTCCAGCAAATGTGCAGACACTGTGGAGGGAGACAGACTGTGGTCCCTGGAGCTGGAGATGCCAGTCTGGAAGTTAAGAGCCCTTCCTCTGCATGCCCTGAAGGAACAACAGCCATGATAACACCTAATTCACTCACAGACAGAAACCACCTTCTCCCTTCACATACTGAGAAAAAGAAGAACTCTACATGCTCCACTCTGAGGCTTGCAGACAGGGATCTGATACAAAGACAGCTGACACAAACAGAATCTCAATCCACCCACCCCCGCTGTAAACCCCCTATTCAAAACAACAAAGACAGGAAGCCCAGCCTGCCTGCAAACCCAGCGCCTGCATGGAAAACCAAAGATCTGAAACAGACTAATGGTTATACCTCACATCATACATACCCCCTGCATACCTCTATCAGAGACCCAGTAGAAACCCTAGTTACACCTTCACATACACACTCAGACAAGCCAACCCGCCAAAGAACCATCTTACACACAAAATCTATTACAGTCACTAAGGCAACTATTGAACCCAGGCGTGCAGATGCCAACACCCTTGAGACCCCATCTCACTGGAGTAAGATTCCTCGACCAAAAATACTCAAAATGTATCCTCAGATCGCAATAGCCACCAGGGCAAACACGCCACTCACACACCGTAAACATCCAAAGACACCCACACACCCAAATACACAGCCCAGCCCATCAAACACATCATGTACATCTACTCACCCTTACCCTCCAAACACACCATACAGAACCTTTCCTCCAAACACACCATACAGAACCTTTCCTCCAAACACACCATACAGAACCTTTCCTCCAAACACACCATACAGAACCTTTCCTCCAAACACACCATACAGAACCTTTCCTCCAAACACACCATACAGAACCTTTCCTCCAAACACACCATACAGAACCTTTCCTCCAAACACACCATACAGAACCTTTCCTCCAAACACACCATACAGAACCTTTCCTTCAAACACACCATACAGAACCTTTCCTCCAAACCATGTTAATCCATCTCATGTTATTAGAGCGCCTAAGCCTGAAAACACATCAACACAGTCTAACACTGCTACAACATTACATAGAAGTGCACCCCCTTACCCTGCTAACACACACGCAACTAAACCCCCTAACTCTGCAAACTCACACACAGCTACACCTCCCACCCCTGAAAGCACACTGATGACAACCACAACACTCCTAAACAGTGCTACTAAAACGATACATAGAACAACACTCCCTAGCCTCACTAACACATTACACATAGCTACAACTCTAAAACCAGCAAACACACCAAGCAAAGCCACTCGCTCTTACCCTTACAACCCATCACACACATCTACTCTCACAAGGTATTATAACCCATCACACACAACTACTCCCACAAGCTCTTATAACCCATCACACACAACTACTCCCACAAGCTATTATAACCCATCACACACAACTACTCCCACAAGCTCTTATAACCCATCACACACAACTACTCCCACAAGCTATTATAACCCATCACACACAACTACTCCCACAAGCTATTATAACCCATCACACACAACTACTCCCACAAGCTCTTATAACCCATCACACACAACTACTCCCACAAGCTATTATAACCCATCACACACAACTACTCCCACAAGCTCTTATAACCCATCACACACAACTACTCCCACAAGCTATTATAACCCATCACACACAACTACTCCGACAAGCTCTTATAACCCATCACACACAACTACTCCCACAAGCTATTATAACCCATCACACACAACTACTCCGACAAGCTCTTATAACCCATCACACACAACTACTCCCACAAGCTATTATAACCCATCACACACAACTACTCCCACAAGCTCTTATAACCCATCACACACAAATACACCCACAAGCTCTTATAACCCATCACACACAACTACTCCCACAAGCTATTATAACCCATCACACACAACTACTCCGACAAGCTCTTATAACCCATCAAACACAACTACTCCCACAAGCTCTTATAACCCATCACACACAACTACTCCCACAAGCTATTATAACCCATCACACACAAATACACCCACAAAGCCTTTGTTCCATACACTTAACCTGTCAAACACATCACACACACCTAGTTCCCCTGACTCAGCTAATGCATCCCCCATAACACCCCCTAACGTTGATAACGCATCACATACAACTATATCCTCTCTCTCTTCAAATGCCTTATACACAGCTACGCAGCATCAGTCCTCATCCACTTCACTGACGAACTGTAGACCACTGATCATGACACAGACACACAACAATAAACCACCTGACCCATCAAACAGATCAACCACTAACACGCAGAATAACAGCACATTTATAAATACACATATTGAACACACCGCTGCCCTTCACACCAGCTCTCATAACAGATTTGTTGTTGATCCAATAATGCATGCAAATGTATATGCCAAAGTATTGTCTCTGTCAAACAAAAGTAGACACTGTAATCCTGTCATCGTATCACAGACACATCAGGAAAGACACTCTGGAATATTCAGTGCATTACAGGTACCTAACCTTCCAAAACACATCACTGAAATAAAGATAAACAAAGAATGGGAAAAGCAGGGACACATTGTCACACAACATCAGGGAGACCTTTTCACAAACCTAAAACCTGGATCTGAGTGTCAGATACATTCTCACAAAGAGCACATTCCCTCCAGCGTGTTACATACACATGCAAATACCACATTTAGATTCAGCCTTGACAGGCAAATATGCACAAATTATGCTCCACCTTCCAGCACACCACAGACACGAACAGATCCTAAGCCCCTCATTGCATCACAGACAAACACTACTGCACATGTCAAACCCATCACCGAAACACCAAACCACATAAACACAGACTTCCGTTCCACACCAAACCCACACAAACACACAAGCCCCACACACCGACTCATACCACAGGCCCGTCCATACACAATCACTGAGCTCCTCACACACAAAGCCATAAACCCCAAGTACAACCCCCTTTTACCACCATCACGCATGGCACACCTAGGATCCTACACCCTCACCCATCCCAATCAGACACACCAGATGATCCATCCAGTATTTTTGTTGTCAAGTACCATCCCACAACCCTCGCGAGACGACCCTAGGCTGGCTCACTCCCACCCGGCTGATACAGACCTGCTGCTGCTGCCCACCTCCCCACAGTGCAGCAGGCCAGCCCCTCTCCAGAGGAGGCTGCAGTGTGTGGAGGCCAGCCTGGCAGCCAACCAGGACAGGATCACTACACTTCTCAACATCATCCAAGACCTTGAGATGAGCCATGCTCTCAGCAAGGGGTAAGAGATAGCGGGGAAGAGAGAGAGAGAAAGCGAACGTGAGAAAGGGAAAAATAGAAAGGGAAGTAGAAGGAGTGAGTAGAGAAAGTGAACAGGATGACATTACAGAGAAGAGAGAAGGAATTAGAGAGAAGCCTCTTTTGTTCTAGTTAACATCTCCTGCTCTTTGTTTCAGTCGGCGATGCTACGGGACAGGCCAGGACCTCCGGGAGTGCTCCACCTGTCAGAAGACTGCTTGTATTGTATATAGGTGAGACACAGGAAGCATGGTCAGATCGGCGGACTACATCCTCCTGTTTTTGCTTTCCTCCGTTTTCACCCTCTCTCTTGCTCTATCTCTCTGTCCCTGCAGTGTGGAGTATGACTTCAGGCAGCAAGAGAGATGTTTCTTGGAGGTTTTGTATCCTCAGAGGGCTGACAACAACACTCCTCCCTCCCTGCCCCACAACAGCACCCTGCTGACGAACGCCATCACTAAGACCATGACCAAGTCCAAGGTCAAAAGCAAGAAGTTGTGCAAGATGCTTTTCCAATGGCTGCCTAGGAAAATTCAGAGGACAAAGTCCTCCTTTCACCAACTCTCTCCAGATCATTTGAATTCATAGCATGTTATTCATGAGGTATTGAGGTATCCCTGTAATATAAGATCTGATGGTGTGTTCAAGACAACTGGGAACTCTGTAAAATACAAGGTCAAATCAAGACGTCAGTGATCTTCAGGTCGGAAAGTCAGAGCTCTTGAAAGAGGCCGAGTTCCTGAGTCGGAATTCTGAGTTAGATGAACGTTCCAAACGATTTTTCCCTTTCGGAGCAAGTTTTTCTGAGAGTTCCCTGTTGTCTTGAGCACACTGAAGTCAGAAGTCAGAGATTTCCAAGTTCCCAGTTGTTTTGAACTCGGCATGATGTCCCTATCACAGCAAGTAGCACTTGTCATCGTAGAAGACACCTACATCCCTTCCTGTTCACATGATGGGTGTTCTGAAATCTGATTTGCTCCTTAATGGCTGGTTGACACCCTACTGTCCAATTAGGACATAGCATGAACAGGAATTGCCCTTAGTAACTACAGACCTTTGTCCAGTCTAGCAACAGTCTATCATATGGAGAAAACTTCATCCCTCAGGTTAAAATCATGAACTTTCATCCAAAGCACATGCACTAGTTGTTGAACTAGATACGACATCCAAAAGTTTGCTAGATTGCAATCACAATTTTCAGAGCCTATTCTAGATGACAGTCCATATTCTACAGTATTTTATTGTAGCTAAGCATCAAGTGAAGTGTTTCCATCCTCTTACAGATTCCCCTACCAGCTTATCCCAGGGTCAATGTATATACATCATGTTTTTGTGAAATAAACCAAAGCCCACAGTACATACTGTGAACATTTTCTTTTCATGTGTGATTAAAATTGCTTATCGCTGACTTTGATGTCTATCCTTCCTTGTAAGTAATATAATCTCTTACATAAAACACACATAAGGTACTGGGACATATACAAGCACTCACGCATGGTGCTACACAGGAATCCACCCATCAAACTCATGCATACTGTAGTCATCCAGGTCCCCTCTGTTCTCTGACCTGACACTGTTAGACAGTTCTCAGCAGGTCCTGGAACTGGAGAAACTTTCATTCTCTTTTTCCCAGAGGGGATGAAGCTCGTGCAGAAGGTCTCCAAATCCCCAAACAATCTAAAGCCTAACAGGGTTTCTTAAAATTCCAGAGTTCAACAAAGGCAGGATGGAACCCTGCAATGAAGCATGGAAATCCCACAATAAAGTGTTCCATGGGCACATGCAGATACACGTGTGCACCACAGCACATACACACTTACTGTATTCATGCACACACAACCTCCTACACCAAAAGGACCAAACGGCAGGCTTCAATTAAGCATTAATAACTTTAGCTCATGCTGCTAGTGAATGTCTCTAAAAAATAAGCAGCTGCCAAGGGGTACATGCCATTTTGGAAAAGTTTAATCTTGAGCCAGAGGTCATGAAAAACATAGAGAGACATGTTGTTAGAGAAGTCCTGTCAGACATGGGCCATGTATTGTTGTGAACTATTTGTTGGCAGCCCTGGCAGCTATGCCAGCCTTGCTGCATGACGAGGACAAAGTAGTGCCCTCTTACCCCTCTCATACTCACTCTCACACACTCCCTTTGGCTTCAGAGCACTGCTAGCACTGGATAAAATGGTGTGTGTTCTTTCATGTTGCTAGCACTGGAGAAAATGGTGTGTGTTCTTTCATGTTGCTAGCACTGGAGAAAATGGTGTGTGTTCTTTCATGTTGCTAGCACTGGAGAAAATGGTGTGTATTCTTCCATGTTGCTTTCCCTCATGTTGTTTATCCAGAACAAGCCTCATCTCTTAAATGTCAACAGAAACGGCAGTCTATTCATCTATTCATCTTGCACTGTGTCTGATGCTAGAGAGAGAGAGAGAGAGAGAGAGAGAGATGGAGGCTCAAATTGCAAGCAAGGGTAGAGAGGAAAATAAAATGTTGTTGTGTGTGTGCTTTAGGCTGGTGCAGTTAAACAGATGTGACGTAATAGAACTCTGTTGAAGTTTTAAGTGTTCATGTCCTGTCAGATGTCAAAGCAGAGAACTGTGAGGAAGCTCATCCTTGTCCTACTCTGTTAGCACACAATCCCCACGAACCTCCAGTTCAAACTGGCTTTGAGATTAAAGTTTTGGTAAATAAACATTCTATTGGAAATGAGACAGCTAGCTATAAAGAGAACGCAATTATCCTACTAGGATCAAAGAGACCAGAGTAACTGAAACAGGGCCATGCCTCTTAAAAATAACTACAGACTAAACTGCTCTCCTGCTTATTGCTTATTGCTTATTACTGCCTTGTTTTAACAATACACCCATGGGCAGTAATGTTTTTACTGAGACACTAAACAATGATGAGACACTAAACAATGTGTGTGTGTGTGTGTGTGTGTGTGTGTGTGTGTGTGTGTGTGTGTGTGTGTGTGTGTGTGTGTGTGTGTGTGTGTATGCGTGTGTCTGGGAGGCATTGGTTTGGGGGAGTGTATTTTTACGCACATTCTTGTAATGGTGCCGAAAGGTATGGCCGCCGTTTTACGTGCTCCTGAGCAATTGTGCTATTTTGTGTGTTTTTTTGCGTTGATCCTAACTTTTTTTGTATGTAATGTTTTGGCCATCGTTTCATATGACTGGAAAGAGCATCTGAACATCAAAACAGCAATTACTAACCTACATTTGGCTGAGGACTTCTATTTCAACGAATCAGAGTTGGAGGACATAATGCTCATTCCAGATCAGCTTCATTAATAAGTGCATTGATGTCGTAATCCCCACAGTGACCATACATACATATCCTAACCAAAAGCAATGGATTACAGGCAACATCCACACTGAGCTAAAGGCTAGAGCTGCCGCTTCAATGAGCGGGACACAAATCCAGACGTTTATAAAAATAAAAACTACGCCCTCCGATGAACCATCAAACAGGCAAAGCATCAATACAGGACTAAGATCGAATCCTACTACACCGGCTGACACTCGTCGGATGATGCAGGGATTGCAAACTATCACGAATTACAAAGGGAAACCCAGCTGTGAGCTGCCCAGTGCCTACAAGGCGAGCTAAATGCCTTCTATGCTTGTCACTTGGAGGGGGCGGCGCTATAGAGGTCGACGTGCGGGATATCTAACGAGACTGTGACCGCGAGTGGATAAGTTGCCATTACCCTCCGTTCTATTGGTGAACGTGCAATCATTGGAAAATATCAATCAAATGTATTTATGTCACAAAGTGCTATACAGAAACCCAGCCTAAAACCCCAAACAGCAAGCAATGCAGGTGTAGAAGCACGGTGGCTAGGAAAAACTGGATTAGCTCAGTTTGAGACCATCCTATAAATGTGATCTGAAGAACTGTAATATCCTGTGTTTCACCCAGTCGTGCCTGATCAAGGACATGGAAAATATAAATCTAGTTGGTTTTTCTATACATCTGCAGGACAAAATAGCTGGGTTCGTTAAGCTGAGGGGTGGGGGGGTGTCTCTATGCCAACAACGGTTGGTGTGTGATCTCTAATAATAAGGAAGTCTCGAGGTTCTGCTTGCCTGAGTTAGAATACCTGATGATAAGCTGCAGCTATTTTTCGTAGCTGTCTATTTACCACCATAAACCAATGCTGGAACTAAGACCGCACTCAACGAGCTGTATAAGGCCATAAGCAAACAAATAAATGTTCACCCAGATGTGGCGCTCCTAGTGGCCGGGGATTTGAATGCGGGGAAATTGAAATCCATTTGACCTCATTTCTACCAGCATGTCTCCTGTGCAACTAGAGGTGAAAAACTCTAGCTCATGCATACAAAGCTCTCCCTCGCCCTCCATTTGTCAAATCTGACCATAACTCCATCCTGCTTAAAAACAAAAACTCAGACAGGAAGTACCAGTGATGCACTCAATACGGAAGTGGTCCGATGAAGAGGACACTAAGCTACCAGACTGTTTCGTTAGCACAGACTGGAATATGTTCCGGGATTCATTCGATGGCATTAAGGAGTTTACCACATCGGTCACCAGCTTCATTCATAAGTGCGTTGATGTCATAGTCTCCAAAGTGACCGTACGTACATATCCTAACCAGAAGCTATGGATTCCTACTACACCGGCTCTGACACTCGTCAGATGTGGCAAGGATTGCAAACAATCATGGATTACAAAGGGCAACCCAGCCGTGAGCTGCCCAGTGACGCAAGCCTAATGCCTTCTATGCTCACATTGAATCAAGCAACACTGAACCATGCATGAGAGTACCAGCTGTTCTGGACGAGTGTGTGATCACGCTCCCCGTAACCAATGTGAGTAAGACCTTTAAGACCTTTAAACAGGTTAACATTCACAGGGCCACAGGGCCAGATGGATTTCCAGGATACGTACTCAGAGCATGCGCTGACCTTCACTGACATTTTCAACCTCTCCCTGACCAAGTCTGTAATACCCACATGTTTCAAACAGAACACCATAGGTAACCTGTCTAAATGACTATCGCCCCTTAGCACTCACATCTGTAGCTATGATATGCTTTCAAAGGCTGGTCATGGCTCACATCAGCACCATCATCCCAGACATCATCGACTCACGTCAATTCGCATACCGCCCCAACAGATCCACAGTTGACGCAATCTCTATTGCACTCCACACTACCCTTTCCCACATGGACAAAAGGAACACCTACGTGAGGAATGTTCATTGACTACAGCTCAGTGTTCAACACCATAGTGCCCTCCAAACTCATCAATAAGCTAAGGACCCTTGGACTAAATACCTCCCTCTTCAATTGGATACTGAATACTTTCTGATGGGCCGCCCCCAGGTGGAGAGTAGGCAACAACACATCCGCCACGCTTACCCTCAACACACGGGTCCCACAGGGGTGCGTGATTAGCCTCCTCCTGTACACCCTGTTCACCCACGACTGTGTGGCTGCACACGACTCCAACACCATCATTAAGTTTGCTGACAACACGGCGGTTGTAGGCCTGATCACAGACAACATTGATAAAGTCTACAGGGAGGAGGTCAGAGACCTGGCAGTCTGGTGCCAGGACAACAACCCCTCCCTCAATGTCAACAAGACAAAGGAGCTGATCGTGGACTACAGGAAAAGCAAGGCAGAGCGCTTCAAATTTCTATCATGGTTCAAACACAACAACACAGTCGTGAAGAGGGTATAACAACGGCTCTTCCCCCAAGATTTGGCATGGGCCCTCAGATCCTCAAAATGTTTACCAGCTGCACCATTGAGAGTATCTTGACTGGCTGCACCGCTTGGACCACAAGGCACTACAGAGGGTAGTGTGTACGGCCCAGTACATCACTGGGGCCAAGCTCCTGCCATCCAGGACCTTTATACCAGGCGGTGTCAGAGGAAGGCCCTTAAAATTGTCAACACCTCCAGCCACCCAAGTCACAGTCTGCTCTCTCTGCTACCGCATGGCAAGCGGTACCGGACCAGGTCTGGGACCAAAAGGTTCCTGAACAGCTTCTACCCCAAAGCCATAAAACTGCTGAGAAGTGAATTAAACGGCTACCCATACTTTTTGCTTTTCAGTCCATAACAACATTATAATTAAAAAAAATGATTTCACCTTTATTTAACCTTGTGGGCCAGTTGAGAACAAGTTCTCATTTACAGCTGCGACCTGGCCAAGATAAAGCAAAGCAGTGCGACAAAAACAACAACACAGAGTTACACATAAACACATGTACAGTCAATAACAATAGAAACATCTATGTACAGTGCAAATGTAGAAGAGTAGGGAGGTAAGGCAATAAATAGGCCATAGAGGCAAAACAATTACAATTTAGCATTAACACTGGAGTGATATATGTGCAGATGATGTGCAAGTAGAGATACGGGAGTGCAAAAGAGCAAGAGGATAAGTAACAATATGGGGATGAGGTAGTTTGGTGTGCTGTTTACAGATTGGCTATGTACAGGTACAGTGATTGGTAAGCTGCTCTGACAGCTGATTCTTAAAGTTGGAGAGGGTGATAGAAGACTCTAGCTTCAGAGATTTTTGCAAATCATTCCAGTCATTGGCAGTAGAGAACTGGAAGAAAAGGCAGCCAAAGGAAGTGTTGGCTTTGGGGATGACCAGTGAAATATACCTGCTGGAGCACGTGCTACGGTTGGGTGTTGCTATGGTGACCAGTGAGCTGAGATAAGGTGGGGCTTTACATAGCAAAGACTTATAGATGACCTGGAGCCAGTGGGTTTGACGACGAATATGTAGTGAGGGCCAGCCGACGAGAGCATACAGGTCGCAGTGGTGGGTAGTATATGGGGCTTTGGGGACAAAACAGATGGCACTGTGATAGAAAACATCCTGTTTGCTGAGTAGAGTGTTGGAGGCTATTTTGTAAATGACATCGCCGAAGTCAAGGATCGGTAGGATAGTCAGTTTTACGAGGGTATGTTTGGCAGCATGAGTGAAGGAGGCTTTGTTGCGAAACAGGAAGCTGATTCTAGATTTAATTTTGGATTGGAGATGCTTAATGTGAGTCTGGCAGGAGAGTTTACAGTCTAACCAGACACCTAGGTATTTGTAGTTGTCCACATATTCTAAGTCAGAACCGTCCAGAGTAGTGATGCTAGTCGGGCAGACGGGTGTGGGCAGCAATCGATTGAAGAGCATTCACTTAGTTTTACTAGCATTTAAAAGCAGTTGGAGGCCACAGAAGGAGTTTTGTATGGCGTTGAAGCTCGTTTGGAGGTTTGTTAACACAGTTTCCAAAGAAGGCCCAGAAGTATAGAGAATGGTGTCGTCTGCATAGAGGTGGATCAGAGAATCACCAGCAGCAAAAGCGACATCATCGATATATACAGAGAAAAGAGTCGGCCCGAGAATTGAACCCTGTGGCACCCCCATAGAGACTGCCAGAGGTCCGGACAACAAGCCCTCCGATTTGACACACTGAACTCTATTTGAGAAGTAGTTGGTGAACCAGGCGAGGCAGTCAGTTGAGAAGCCAAGGCAATTGAGTCTGCCGATAAGAATGCGATGATTGACAGAGTCGAAAGCCTTGTCCAGGTCGATGAAGACGGCTGCACAGTACAGTCTTTAATCGATGGCAGTTATGATATCGTGTAGGACATTGAGCGTGGCTGAGGTGCACCCATGACCAGCTCGGAAACCTGATTGCATAGTGGAGAAGGTACGGTGAGATTCAAAATGGTCGGTGATCTGTTTCTTATCTTGGCTTTTGAAGATTTTAGAAAGGCAGGGCAGGATGGATATAGGTCTATAACAGCTTTCCTATTTTTGGGGATCTCAGACGTTACGAAAGAGAGGTTGAATATGCTGGTAATAGGGGTTGCAATAATTTCGGCAGATAATTTTAGAAAGAGAGTGTTCAGATTGTCTAGCCCAGCTGATTTGTAGGGATCCAGATTTTGCAGCTCTTTCAGAACATCAGCTTTCCGGATTTGGGTGAAGGAGAAGCGGGGGTGGGCTTGGGCAAGTTGCTGCAGGGGGTGCTGAGATGTTGGCTGGGGTAGGGGTAGCCAGGTAGAAAGCATGGCCAGCCATAGAAAAATGCTTATTGAAACTATCGATTATTGTAGATATATCGGTGGTGACAGTGTTTCCTATCTTCAGTGCAGTGGGCAGATGGGAGAGGTGCTTTAATTCTCCATGGACTTTACAGTGTCCCAAAACATTTTGGAATTAGTGCTACAGGATGCAAATTTCTGTTTGAAAAAGCTAGCCTTAGCTTTCCTAACTGACTGAGTATATTGATTCCAGACTTCCCTGACAAGTTGCATATCACGGGGGCTATTCGATGCTAATGCAGAACGCCACAGGATGTTTTTGTGCTGGTCAAAGGCAGTCAAGTCTGGGGTGAACCAAGGGCTATATCTATTCTTAGTTCTACATTTTTTGAATGGGGCACTCTTATTTAAGATGGTGAGGAAAGCACTTTTGAAGAGCAACCAGGCATCTTCTACTGACGGAATGAGGTCAATATCCTTCCAGGATACCCAGGCCAAGTCGACTAGAAAGGCCTGCTCGCTGAAGTGTTTTAGGGAGCATTTGACAGTGATGAGGGGTGGTCATTTGACCGCGTACCCACGCAGGCAATGAGGCAGTGATCGCTGAGATCCTGGTTGAAGACAGCAGAGGTGTATTTAGAGGGGAAGTTGATCAGGATGATATCTAAGAGGGTGCCCATGGTTACGGATTTAGGGTTGTACCTGGTAGGTTTGTTGATAACTTGTGTGAGATTGAGGGCATCTAGCTTAGATTGTAGGATGGCCGGGGAGTTTAAAAACTTCTTCGGGATCGGTGTCCCATCCACGGGACGGTTGAGCTAATGTAGGTTAATGCGATTAGCATGAGGTTGTAAGTAACAAGAACATTTTCCAGGACATAGACATCATGTATTGGCAGAAAACTTAAATTATTGTTAATCTAACTGCACTGTCCAATTTACCGTAACTATTAAAGTGAAAGAATACCATTCTATTGTTTGAGGAGAGTGCACAGTTTTGAACATGAAAAGGGCACATTTGGGCAGTCTTCATAATTTTTTTTACAGAAATGTAATGGTTCATTGGATCAATATAAAACTTTGCACATACACTGCTGCCATCAAGTGGCCAAAATCTAAATTGCAGCTGGGCTGGAATAATACATGATGGCCTTTTCTTGCGTTTCAAAGATGATTGTACAAAAAATACAAAAGAACGGTTGGTTTTTTCTTGGTATTATCTTTTACCAGATCTATTGTGTTATATTCTCCTACATTCCTTTCACATTTACACAAACGTCTAAGTGTTTCCTTTCAAATGGTACCAAGAATATGCATATCCTTGTTGCAGGGTTTGAGTTACAGGCAGTTAGATTTGGGTATGTCATTTTAGGCAAAAATTTTAAAAAAAGAAGCGGATCCTTAAGAGGTTTTAAGCATGTCCCAGTTTAGGTCACCTAACAGTACGAACTCTGAAGATAGACGGGGCGATCAATTCACATATGGTGTCCAGGGAACAGCCGGGGGCCGAAGGGGGTCTATATCAAGCGGCAACGATGAGAGACTTGTTTCTGGAAAGGTGGATTTTTAAAAGTAGAAGCCTCAATTGTTTGGGCACAGACCTGGATAGTATGACAGAACTCTGCAGGCTATCTCTGCAGTAGATTGCAACTCCGCTCTCTTTGGCAGTTCTATCTTGTTGGAAAATTTTATAGTTAGGGATGGAAATTTCAGGATTTTTGGTGGCCTTCCTAAGCCAGGATTCAGACACGGCTAGGACATCCGGGTTGGTGGAGTGTGCTAAAGTAGTGAATAAAACAAACTTAGGGAGGAGGCTTCTAATGTTAACATGCATGAAACCAAGGCTTTTATGGTTACAGAAGTCAACAAATGAGAGCGCCTGGGGAATGGGAGTGGTGCTGGGGCCTGCAGGGCCTGGGTTAACCTCTACATCACCAGAGGAACAGAGGAGGAGTAGGATAAGGGTACGGCTAAAGGCTATAAGAACTTGTCGTTTAGGGTATTCGGAACAGAGAGTAAAAGGAGCAGATTTCTGGGCGTGGAAGAATAGATTCAAGGCATAATGTACAGACAAGGGTATGGTAGGATGTGAGTACAGTGGAGGTAAACCTAGGCATTGAATGATGATGAGAGAGATTTTGTCTCTAGAGGCACCATTTAAGCCAGGTGAGGTCACCGCATGTGTGGGGGGTGGAACAAAAGGACTAGCTAAGGCATATTGAGCAGGGCTGGAGGCTCCACAGTGAAATAAGACAATGATCACTAACCAAAACAGCAGTAGACAAGGCATATTGACACTAGGGAGAGGCAAGTGTAGCTGAGTGATCATAGGGTCTAGTGAGTAGCTAGGCAAGCTGGAGATACGGTGATTCAGACAGCTAGCAGGCCGGGGCTACCAGACTAGCAGATGGGCCTGCGGGGGACAACGCAACGGAAGAGCCTGTAGAAACCCCCTCGGGCGGTTACGTTGGCAGACCAGTCGTGATGGAAGGGCGGGGCTCCGTGACGGTAGTAAAAGGGTCCAGGCCAATTGGCAAATGAGGTATTGTAGCCCAGGAATTGGCTGATGGAATCTCTTCGGCTAGCCGGGAGATGGGCCTAGGTCCAGGCTTGCTCCAGGCTAACTGGTGCTTTCTTTGGGACAGAGACGTTAGCCAGGAGTATCCACTCGGATAGCAGCTAGCTAGCTGCAATGATCCAGTGTAAAGGTTCAGAGCTTGCAGTAGGAATCCGGAGATGTGGTAGAGAAAAGCAGTCCGATATGCTCTGGGTTGATATCGCACTGTGCAGACTGGCAGGAATTGATCGGGCTGAGATTGGCTGATGTCCGAGTTAACGGTGATGACCGCTAGCAGTGGCTAACTGACTACTAGCTAGTAGCTAGTTAGCTGGCTAGCTTCTGATGGGGATTCCGGTTCTAAAGTATAAAAAATTGCAGGAGAGTAGATGTAGATGGAAATTGAGATTAAAACATTAAAAATATATACGAAGAAAACGATATATACACAGGACAGGACAAGACAAGACAAAAACAGACATACGACAGCTACGCCATCTTGGAACATGTACTGTATATAGTACTTCAAACAATCACCTAATCAAACCTACATGTACATATTACCTCAATCAATCACCCCAACTGCCTCGTAACCAAGTACACAGACTCAGTACCAGTACTCCTTGTATATACAGTAGCCTGTATATAGCCTCATTATTGTTATTTTGTGTTATCTCATTGTGTTACTATTTTATTTTTATTCATTTGTTCATTTCTTTTTAACTGAATGTTGGTTCAAAATTCAAAAGGCACTCGCACATCTGAGATATCTTTGTTGCAGGTGCACGGTAACAGTTGAATAAGATGAGAAAAAGAAGGAACCTGCACACTGCTCTTGCTAGTATCACTGCTCTTTATTAAGCATTACGTATTGTTCTCAAGGCCTTCGTCAGAGCTTTTAGGTCCAATATGTAAACCTTATTCAACTGCATTGTTGGGAAGGCGCTTGTAAGTAAGCATTTCACAGTAAAGTCTACACTTGTTCTATTCGGCGCAATAAAATAAAATGTGCCTGCCCCAACTCCTGCACACCCACCCCACCCTCTCTGTCCTCTGCCTTGTCCCTAGAAAAATCTCCAAGCATAATCTTATAAACAGAACAGACTCTTCCACTCATTCTTCCCTAAAAATGGAAACAGTGCTGCCGGTTTGATTCAGCTGGAGAGGACTGGTGACTCACTCTGACGTGGAGATCTATTGGCGGCCCCTGGGGACAGCGAGGGGGGGTACAGGGGTGTGTAGGGGGACAGGCGGAGGTCTACTCCCCCCTCTGTACTCTCTGAGCTGGGTGTTCTCCAGGGGGGTTTGAGTGGAGCTTCTGTCCAGGGAGATGCGAGGTCGGTATGTCCCGTGACGATGATGCGATGTGACAGAGCACAGCAGAGGAGAAGAAAGCGAGGAAGGCACAAAAAGAGAAAAATCATTAAGTTAGCACTGTGATATTCAATGCTGATGGCGCACAACAATGCACAGGGGATAGATAGGATAGATAGGGGCCATGAATCAGTGGCCGGGGGATGATGCTGCAGATAGTAGGAAGGGGCCGGATGGGGAAGGAGGGGGCCGGAGTGGGCCAGAGGGGGAAGAAGGGGGAATCATCAGGTACTGTAGCTCAGGATTTAGATACAAATACAGGGATTGGCTGAAGTTCAGGCCTGACTCACGTAACAACCTAACACGGGGGAAAAAATTACAAACTGTGGCCGAGAAATATACATCACAATAGATAAAAATGTAAGTCTAAACTTCGTAACGATATTCAACTTGTGTACTTAAAAAAATAAAAAAAAATAGCGCAGGTGAACTACAAAGGAGGTGTGCTACAAGTGCCACTGTAGAATACATTAGCCCTCTTTCCACTGTGTACTAAACCTGGTGCTTGAACTTATCAGCAATTGTGTTGGACTTGGCCGAAACGACATCCCTCACCTCCAAAACAGGGTTCATCCAAACATAATGATGTACTGACTTATCCAAGAACTTGGGCCATCTAAAAGCACCCTCAAACCCTCAGGGCCAAATCTGCAAGCCCTGGGCTTACACAGAAAGTGTGTAATGCTCAAACTAGCATTTCCAAGAAGTGCATGGAGGCCATTAAAATGTTCTCCCATTGAGCAGATTTGATGAACAAACAGATTACTTTTTTAAGCTTTAACAACAAAATATTATCAAACCAACAGTTGCCAGTTATTCGTTTTTGTTAACCATACCCTGCAAAACTCACAAAATGTTCCAATTAGCACAAATTATCGAAATCGCTAATATTGCTAGCTAGCTATTTAGATAACTACAACGTGTATGAAGTTGTTAGCTAACTTAGCTAGCTAGCTGTATTACCAAAATTATTTTAAAAGATTGTGAGTGGGTTGGCAACCAAAAAGATATTAACTAGCTTGTAGACTGTTGTGGCTATCCAAAAAGGCTTTGGTCTAGGTTACACTTTGATTTATTTTCAAATTGGGTTGGCTCTAAAACACATTGTTCTAGTGAATTCTGTTTTAATCCCAAAACCTCCCAGTGCCCTCTTCTGATTGTGTATCTCTTAGCTATGCTTTTTGGGGGTGGGGGAGGGTGGTCTCGAGCTCCAGAGAGGTGTGGTTTCTAGGTCCCAGTCAATCTTGATTGGTAAGTATTGGTCAGGCTTAGGATGTACTCTGACACTATACAGTAATTACAGTAATGACAAATGTGCTCAGTGACAATAACGCTGGGGTTCAGTACCACCATGTAGAGAATCAAACAGCAGTGAGTTACACAGGACTGAAAGAGCTGTTTAGTCAGGAGAACGACGTGGGAGCCAGTCCACTAACAGCTTGTTAGCACACAGCAGAGGATGAGCATGATGGACAGAGACAGGGACTTAGTGCTAGGAGACCTGTTTAATCCCTGTTAATTGGCCCAGAAGAGTCATACAACCTAGATAATCTTAGTGACACGACATGTCCTCCTGAGTAGCACATAGCCTATTCACACACACGCACACATACACACTCAACATGCTATGTAAATACACTGGGCAGGATACAAATAAACAAGTACATACAGTATCAGAGGAGGCACATGCATCCCAAAAATCTGAGGGGGCACAAAGTACGTGTGGATGGCTGGGGGGTGCACCTCTCCGGACCACCCCGTCCAGCAGTTGGAGAATTTTGCATTTTTCACAACTGAAATGACTTTTTCCTGCAATCTAGAGCCATACTGTAATCATTAAGCTTAATTCTATGTCAAATGTATGTTTCTTTTTCTGTATGTCTAAGTTGGTGGTTGAAGATTTCCCTCTGGTGGTGTGGGGGCTGTGCTTTGGCAAAGTGGGTGGGGTTATATCCTGCCTGTTTGGCCCTGTCCCGGGGGTATCATCGGATGGGGCCACAGTGTCTCCTGACCCCTCCTGTCTCAGCCTCCAGTATTTATGCTGCAGTAGTTTATGTGTCGGGGGGCTAGGGTCAGTCTGTTATATCTGGAGTATTTCTCCTGTCTTATCCGGTGTCCTGTGTGAATTTAAGCATGCTCTCTCTAATTCTCTCTTTCTCTCTTTCTTTCTTTCTCTCTCTCTCGGAGGACCTGAGCCCTAGGACCATGCCTCAGGACTATCTGGCATGATGACTCCTTGCTGTCCCCAGTCCACCTGGCCGTGCTGCTGCTCCAGTTTCAACTGTTCTGCCTGCGGCTATGGAACCCTGACCTGTTCACCGGACGTGCTACCTGTCCCAGACCTGCTGTTTTCAACTCTCTAGAGACAGCAGGAGCGGTAGAGATACTCTCAATGATTGGCTATGAAAAGCCAACTGACATTTACTCTTGAGGTGCTGTCTTGTTGCACCCTCGACAACTACTGTGATTATTATTGTTTGACCATGCTGGTCATTTATGAACATTTGAACATCTTGGCCATGTTCTGTTATAATCTCCACCCAGCACAGCCAGAAGAGGACTGGCCACCCCTCATAGCCTGGTTCCTCTCTAGGTTTCTTCGTAGGTTTTGGCCTTTCTAGGGAGTTTTTCCTAGCCACCGTGCTTCTACACCTGCATTGCTTGCTGTTTGGGGTTTTAGGCTGGGTTTCTGTACAGCACTTTGTGATATCCGCTAATGTAAGAAGGGCTATATAAATCAATTTGATTTGATTTGATATATAAATATATATAAATACATATATATATATACATATTTTGTGAGTGTAGTGTTGGTAGGGTATTTGTTTATTTCAAGCAAATTATACGGGAGTTATACTCCCATCTAGTAAATGGCGGTAATGCAACATTTATTGGATGCCAACCGCCGCTAAACCTCATCGAAGAAGTTCCCATTCAGCTGTCAAAACGTGGGCTGGGACAAGCACGCATTGGCAGGCAGCTGCAGAAGGACGAGAAGGCTACTACTACCTTTCGTTTATCAGTGCAATTTTGACTGCCAACTAGCTGAAAAAGTTTGAAGGTTTATCTAAGGTTCCCTCGTTAGATTTTTGCTCATCTTGGTCTGGCTAGCATTAGTTGTTGATCTTGTTGATGTGCATAACTGAGGGAGAGAACCTTACCGTGGTTGTTTGATCAATAGGACTGTAAAGTTCCCAAAAGTAAGAGGACCCCCGTAGTATTTACATATTTGCTGAATCCATTCAGATGTATTTTGTGACTTTTGGCGAATGCGTTCTAATGATCTAGTCTCGGTATTGCCTGTAAACATACAGAGCAGTTCAAAGTGAATGATGGCCTACTGTAGTTCCGATTGGCTACGGCGCACCGGTCTGTGTAGACTCTGGTCCTGGATGAGACAGATGTTTTTATTAGGTTTTATTTACTGCAGTGTCCATTAATTGTCACTTTCCCACTCTATATTGCTATAGAATTTTCACAATGCATCATTACCAAACATTCTAAGAATTTATGAAAAATTTTAAATTACCATTTTCTTGTCAGAAAATGTAAAAACAAATTAAAAAATCATATTCTTCCTATGGGTGTATATGAACAGATGTTAATAAGACTTCATAATGCTAAAAGGCTGTCAGTTCCACTAAGTGTTGTGTTGTGTGATGCCAACATTTTGCGGATCTTGTACACATCCAATTATGACTTTTTAAAAATAATGAAGACATAAATAAGTGCATGTGACTTTAGAAACTTAACAGTTTCCCTTGTAAAAAATATGTATGATACTGGTAACAACTTTGTTGTCTTTCTGATACAATGTAACACATTTGTTAAATACCTTTATGGTTTGAAAATGATCCAATGTATATATTGAGCTAAATTGTAATAAATAATTGTAATAAATAATAAATGGGCCCAATAAGGGAAGCCCATCCAAAGGGTATTTAAGGCGAAGAGAGGGCTGCACTTGGGGCCACCTGCCTTGGGGCCAATGTCGATGAGCAAATGCGCATTGGTCCAATGTGGGCAGCCTACATAGGGACAATATTGGGCCCACATCGTGTAGTGAAGTAATATTTGATATATAAGTATATAATATATACCTCACATTCAACACATAATAAGAATATGTTATTTGTATGCTAATAAAGTCTATTAAAAGGAATGATCTGACTTCATAAAGATGATGAAGCAATATGCAAGAGACTATAGCTGAGTTACAGTAATAGACTATCAACATATGGACTAAGAGTTGTCAATATCAAAGGCAGTGTGGTGCCAGGGCAACAACCTCTCCCTCAATGTGAGCAAGACAAAGGAGATGATCTTGGACTACAGGAAAAGGAGGGCCGAACACGCCCCCATTCAAATCGATGGGACTGTAGTGGAGCGGGTCGAGAGTTTCAAGTTCCTTGGTGTCCACATCACTAACAAACTATCATGGTCCAAACACACCAAGACAGTCATGAAGACGGCACGACAACACCTTTTCACCCTCAGGAGACTGAAAAGATTTGGCATGGGTCCCCAGATCCTCAAAAAGTTATACAGCTGCACCCTCGAGAGCATCCTGACTGGTTGCATCACCGCCTGGTATGGCAACTGCTCGGCATCAGACTGTAAGGTGCTACAGAGGGTAGTGCGTCTGGCCCAGTACATCACTGTAGCCAAGCTTCCTGCCATCCAGGACCTATATAGTAGGCGGTGTCAGAGGAAGGCCCAAACAAATTGTCAAAGACTCCAGTCACCCAAGTCATAGACTGTTCTCTCTCCAGTCACCCAAGTCATAGACTGTTCTCTCTGACACCTAGTCTATTTACATTGACACCCCCCTACCTACATGATTTTACACTGCTGCTACTCGCTGTTTATTATCTATGCACTGTCACTTTACCCCTACCTACGTGTACAAATTACCTCGACTAACCTGTACCCCCGCACATTGACTCGGTACCGGTACTCCCTGTATATAGCCTCGTATATAGCCTCGTTATTGTTATTTTATTGTGTTACTTTGTATTGTATTTTTTACTTTTGTTAATTTAGTAAATATTTTCTTAACCAACAATGCAGTTCAAGAAATAGAGTTAAGGGCTTGTAAGTAAGCATTTCACAGTAAAGTCTACACCTGTTGTATTCGGCACATGTAAGAAATACAATTTGATTTGATAGATTGAATTAACATTGTAAAATCAACAATTAAATTATACAAGGCATAAAGCTTAAGTTACAAGGCCATACTGCCATTAAGATAGCATTCATAATCTAAGCATACAGAGCCTAAGGTTAATACAAGACACAGCATGAACTAATCAGACCTACTCAGGCCTGGGAGGCATTTCATACAACATTATTCCAATGGAAGGATATGAGCAAGAACAACGGACCTTAAATCCATTTATACCAGTTCTGACTTCTTCGGATTCAAAATCAATTGTTGACCAATCCACAGACCAAACGAACGGTAGTAAAACTAAGATGTCCAATCAGATCAAACCAGCCAACATCCTCTAGGAAGGGGGTCACATCTATGTGTGATGACCTGTGGGGGTGGGCTGAGTAGGACAATTGCATACAGTGTCGTCAGAGTTTACACTGAACAACTACAAGGGACCACAGAGATCATGCATCCATATAAATAGCATCAGAGTTCTCCTCAGGGGAAACGTTTCAAATAGACACCAAACATGGATGCAATAGTGTTATTCTACACACATTTCTGTAGTCAATTCTCTGTTTACTGTTGCAGAGAGAAAGATACATTTTGGCCCCTCAGAGGGGGGAAGGGTGTACTGGCCCGTAAATCTTTGTCCCTTGTGTTTTCCTTGCATTTCTGGGCCATTTGCCATGCAGCCCCAGGTGACAGAGAGCACATAGTTTCGGACCGATCCTACACTCGTGCCAATGTGGGCATGTTTGCTGGGTAGACAGTTGGCACTGTGGTGAGGTACTGTGTTGTGACAAAGGAGCATAGCTGTTAATCAGAGTGAGAGATGGGCTTAATGGCAGCTGAAAAGAGCCCAAGTTGTGTATTTGCATGTCTTCTTAATCAGCATGACCATGTTGACCTCCTGTGTCTTCATGTCCTCCTCACTCTCCCTCTGAAGTCCCTGCTCTTATGCTGTTCCTCTCAATCCCCACCACCCCAAATATTCCATTCTCATTCCCTAGCCCCATTTCCATTCTCTAAGTCCTCTATAATTTTCTTTGTTTTAGTTATATTTGTTGATGGTAGTTTCTGTGTGGAAGCCATTCACTGCATAGTAAAATAATCACCCCTCTGTTCAGTTCTCCATCTGCTCTTGATCTTGAGCGCTGTAGTGTGCACCTACTGTACAGACCAGACGCCACTCACTCTTTAGACCTTTCTTGATAAAAGTTCACAGGTGGATTCCCCAAGTTCAATTAAATGCACTTCTTTCAAAACTGAATAAAGACATAATCCATGAGTGTACAAAACATTAGGAACACCTTCCTAATATTGAGTTGCATCTCCTTTTGACCTCAGAACAGCTTCAATTCGTAAGGGTTTTCACTCTACAAGGTGTTGAAAGCGTTCCACAGAGATGCTGGCCAGTGTTGACTCCAATGCTTCCCACAGTTGTGTCAAGTTGGCTGGATGTTCTTTGGGTGGTGGACCATTCTTGATACAGATGGGAAACTGTTGAGTGTGAAAAACCCAGCAGTGTAGCTCAGTTGGTAGAGCATGGTGTTTGCAACGCCAGCATGGTGTGTGCAATGCCAGGATTGTGGGTTCGATTCCCACGGGGGGCCAGTACAAAAATAAATTAAAAAAATGCATGAAATGAAATGAAATGTATGCATTCACTACTGTAAGTCGCTCTGGATAATAGCATCTGCTAAATGACTAAAATGTAAATGTAAAAAATGTAGCAGTTCTTGACACACTCAGACCTGGCACCTACTACCATACCATGTTCAAAGGCACTTTAATCTTTTGTCTTGGCCATTCACCCTCTGAATGGCACACATACACAATCCATGTCACAATTGTCTCAAGGTTTAAAAATCCTTATTTAACCTTTTTCCTCACCTTCATCTACACTGATTGAAGTGGATTTATCAGGAGACATAAATAAGAGATCATAGCTTTCACCTGGATTCACCTGGTCACTCTATGTTATGCCCCACCTGCCCTGAATGACAGTTCGCCACTGCAATTTATCTCTGAGATTTCTGCCCTGCGAGAATAGTGAGGGTCCGAAAACACATTACCGATACTGTCATCGGATCTTAGAATGTGCCAATGTTTGTGAATGATTCCCTTAATTTGTTCAGAGCACTTTGAATAGCATGTAACACAAGTATGCTTATTTTTGCCAGACTGTCCTTGAAAGAGATCATGTCTCAATTTGTCTCAATTTTCTCAGTAGCAGATTTAATTTGACCATTTTTGTACCCCCTCTCCTTGAATTTTCTTTGCATCTCAGCCATATTTCTGTTGAAATCTGATAGTTTTGGACAGAATTGGCTGTAGGGAAGCGGATGACAGCTATCAGCCCTCAATAAACTGTTACGATTAGTAGGTTTCCTGTAAAGATCAGTGTATAGAACATTATCCTCACACAAAATCAAAAGGTCAAGGAAACTGATTTGACGTGTATCAGATTGCATAATAAATCTCAGATGCTCAGAAGAAGAGTTAAGAAAAGCATGAAACAGCTGGAGTTGTTTAACAAAAATATAATCACTGTACTGTTTCCAAATAATGTTAGGCAAAAAATGAATTTGAGAATGTATCATTTCTCCATGTAACCCACATACAAATTAGAATAGTTAGGAGCCATAGGGGATCCCATAGCAGTACCCTTCGTCTGGATAAAGACATTGTTTAGATTCATGAAATAATTATGTGAGTACTATTTCAGCCAATATGGTAATGCATTCACTGGAAGGTAGTTCATTGGGGTCAAGTTGCAGAAGAAAATGTTCCATGGCTTCAATACCGCCCTTGTGTGCAATATTAGTGTATAACGACTCAACATCAAAAGTAACTAACAAAGTATTCTCAGGGAGAGGATCAAGAGATTCAATGATAGAGATCATACTGCTGGTCAGTGGTGATTTTAGCATGTAAATCTTGGTGGGGCAAAAAAGAAAAATTGTGGGATGCATGCCAGCAAAGCCACTACACAACACAACACTAAACTATACATTATTTGCACTATAACAGCGACAAACGGTGCCTACAAACGGCCTACATAAAGATGTCCCAACAGCAGTCCCCACATCTTACCACTGCAACACCTGGCTATCAGCGGAGCCTTGTCTGGCAGCGAAACAGTTCATTCAGCCTCATTTACTGCCTTTAAAAAAAAACAAAGCTGATATGGCTGACTTGCTTAAACAAATGTGGTTTCTATTGACAATTGAGATGTACAAACTATGGCATAAGGGGATGACAAGCAGATAAGAGGAAATCCGTAATTTTGATTAAGACATTAATGAGCAAGCTAGGACAGACATGGTCAATATAACTATTTGTTTAGCACTTTTGAAATGTACAGTGACAGAATTCAGAACATCAACAAAACCATTTGTATCTCTATCCCTTCCCTGACAGTACCTAGAACCCTACTCATGTGGCATCAAGACAACGCTGGAGGTTGGAATCACCAGGGACTGGGTGACCAAGTCACCATGGAAACAGACAAGAGTTCACTCCACAGAGGAATCTATATTGACTTGAAGGTTTCACTTGGTTTTTCTAAAGGGCACAATGCAGGTGAGACATTTACAATGTTCTAATACAGTGAGAGGCCATGGACTCCTCATTTTAAATCCTAATCATTTCAAATGCTTGTCAGGCTATGATACTTTACAAAGTGCAGTCCATTCCGATAATCAATATCACTTTTCCACTGTCGTTTGTGTAAATCAGTGTCTATATTGCAGGTTATACATTATTGCTCTCGTTCTCTTGGTCTCTCACAAACACTATCTCCCCATCTCCCTTTCCCTCTTTCCCCCTTCTCTCTCTCCCCTCTCTCTATTTATCTTAAGAAATAGCCTAATTGCCCCTAACAGTACAGACATGTCTTTTGTCAAAGCCTACTGTAAATGTCAATGTTTGCTTATGTTCTGTAGGCTGGTAATGCCATGTCCAGATTATGGTAGATTGTTATTGTCAAATCAATGTTTATGGAGAAAGAAAATGGAATGGCACAATTTAGCTCACACATTTACTGTGTGTTTGTACGTTTGTTTGTGTGCCCCTCCATCTATGAATAATTATGTTTGGATTATGGAGGTGAGCTAAGGCATGAGTGATTTGATATGCCTAGTTTACATAAGCCCATTGGTCCTCAGACTCTGCCTGTTTAACACTCATCCCTCCGGCTCCAGATAGGAACATAAGCAGTGTTCTGACCTGTCCCCCCATGATAAGATCAATAACCACAATTGGATGATTTGGGCTGCAGGATAGATATGTTTCAGTGCATACCTGTCACAGTCCCCTCCTCTCCATCAGGTCTCATTGCTGTGAGGTGCTACAGTAGTTGGGGCAAGTGTCTGCTTGTTTGTCCATGCCTGCTTCACCATTACTAAGCATGAAGTGACCATTCACCCAGCTAACAATTCTAGGGAGAGAGGATGTTTTTGCAATGTTACCCGTAATGTTCTTCGAATGTTTGTGTCCAGTTTTCCGTTAGTTAGGGGAACATTGTATCTATGTTAGAAAAAATCTTCTGAGAACCTTTTTAGCATGTTTTGGCGTTAGAGTTCATGTAAAAAACTAATTTTAATTACATCAGATAGGTATGTTGTAACTGTTGCCAAATAATGACATTAACATATATTGTTAAAAATGTGAGAGTATGGTAACTAGCGGGTCTCAAACCTAGGCCCCCAGCCCCAATGACAAACCCCTTAAACACTGTCCCAATAAGGGATATCTCAAGGGCATGTGATTATTGGGCAAGTATAGTTAGGCCTTGTCCAGATGAAACCCTTCCTCCATAGGAACTTACTGTATGTAGATGAAACAACTTGATAGGTGTACGCAATAGGGTGAGTGCACTTTGAAGTAAATCTCAGCTCTGTTAAAAGTACTCAATAAAACATTTTTTTATTGATCATAGTGATTCAGGAGTATCATTAAAACAGGTTAGTATGCCCCACCAACATTAGACTATAAAGAAAACCCTTATTTTAAGTTGCTGAAATAAGTCAATTAAATCAATTATGACAATAGTCAGATTAAGAAATACCTTACAAGGACATGGGGGTATAGCTGGAAGATCAGAGTACAGTGGCCCAAGAGTTTGGGAGTTCAAATCCCAGGTTGAATAATAATTACTGTATAAGTGAACATGCACAATGTAATCATCTATGTCATATATGTAAGTTGAAACCACTATCTTAAAAGCACTGTGTGTGTATCCCAAACAATGAGCTATGAATGGATCAGTGGTTCCCCAATCAGGGCCTTGATTGGCTCGACAGCAACAAGGCATGATGTGCACTTATTTTTTCTGGAGAATGTTTCTTTGGGACGATCAGGTGACGTCTTGACAACTAATACACAGAAATGTTCCTGCAACATTCCCATGAAACGTGTCTAGATGTCTACAACATTAATATATTATGTTCTGAGAACATGGCAATCATGGCATTTCAGTCTACTGAAAACCTAACCCTGGGATAGAGTTTTATTTTTTGCAGACAGGTGTATAAAATAAATCGAACACACAGCCATGCAATCTCCATAGACAAGCATTGACAGTAGAATGGCCTTACTGAAGAGCTCCGTGACTTTCTACTTGGCACCGTCATAGGATACCACCTTTCCAACAAGTCAGTTCGTCAAATTTCTGCCCTGCTAGAGCTGACCCTGTCGACTGTAAGTGCTGTTATTGTGAAGTGGAAACGTCTAGAACCAACAACAGCTCAGCTGCAAAGTGATACGCCACACAGGCTAACAGAACGGGACCGCCGAGTGCTGAAGCGCGTATCGCGTAAAAAGTGTCCCCGGTTGCAACTCTCACTACCAAGTTCCAAACTGCCTCTGGAAGCAACGTCAACACAATAATTGTTCGTCAGGAGCTTCGTGAAATGGATTTCCATGGCCAAGCAGCCGCACACAAGCCAAACGTAGGTTGGAGTGGCGTAAAGCTCACCGCCATTGGACTCTGGAGCAGTGGAAACGTGTTCTCTGGAGTGATGAATCACGCTTCACCATCTGGCAGTCCGACCGACTAATCTGGGTTTGGCGGATGCCAGTAGAACACTACCTGCCCCAATGCACATTGCCAACTGTAAAGTTTGGTGGAGGAGGAATAATGGTCTGGGACTGTTTTTCATTGTTTGGGTTAGGCCCCTTAGTTCCTGTGAAGGGATATGTTAACACTACAGCATACAATGACATTCTAGACCAGGGGTGGGCAATTCCAGTCTTCGGGGGCCTGATTGGTGTCACAGTTTTTCCCCAGCCCCAGCTAACACACCTGACTCCAATAATCACCTAATCAGGGATGGAGAAAAAATGTGACACCAATCAGGCCCTTTCCTGTTTTAGCATGACAATGCCCCTGTGCACAAAGCGAGGTCCATACAGAAATGGTTTGTCGAGATCGGTGTGGAAGAACTTGACTGGCCTGCACAGAGCCCTCACCTCAACCCCATTAAACACCTTTGGGATGAATTGGAATGCCGAATGTGAGCATGGCCTAATTGCCCAACATCAGTTCCCGACCTCACTAATGCTCTTGTGGTTGAATGGAAGCAAGTCCCTGCAGCAATGTTCCAACATTTAGTTGAATGTCTTCCCAGAAGAGGGGAGGCTGTTATAACAGTAGAGGGGGGACCAACTCCATATTATTGCCCATGATTTTGCAATGAGATGTCTGATGAGCAGATGTCCACATACTTTTGGTCATGTAGTGTATCTCTCCGATTTGGTCCTGCCGGACATACTGTACCTACACATGCTATGGTCACAAGACGCAGGCCTGCTTATTGTTCCTAGAATTTCTAAGCAAACAGCTAGAGGCAGGGCGTTCTCCTATAGAGCTCCATTTTTATAGAATGATCTGCCGATCCATGTGAAAGACGCAGACTCGGTCTCCACCTTTAAGTCCTTTCTGAAGACTCATCTATTCAGTAGGTCCTATGATTAAGTGTAGTTTGGCCCAGGGGTTCAAAGGTGAACGGCAAGGCACTGGAGTGATGAATCAACCTTGCTGTCTTTGCCTGGCCGGCGCCCCTCTCTCTACTGGGATTTTCTGCCTCTGACCCTATTACAGGGGATGAGTCACTGGATTGCTAGTAATCTCCCATGCTGTCCCTAGGAGGGGTGCATCATGTCTTGCCAGGCTTTTTCGCTATACTTGACTTGAGTGGGTTGAGTCACTGAGGTTGTCTTCCTGTCCGGTCTTCCACACCCTCGGGCTCGTGTTGTGTGGGAGATCGTTGTGGGCTATACTCAGCCTTGTCTCAGGATAGTAAGTTGGTCTGTTGATATCCCTTTAGTGGTGTGGAGGACATGCTTTGGCAAAGTGGGTGGAGTTATATCCTTCCTGGATTGCCCTGTCCGGGGGTATCGTCGGTATCGAAGGCACTCCTGCGTTGTCTTGACTGTGTGCTTAGGGTCGTTGCCCTGTTGGAAAGTGAACCTTCGCCCCAGTCTGAGATCCTGATCGCTCTGGAGCAGGTTTTCATCAAGGATCTCTCTGTACATTGCTCCATTCATCTTGCCCTCGATCCTGACTAGTCTCCTAGTCCCTGTCACTGAAAAACATCCCCACAACATGATGCTGCCACCACCATGCTTCACCGTAGGGATGGTGCCAGGTTTCCTCCATATGTGACGCTTGGCATTTAGCCCAAAGAGTTCAATCTTAGTTTCATCAGACCAAAGAATCTTGTTTCTCATGGTCGGAGTCTTTAGGTGCCTTTTACTGAGGAATTGCTTCCGTCTGGCCACTCTACCATAAAGGCCTGATTGGTGGAGTGCTGCAGAGATGGTTGTCCTTCTTGAATGTTCTCCCATCTCCACAGTGGAACTCTGGAGCTCTGTCAATGCAACCATTGGGTTCTTGGTCACCTCCCTGACCAAGGCCCTTCCCCCCCAATTGTTCAGTTTGGCCTGGCGGCCAACTCTAGGAAGAGTCTTGGTGGTTCCAAACTTCTTCCATTTAAGAATGTTGGAGGCCACTGTGTTCTTGGGGACATTTAATACTGCAGACATTGTTTTGTACCGTTCCCCAGATCTGTGCCACGACTCCTGTCTCAGAGCTCAACGGACAATTTCTTTGACCTCATTTTTTTTTTCTCTGACATGCACTGTCAACTGTGAGACGTTATATAAACAGGTGTGTGCTTTTCCAAAATAATTTCCAATCAACTGAATTTACCACAGGTGAACTCCAATCAAGTTGTAGAAACATCTCAAGAATGATCAATGGAAACAGGATGCACCTGAGCTCAATTTCAAGTCTCATAGCAAATGGTCTGAACACTTATTTAAATACGCTTTTTTTAAATATATATATATATATATATATATAAATTTGCAAAAATGTCTAAACCTGTTTTCACTGTCATTATGGGCTATTGTGTGTAGATTGATGAGACAAATAAATAAAATGTCAGCTAGTTTTATCTTGTTCTTGATATCATGTCTTGTTTTGACTGTCATGTCTATGCTAATATGGCAAAACTTCACTAGCTAGCTAACCAACAGCTAACGGTGTATTTGAGAGACAAGTGCTGATTTTGCAGATTTCTTTTCAATAAACTTTGGAGACAAAACAGTTTACATGTCAACAATCTGTTTTGCCCCGAAGTTGCGTACATGGTGGTTGTTGCTAAACAACCAACCCGTTTATACCTGTCCACCTGTAAATAAGGTACCCCTGCATCAACAGCCAGACTAGAGCGTTCCACTGGGAATAGGTTCCCCCACAGTGCTTCCCAAACCTTTGTGTCGAGACATCTTCCTTTGGCCGTCATGAAAGTAATGTTTTCCTGCCACAGCCGACAGCTGTGTGACCCAGTAGAAATAACTTACCTACTATTTGGCAAGTACTGGCTCACATCAACCCATCAACCCCCACGTTCACTTGTTTGCAAGATACTCACCTGTGCTGCCATATTATAGCATGTGACATTCACACTTGAAGGTTTATCAGAATGTAGTAATTTCTTGTTGGCTTTTTGCCCACTGGATTTGCAGAACACTTTATTTCTGTCTGGCCATGTGGCCTCATTGTACATAAAGTGAATAAAATAAATGAAAATGTTCAAGAAGTACCAAGACACCCGAATACTCTCATTCACTCAGACTTGTAAACTCTGTAATTTGTCTGCAAGGATTTCTGTAAATTACATGTCCCTGCCCTCTAGTGACCAAATGTATCATCACATTCACAAGAACAGATGTGACTAAAGAAAAGGACTAGGGTGGCCTGCATCTTAGGCTAGGTTGAGGAGTGATGTTGCCACTATGGTTCATCGGTCAGGATACAGGAATGATTGAAGACACAGTTTCCAGTTCAGGGTATGTATTACCTAACAAATAAAAGCACAGCACCAGGACACATGAAGGTATGGGGAGGTATGGAATGGCTTTTAAGGCTGGTAAGGTTGTGCTAGAACAGGGATGGGCAACTCCAGTCCTCGGGGGCCGGAGTGGTGCCACTTTTTTCCCCCCATCCCTAGCAAACACAGCTGATTTAAAGTAATTGCATTCTATATTGAAGTTCATGATTAGTTGATTATTGGAGTCAGGTGTGTTAGCTGGAGCAAAAGTGTGACACCAATCAGGCCAGAGGACTGGAATTGCCCATCCTTGTGCTAGAATGTGGTTCTGGAGGGTACAAAAGGGAGATGCAATACATTGGCATATGTGACTGACCAGTGCTATAATACTTTCTTCAGGACATTTTTTTCTTCTCTCAGTCAGATCCTTTCCCTGAATGTAGAGACAAATGTGACATAATTCACACATCACTTTATTGGAAGTCACGTGTAGGCCTACATATTTGTATTTGTATGGTTAATATTTCACTATAGATGACAGCCCACAGTAGTCTATAAAATGACAATGATGTGATATTTAAGATGACAATGATACTCGAAAAATCTTCACCCGTGGTGATTTGCTTACCATCCTTAGATTTGAAATAAACAGTTTCTCTTCTGGAGAGTTGCACTAAGCAGTCAACATCTTCTTACTTTGAAAATAAATCTAAAGCTTGTTCTTTATCCCTTTAGGGGTGGGAAGATACTGAAATACAGTGCATTCAAAAAGTATTCAAATATTTGCTCATTATTCTTTAAAGAATTCCAACGAGCTGGTTGTTGATCATTGCTAGACATCCATTTTCAAATCTTGCCATAGATTATCAAGCCTATTTAAGTCAAAACTGCAACTAGGCCACTCAGGAAAATTAAATGTTGTCTTGGTAAGCAACTCCAGTGTATATTTGGCCTTGTGTTTTAGGTAGTTTTTCTGCTGAAAGGTGAATTTGTCTCCCAGTGTCTGTTGGAAAGCAGACTGAACCAAGTTTTCGTGTGCTTAGTTCTATTCCGTTTATTTTTAGCCCCCCAAAAAACTCCCTAGTCCTTGCCGATGACAAGCATACCCATAACATGATGCAGCCACCACCATGCTTGAAAATATGGGAGTGGTACTCAGTGATGTGTTGTGTTGCATTTGCCCCAAACATAACACTTTGTATTCAGGACATAAAGGTCATTTATTTTCCCAAATTTTAGCAGTATTACTTTAGTGCCTTATTGCTAATAGGATGCATGTTTTAGAATATTTTGATTCTGTACAAGCTTCGTTCTTTTCAATCTGTCTTTGTGGAGTAACTACAATGCTGTTGATCCATCCTCAGTTTCCTCTTATCACAGCCATTATTCTTCGTAAATGTTTTAAAGTCACGTTTGGCCTCATGGTGAGATCACTTAGTGGTTTCCATCCTCTCCATCAACTGAGTTAGGAAGGATGCTTGTATCTTTGTGGTGACTGGGTGTATTGATACACCATCCAAAGTGTAATGAATGACTTCATTAAAGGTCTGCTTTATCTACCAATAAGTGCCCTTCTTTGCAAGGTATTGGAAAACCTCCCTGGTCTTTGTGGTTCAAATCAAACATTTTTTGTCACATGCACCGAATACAAGTGTAGACCTTACCATGAAATTCTTACTTACAAGCCTTTAACCATCAGTGCAGTTCAACAAGAGTTAAGAAAATATTTACCAAATAAAATAAAGTAAAGAATTTGAAAATAATAAAAAGTAACACAATAACATAACAATGACGAGGCTATATACCGATACCGAGTCACTGTGCGGGGGTACAGGTTAGTTGAGGTCATTTGTACATGTAGGTAGGGGTGAAGTGATAATAAACAGCGAGTAGCAGCAGTGTACAAACCAAATGGAGGGGCGAGGTCAATGTAAATACTCCAGGGGCCATTTTGATTTATTGTTCAGCAGTCTTGGGGGTAGAAGCTGTTTAAAGGAGCCTTTTGGTCCTAGACTTGGTGCTCCGGTACCGCTTACCATGCGGAAGCAGATAAAACAGTCTATGACTTGGGTGACTGGAGTCTCTAACAATTTTATGGGCTTTCCTTTAACATCGCCTATTATATAGGTCCTGGACGGCAGGAAGCTTGGCCCCAGTGATGTACTGGGCCAGACGCACTACCCTCTGTAGCGCCTTATGGTCAGATGCCGAGCAGTTGCCATACCAGGCGGTGATGCAACTGATCACGATGCTCTCGATGGTGCAGCTGTAGAACTTTTTGAGGATCTGGGGGTCCATGCCAAATCTATTCATCCTCCTGAGGGGGAAAAGGTTTTGTCGTGCCCTCTTCACGACTGTCTTGGTATGTTTGGACCATGATAGTTTGTTGGTGATGTGGACACCAAGGAACTTGAAGATCTCATCCTGCTCCACTCATCCTGCTCCTGTTCAGCCCGCATTTTCCTGTAGTCCACGATCAGCTCCTTTGTCTTTCTCACATTGAGGGAAAGGTTGTTGTCCTGGCACCACACTGTCAGTTCTCTGACCTCCTCCCTATAGGCTGTCTCATCGCTGTGATCACTGTTGTGTCGTCAGCAAACTTAATTATGGTGTTGGAGTCGTGTTTAGCCACGCAGTCGTGGGTGAACAGGGAGTACAGGAGGGGACTAAGTACACACCCCTGAGGGTCCCTAGTGTTGAGGATCAGCATGGCAGATGTGTTGTTGCCTACCCCACCCTAGGAAGTCCAGGATCCAGTTGCAGAGGGAGGTGTTTAGTCCCAGGGTCCTTAGCTTAGTGATGAGCTTCGTGGGCACTGTGGTGTTGAACGTTGAGCTGTAGACAATGAACAGCATTCTCACATAGGTGTTCCTTTTGTCCAGGTGGGAAAGGGCAGTGTGGAGTGTGATTGAGATTGCGTCATCTGTGGATCTGTTGGGGCGGTATGCGAATTTGAGTGGGTCTAGGGTATCCGGGAGGATGCTGTTGATGTGAGCCATGACCAGCCTTTCAAAGCACTTCATGGCTACCGATGTGAGTGCTACCGGCGGAAATCATTTAGGCAGGTTACCTTCGCTTCCTTGGGCACAGGGACTATGGTGGTCTGCTTGAAACATGTACAGTTTTAGTCAGAAGTTTACATACAATTAGGTTAGAGTCATTAAAACTCGTTTTTCAACAACTCCACAAATTTCTTGTTAACAAACTAGAGTTTTGGCAAGTCGGTTAGGACATTACTTTATGCATGACACAAGTAATTTTTCCAACAACTGTTTACAGACAGATTATTTCACTTATAACTCACTGTATCACAATTCCATTGGGTCAGAAGTTTAAATACACTAAGTTGACTGTGCTTTAAAACAGATTGGAAAATTCCAGAAAATGTCATGGCTTTAGAAGCTTCTGATAGGCTAATTGACATAATTTGAGTCAATTGGAGGTGTACCTGTGGATGTATTTCAAGGCCTACCTTCAAACTCAGTGCCTCTTTGCTTGACATCATGGGAAAATCAAAACAAATCAGTCAAGACCTCAGAAGAAAAATTGGTTCATCCTTGGGAGCAATTTCCAAATGTCTGAAGGTACCACATTCATCTGTACAAAGAGTAGTACACAAGTATAAACACCATGGGAACACACAGCCGTCATACCGCTCAGGAAGGAGACACATTCTGTCTCCTAGAGATGAACGTACTTTGGTGCGAAAAGTGCAAACCAATCCCAGAACAACAGCAAAGGACCTTGTGAAGATGCTGGAGGAAACAGGTACAAAAGTATCTAGAAATGTCCTCTGGTCTGATGAAACAAAAATGTAACTCTTTGGCCATAATGACCATCGTTATGTTTGGAGGAAAAAGGGGGAGGCTTGCAAGCCGAAGAACACCATCCCAACCGTGAAGCACGGGGATGGCAGCATCATGTATTGGGGGTGTTTTGCTGCAGGAGGAACTGGTGTACTTCACAAAATAGATGGCATCATGAGGAAGGAAAATTATGTGGATATATTGAAGCAATATCTCAAGACATCAGTCAGGAAGTTAAAGCTTGGTCACAGATGTGTCTTCCAAATGGACAATGACCCCAATCATACTTCCAAAGTTGTGGCAAAATGGCTTAAGGACAACAAAGTCAAGGTATCGGAGTGGCCATCACAAAGCCCTGACTTCCATCCCATAGAACATTTGTGGGCAGAACTGAAAAAGCGTGTGCGAGCAAGGAGGCCTACAAACCTGACTCAGTTACACCTTCTCTGTCAGGAGGAATGGGCTAGAATTCACCCAACTTATTGTGGGAAGCTTGTGGAAGGCTACCCAAAATGTTTGACCCAAGTTAAACAATTTAAAGGCAATGCTACCAAATACTAATTGAGTGTTTGTAAACTTCTGACCCACTGGGAATATGATGAAAGAAAGAAAAGCTGAAATAAATCATTTTCTCTACTATTATTCTGACATTTCACATTCTTAAAATAAAGGACGCCATTGAGATTGACCTAAAACAGGGAATTTTTACTGGGATTAAATGTCAGGAATTGTGAAAAACTGAGTTTAACTGTATTTGGCTAAGGTGTATGTAAACTTCCGACTTCAACTGTACATTCCTCCTCTAGATAACCATTAACTTCTGGTGTAGAAACCAGATTGTGGCTCTCCTCATTTCCATAGGATACCTGATGATTAACAATATTTAAAGTTTAGAAGTCAGAACCCATCAGTTGTAAACTTTTATTCATAGGCTAGGTTGTAGCAACCTCATGTATATATATATATTTATGTATGCATATACTCATATATAGGGAACATTTGTGACCCGATTCAGGAAACTAGGCAAGTCATGACTTCACTGTTTGAATGTAAAACATGTGTGATCTCACTTTGATTACCTAGTTAGGTTTATTGTTTACCTTGCTAGCTAGCTACATGTCTTAAGCTAAAGTGTACTGTTAGCTAGGTAACGTTAGCTGGCTGGCTCCCTGGCTGACATTGTTATTCGTATCCCAGAGCAGTTTGCTTTTCTAGTTAGAGCCTAATGTTAGCTAGCTAACATTGAACCTGGTCGGTTAGGTCCAGCACTCTGTGCCATTGTTAGCGCTGTGTTCATTGTTGTTTAGCTAGCTAATGTTAGTTGGCTGGCTCATTAGTTAACATTGTTACGTGTGATCTTACACTTTATTTACCTTGCTAGGTTCATTGTTTGCCTAGCTAGCTAGCTACATGTCTTAAGCTAAAGTGTACTGTTAGTGTACTGGCGCTGTGTTCATTGTTGTTTAACTAGCTAACGTTAGCTGGCTGGCTGGTTAGCTAACGTTACGCGACGTGTGTACAACACCCATTGAATATGGCCGGTGTCAGTAAACGTCTGCAAAAAAAGCATAATGAAATTGTTGCCAGAAAAGCTGGTTAGGCTGTTTTCCTGTCATTCATAGGTAAACAAATCATCGGTCAGAGCATCAAGTGTGCGCTCCAAGAGCAAAACGAGATGGGTGGGGCTAAGGCTTAAGAGTGTGTGAACAATGGTGAATGGGTGTAGACAAAGAATAGCTCTTCACTAGATATCAAAACATTCGAAGGCCATTTTCTCAAAAGTGAGTTTACAAGTTGATCAACTTTCAAAGCAGAATTACTTTCCCATTATTCCTCAAATGCAGAGAATGATATACCATTTTGTAGCTCCGAGTCTCTACTTTAATCCAATGTAAAAAAACAAAAAACAATGTGAAATGTTGTTACATAAGACCAAGTCCAGGTGTTGAGTCACATTTGAGTGTCATGTAGTAGCCTAAACTTATCGATGTTACATTGAACTGGGTGAATGGAATATGAATGACAGTCATCCAATATGCTGTAATAGAAATAAGGCCATGCTCATGAAAAAATAAATGTGTCCTCCCTCATCATAAACAGCACTGACCGCCACTGGTTTGCATGGTACTGGATACATTTGTTTTCAGCAATAGTCAGGTATTTTGTTGGAAACTAACATTTTGTTAGACTTGGGGTGATCAGATATTATGAATGGAGTTAAACACAAAGTTCTGGGCTGAATTTAATTACTGATTTTATTTATTTTCTCATTTTCTCCACCCCACTTCAGATAAGTATGTCCATGAGTAATACAATTCCATCTCCTGACATTCCTAGGTCCTGTATGTGTATTATAATACAGGTAATGGCAGACTTGCACTTTGGCCACTAGATGTCTGTATTCTGCTTCTGATTCAGTGGTAAGCTTTGTGCAAGAAAAGGAGATGACATTATTAGTTATCCTTTGTGACATCACAGAAGTCTTAGACACTTCAGTTGACACAGTGGCAGTATTTCACTGACATGTTTTCCCCACACCAACAAGGTAGGTTTTTAGGGAATTCTCAATATGGACCCATGTTGGTAGATAATCAATTCTCTCTACTTGATCATCATTCTGCACACTGCCTGCTTTCATCATCCAGGAATGGCGTTGCCCAGCTTGCAGCACTATGTGGACAGGTTGATGTTTGAAGGCCAGTGTGCAGACTGTGCGTTGGTGAACGTCAGTACCCGCAGGGTGATGGCGGCCACTCCAGGGGGATCACTGGAACATCTGACCCGGCGTGAGATTAGGAGGATACTGGCCAGGAAGAGAGAGGCCATCCAGACCCAGGGAGTGAGCCTGGGGGGGCTGCGCTGTGCTCTGGTGAGGGACAACATGGTCACCCCAGGGGAGAGGTCAATGGACCTGCGCACCAAGCACAGGCCCAGCCGGGGTGTGGCCGTGCGCCGGACACGCCATCTCCTCCTGGTGCTCCTCGGCAACAGGGGGATCAGCAGCGGATTCCTCAACCACAAGGCCTATCAGATGGCTGCATGCCTTCGCAACGCTGGATCATCACAACTTGCTTGAATTTACTGCTTACCTGTATGTACTGCTTACCTGAACTTTTGCTTGGGAGGACATTCCTGTGTCATGGACAGTATGGGATTTTTGACAGAGTAAACTGAGTTGAAACTGTCTACACTGTGTCCTGTAGTTAGTGACATATATGTGCTTCTTTAATTGTGTAGTGACCTAGAATACAGTGACCTAGTATGCAAGCCAAGTACACACGAGTCTGGATGGCCAGGTCCCACATTGTTATTACAGTACTACATGGTCAGCCACAGACCAGGATAAACAGACAATGTGACAGTAACTGACATAAAGACAGTTAAAAGGTTAAGTGTCAGACACTCAGTTTAACAAGTAGTAGGCTAAGTATGCCTGCTGCTTGGAAGACTAGACACCAATAGCAGAGTAAATACATACCCTGTCAAGAATCTTGGAGAAATGGTCACAAATTGCATTCATAACTTGCATAATAGCATAACATGAGTCTAAGGTCAATAATATACTTTCAGAACAGAATGTATTAGACACGTGAACAATTAAGGAAGAAATGTGACTCATGCATACAGTGCCTGAAATTAACATCAGGTAGAAGAAATAAAAAAGGGCATATGCTCAAAATATGACTTCAGCCCATAGTGTTTGACAAGGCGTTTGTCTACATTGGAGTGCGCTTACAAGTAACCAGCTAGTGCAGGCTGACACTGTACTGGTTATTGAACTTAATTGCTTTGAACTATTTTCCCCACATTGTCTGATACGACTGCGCTGTTGGAGCTAGGAACACAAGCATTTTGCTACACCCACAATAATATCTGCTAAATATGTGTATGTGACCAATAAAATTTGATTTGATAAATTCACACGCTTCTATTGGAAAGTTCAGTTATGAAAAACCTGTTTGGGTACTCACATGACCGTGGGTGTAGTTGGCTATAGCTGACTGGAGCTCCAGATGTGCGAGTACACACTTCACGGTACTCTTTAAGCACAGTAAGCTCCCACACTTAGGAGTTTACAGAGAACAGCCATCACTCTTCACTTCTATATTTTTTTTAATCAATTTTCTGCCAGTTGATTATATATTTTGTCAGTTTTGTTACAGTACATGGATCTTTGAAATCATTTAATACCATTGTTTACTGTCATGCAAAATGTAGGTTGTTTTCCAGCCAGCTAAAGAAAAAATAGGGCACATCTGTTTTGACTCAAAGTTTTCACATACAGCACTGTAGGCCTAAACACACACACACACACACACACACACACACTCACACACACACACACACACACACACACACGCTAGGGATTAACTGATTCCCATAACTAAGCATTATAGTAAAGTGGATTATTAACAACCCTATTCTGCTCAAGAAGCAGGACTGCACTGCAGTTACCACCATAACTTCTCTACACAAACAATCAGAGCACAGAATGACCATGGCTGGCCTGCCTTAGTTTCCTGACTGTAGCTCTGACGTCAGAGGGGGAGTTTACAAGGGGGCCCACAGAGCACCCCTGCCTATCTGGGATGGAGCAACAGAGAGGCCGCCTCCTCACAAGCCCCTTCCTTTCCCACAGTCAACAGGAAGACTGAGCTGAGTCAGAGCGGAGACCAGACAGAGAGGACCCAAACACTCAGGAGAAGGAGGACGTCTCAAAAGCTTCCAATCCAGCACAAAAAAATGAGAAGTCTGAAAGAAGGAATGAACATAAGGAGTAAGAATCACAGAGAGGTGGAGAAACTCCAGTTAACGTCTCCACACTACGTCGAGGTGGAGAAATCAGACAAGAAAAGTTCCAAATACAGGGAGGGGGAGCTTCCAATGCAAACTACACAGGAAAATCAGAGGTCGTCTAGTATGGCTGGGCAAGTATCCAAGAGCTCAGCGCAGCGACTCAGCCGAGACCTGACCTGTTCTATCTGCCTGGACCTCTTCAAGCAGCCTGTCTCCCTGCCCTGTGACCACACCTTCTGCCAGGCATGTATCGCTGGATACTGGACGGGCCCCAGAGGCCAGGTTCAGGGGGGGTCCGGATCCTGTCCCCAGTGCAGGAAGGTCTTCCCTGGCCAGAGCTACCGGCCCAACCGCATTGTGGGTAACATAGTGGAGAGCTACTGCCAGGGCCTGGAGGAGAGAGAGGGGCTGCTGGGGGACACTGGGGTACCAGAGAGGAGCCTTGCTTCTGCTCCTGCCCCGTGCTGTGGCCGGCACCGAGAGGAGCTGAAGCTCTACTGTGAGGAGGACCAAGAGCTGTTGTGTCTGGTGTGTGGACTCTCTCAGGAGCACCGGAACCACAACATGGTGTGTGTCCAAGAGGCACAGCAGAGTTACAGGGTAAGTCCAAATTCTATTTGACTTGTGTTGCCTTGTTACACTCTTACATTTTTCAAAGAATGCTAGTAAAAGGCATAGGGGAAATTGAAGACAGGTGGTGCTATGGACTGAGCAGTAGAATTTTGCTTGGGAGGAATTGAAGCAAAAAAAGTAGATTTGATCAAATGTTGCACAAAAAAAACAGTGACTTGGCATCAACAACTACAATGTCAATGATTTGTCACATCACTTTACGTGTCACTTTTTTCTGTAAGACAAACTGCTCATTATTCTCCCCACATTCTCTTGTTAAGAGTTGCATCCGGCTTGTTTCCCATAACATTCATATTCCAGCCTCACTCCAAGAGCAGATTACTGTATTTACTGTAAGGCCTGGTGTAGAGAACAGAAGGCTGATGCCGACTTAGTCATGCTGCTGCTTTTTTCTGGCCATGCAGGCGTCTCTCAGCAGTTCCATGGACTCTCTGAAAGGGGAGCTGAACACGGCCCTGCAGTGTGAGAGAGAAACTGAGGACGAGGTTAAGAAGCTCAAGGTGAGATGCTCTCGTATCTACAGCTTGTAACAATCTGTACATTGCACTTAAACCTTGAGTGTCTCATAAACCTTGACCCTCTCGATCTAACTGCCATTGCTAATGAACCCCCCCAAACCCTCCCACCCCACACACTTTCTGTCCCCCAGGAGCACACGGCAGACCTGAAGCAGCGCATCGAGGCCCAGTTCAGCGACCTGCACCAGTTCCTGTACCAGGAAGAGAAGCTGCTGCAGGTGAAGCTGAAGACAGAGGAGCGCAGGGAGCTGATCAGGCTGGACGAACACAAGGCCCTGCTCTGTGTGGAGGTCTGCCGTCTGCAGAGGGCCCTGAATGAGATCGAGGACAAGCTGAGGGAGCAGGACCCCTTTACATTGCTGCGGGTGAGAGACAGGGTAATTCTAGGCTGGTGGAATTTCACATGAGAAGTAACTCAATGAGCCTCCTTGACTGGGGAATGTGAAAAATATGAGTTTCACACTGAAAAGTTTTAGGTTAGATTTTATGTTATTTTGCTTGTGCCGTTTGAAAACGATGTACTGGATGGGAGGACAAAACTAGCTTGCACACTTCTAGACATTTACATCTGCTGTAATAAGTTAGTAAGTAACCATTCTAGACATTCTACAGTCGCTCTGGATAAGAGCGTCTGCTAAATGACTTAAATGTAAATGTAAGGTCTTTCTGATAGCAATGAGTAGAGTAGTACTTCATTGATCCCAACTTGGGAAATTCACTCAGCATCATCCTTGATAAGGACAAGACCCTTATCAATGACAAACACATAAAATACACACAATGGCCCTCCAGAGTGCAGGGAGGGACCCTTCAGGGTGGAGCACAGGCAGGATGTGGGCCCATGACCTCACTCCTGGTCGATGGTGAGGATAAGGAGATTATAGGGAAAGCAGGCTCAGACCCAGGGACTTTCCCCCAACCACTGGGAGATCCCACAGGGCCGGGATAGCGTGAGCTCAGACACTGATGTCATGTGGAAAACTGTTTTCTCTCTTTTTACCCACTGCCAAAACTAATCAGCACACTCTCCCCTCTGTTTTTCCTGTCTCGTCCCAGAATATCAAGACCCTGGTCCAGAGGTGAGTGCGTGATGGGACGTGGGACATTTTAGATTGTTATTCCATAATGGAGTTTTCATGTTTCTGATATGTATTGTCTGAAGCTTGTGTTGACTTTGGCAGGCCGACGCCCAAGTTTGAAAAGCCTACTCTCACGGCCCCCAGCCTGTGTGAGGGTCGGTTCGCAGGGCCCCTGCAGTACCGAGTGTGGAAATCATTGAAAGGAAGCATTTACCCAGGTACTGTAAGGCATCAACCTTTACAATGGCTTGCTGAGGGGAGGAAGGCTCATAGTAATGGTTGGAATGGAGTCAATGGAATGGTATCAATCACATGGAAACCACGTTTGATACCATTCCATTTACTCCATTCCAGCCATTATTATGAGCTGTCCTCCCCTCAGCAGCCTCCACTGAACCTTTAGTAGAGTGACTGACAATTACAGCACTCAGGAGCAATAATTCAGGAGCTTTCAGCAACTATTTTTACTCTGCAACATACATGAATTGCCCAGAATTGACTACTTGACAGTTGTTATTTAAAATGGAAAGTTGAAACTGCTACTGAGAATTATACTGTGTTCACATTGTAACGCTTTCTATCTGTGTCATGGCATGTAAAATCATGCAATACCTAACTTGACCAACTCATTTTCCCTTATTCTCAGTTCCGGCCGCCATCACCTTGAATTCGAGCACGGCCAACCCCTGGCTTAGCCTGACCTCCTCCCTCACCTGTGTCCGCTACCAGACCTTCAACCACTCTGTCCAGGACAACCCCAACCGCTTCAATGCTGCGTTGTCCCTGTTGGGCAGTCAGGGCTTCACCCACGGCCGCCACTACTGGGAGATAGAGGTCTACAGCAGCACTGTGTGGACCGTGGGTGTGGCTAGAGAAACTGTATCGAGGAAGGGAGTAATCAAAGCCTTGCCGGCCAATGGCTTTTGGACCCTGTCCCTGTCCTATGGAATACAGTACATGGCCTGTACATCGCCCCCTACTGTGCTTTCACTGGAGGAGCCTCTGGCTAGAATAGGGGTATATCTGGATTATAAGAGGGGTCTGGTTTCTTTCTACAATGCAGAGAGCATGACACATCTCTATACGTTCCGTGAAACCTTCACAGAGACGTTGTACCCCTACTTCAATCTGGGATTCCTGGATAAAGTGCATGAGAATGAGCCCCTCAAAGTTTTCCTTCCCAAAATCTGACAGCCGCGGCACGCATCTATTCCCCGCAAAGCCTGAGGCCATCCTTACACTGGTGTGGTGCTAAAACACCCTCAGAATCTAACTGTTAGATTATAAGCGACGTAAAATCAACTGACACAAAATACTACCGTCATATTGTTTGAGATGTTAGAGAGAGTAAGCAGGCCAACTGTAAATAATACATTTTTTAAATGTAATCTTGATGTGGGCCAGAGCTTCACCATCAAGGTTTGTTAAATGTATGTATGTGTCACGATTGTCTTCGTCTTCTGTCGATAGTGCGAAATCGTCATCAGAAAAGGTAGACCAATACGCAGCAGGTACGTGTATGCTCATTTTGACTTTTATTTACTATCAACAATGAACGTACAAAAAATAACAAAACGAAAATGAGCTAACAACCACAAACAGTCTGGCAAAGCCTAGGGCTGAACACAGAACAATCACCCACAAATCACAAACACAAACACACCCTTAATTATGGGACTCTCAATCAAAGGCAGATAGACAACACCTGCCTTCAACTGAGAGTCCCAACCCCAATTAACCAACATAGAAACACACTCACCAGACTAGACATAGAAATACATACACATAGACTATAAACCAAAACCCCGGAAATACTAAATCAAACACCCTTAAACCAAACACACCACCCTGAACCACATAAAACAAATAACCTCTGTCACGCCCTGACCAAACTACAAAATAATTAACCTTATATACTGGCCAGGACGTGACAGTACCCCCCCCCTTAAAGGTGCTACCCCGGAAGCACCTTAACAAAAAAAAATAACCCCAAACAATACCCAAAAGAAAAATTCCCCCTTACTAAAGGGAGGGAAGGGAGGGTGGCTGCCGTCAACGACGGCACTGTGCTACACCCCCCCTCCCCAACCCACCTATTTTTTGGAGGTGGCTCCGGCTCAGGCCGTTCCAGGCTGTCTGGGCAGTCTGGCAGCTCGGGACAGTCTGGGCAGTCTGGGCAGTCTGGGCAGTCTGGCAACTCGGGACAGTCTGGGCAGTCTGGCCACTCCGGCAGTTCAGGGCAGTCTGGCCACTCCGGCAGTTCAGGGCAGTCTGGCCACTCCGGCAGTTCAGGGCAGTCTGGCCACTCCGGCAGTTCAGGGCAGTCTGGCCACTCCGGCAGTTCAGGGCAGTCTGGCCACTCCGGCAGTTCAGGGCAGTCTGGCCACTCCGGCAGTTCAGGGCAGTCTGGCCACTCCGGCAGTTCAGCGCAGTCTGGCCACTCCGGCAGTTCAGCGCAGTCTGGCCACTCCGGCAGTTCAGCGCAGTCTGACCACTCCGGCGACTGTTGACTGGCGGGCAGCTCCGGCGACTGTTGACTGACGGGCAGCTCCGACGACTGTTGACTGGCGGGCAGCTCCGACGACTGTTGACTGGCGGGCAGCTCCGACGACTGTTGACTGGCGGGCAGCTCCGACGACTGTTGACTGGCGGGCAGCTCCGACGACTGTTGACTGGCGGGCAGCTCCGACGACTGTTGACTGGCGGGCAGCTCCGACGACTGTTGACTGGCGGGCAGCTCCGACGACTGTTGACTGGCGGGCAGCTCCGACGACTGTTGACTGGCGAGGCTGGGTTTACGCACTTGCAGTTTAGTGCGGGGAGCAGGAACAGGACGAGTCGGACTGGGTGGACGCACTTCCGGGTCCGCACGAGAGACAGGAGCTGGAAACCCAGGGCTATGGAGGCGCACAGCCGGTCTAGATCTTACCTCCTGCACAACCCGCCTTGGCTGGATGGAACTAGTAGCACTGTACGAGCGGAGTGCTCGTACAGGGCAGACTGGGCTGTGCAGGGGCCTGATGGTAGCCGTGCGTAGAGCGGGAGTTGGGTAGCCTGGTCCTCGGAGGCGTACCGGCGACCAGATGCGCTGCGCAGGCATCCTCCTACCAGGCTGAATGCCTGCTCTAGCACGGCACCTGCGAGGGGCTGGAATAACTCGCACCGGACTGTGCGTGCGTATGGGTGAGATAGTGCGCTTCTCAGCGAAACATAGCGCTCTCCACCCCATACGCTCCTCCATATAACCACGGGTAGCTGGCTTCCGGCTCTTCCTTCGCCTAGCCAAACTACCCGTGTGCCCCCCCAAAAATTTTTCTTGGGGGTGCCTCTCGTGCTTCAACGCCAGTCGTATACCTCGGAAACGTTCCCGGTCCATACCAGCCTCACTCCTTTCCTCTCTCTCGCGTACCACCTGTTTCCAAGGAAGGCGATCTTTCCCTGCTTGGATCTCCTCCCAAGTGTAGGAGCCTTCTCCCTCCAAGATCTCCTCCCAAGTCCATCTCTCTCGTTTGTCCTCTTCGAAAATCCTCCGCTCCTTCCTCTGCTGCTTGGTCCTGATTAGGTGGGTGATTCTGTCACGATTGTCTTCGTCTTCTGTCGATAGTGCGAAATCGTCATCAGAAAAGGTAGACCAATACGCAGCAGGTACGTGTATGCTCATTTTGACTTTTATTTACTATCAACAATGAACGTACAAAAAATAACAAAACGAAAACGAGCTAACAACCACAAACAGTCTGGCAAAGCCTAGGGCTGAACACAGAACAATCACCCACAAATCACAAACACACCCTTAATTATGGGACTCTCAATCAAAGGCAGATAGACAACACCTGCCTTCAACTGAGAGTCCCAACCCCAATTAACCAACATAGAAACACACTCACCAGACTAGACATAGAAATACATACACATAGACTATAAACCAAAACCCCGGAAATACTAAATCAAACACCCTTAAACCAAACACACCACCCTGAACCACATAAAACAAATAACCTCTGTCACGCCCTGACCAAACTACAAAATAATTAACCTTATATACTGGCCAGGACGTGACAGTATGCGCAGTAACCTTTTGCAGTATTACAGTGTAAATTGTACGTGACTGCTGTAAACAGAATGATGAATACAAAATTGCCTTATCGTGTACAATGTACGGCAGTTAAATATTTTGAGAAAAAAATGGACCAACTATTTTAATAAGTAATCTTCAATGCATAATAATCATCTTTTAATGAATTTTGGATATCATCAGTATTTCAAACGTTCACCTCACGATACTGTACCATTCAAAATAAATAAGAATTTGTTTTGTGTCTCTGTGTTGAAATAGAACCTGTTATTTGATCTGGACAGTCTCAGCACAAACAGTACCAGGCATAAGCACACTTCTGCATGGTGGATTTGTGCATATCAGAGCACAGGAAAGAGGAAACTCGTTAAGAGGTCATTTGAAAAGAGTTTTCTGTGTGGTTGTGTCAGTCTTTCTTCCTGTGATCCTTTAGGCTTAGCCTACAGTACATTGAACCAAGCTGAGTAATTCTTCAAAATTATGTGAGTAAAATTGATGGACCATTTCCGAGAAATCCCCGACTAATCAAGAAAGAGAGGGAGAGAGCGAGCAGTTTAAACCTGCACACTTGTTTTTTTTGTACGTACCATTAGCAGTAGCACTTTGAGGAAAACATTCTCATTCCACCATGCAGGCTGATACAACCCACACACATCAGGAGTGGTCCCGTGTGACTCAGCTGTTAGAGCATGCCGCTAGCAACACCAGGGATGTGGGTTCGATTCTCACAGGGGATCAGTATGAAAATGTGTCTTGAGTAGTTGACAAATTCACTTTGTGTATTAAAGTAGTATTATTTGGTCTCATATTCCTAGCACGCAATGAATGCATCAAGCTTGTGATGCATTTGCAGTTTGTTTTAGTTGTGTTTCAGGTTATTTTGTGCCCAATAGAAATGAATGGTAAATAATGTATTGTGTCATTTTGAAGTGCCTTTCATTGTAAATAAGAACATAATTTGTTTCTTAACACTTCTACATTCATGTGGATGCTACCATGATTACAGATAACCATGAATGAATCATTAATAATGATGAGTGAGAAAATTAAACAGTGATAAATATCATACCCTCCAAAAAATGTTAACCTCCCCTGCTATTGGTATTGTGAGAGGTTAGCATGTTTTGGGTGTATAATCTTTGTGCCTCTGTAACTTTCACACTCATTATTCAGGATTGATTCAGGATAATCCGTAATCATGATAGCATCAACATTAATGTAGAAGTGCTTGGAAACATATTCTATTCTTATTTACAATAAAAGTGTCTCCAAAATGGCACAATACATTATTTACCATGAATTTCTATTGGGCACAAAATAATCTGAAACACAACCAAAGCAAACTACAAATGCATCCAACAATTTTGTAGAGTCACAAGCTTGATGTAGTAATTGTGCGCTAGGAATATGGGACCAAATAATACAATCTTTGACTACTTTAATACGCTATAAGTGAATAAGTCCAAATACTTATGACACCTTCAAATGGGGGGACTAGATAAATTAAGTGCTTCAATTTCTAAACGGTAAAAGAGATATGTATGAAAATACCCTCAAATAAAAGGTGACATTCTGAACTGTCACCTCATATAAAACATTTGATCTCAAATCCAAAATGGAGTGAAGAGCCAAATTAAATGTTTTAGCTTCACTGTCCAAATAAATACAGTTGAAGTCGGAAGTTTACATACACCTTAACCAAACACAGTTAAACTCAGTTTTTTACAATTCCTGACATTTAATCCGAGTAAAAACTCACTGTCTTAGGTCAGTTAGGATCACCACTTTATTTTAAGAATGTGAAATGTCAGAATAATAGTAGAGAGAATGATTTATTTCAGCTTTTATTTCTTTCATCACATTTCCAGCGGGTCAGAAGTTTACATACACTCAATTAGTATTTGGTAGCATTGCCTTTAAATAGTTTAACTTGGGTCAAATGTTTTGGCCCATTCCTGCTGACAGAGCGGGTGTAACTGAGTCAGGTTTGTAGACCTCCTTGCGCGCACATGCTTTTTCTGGTCTACCCACAAATGTTCTATAGGTTTGAGGTCAGGGCTTTGTGATGGCCACTCCAATACCTTTGTTGCCCGTAAGCCATTTTGCCACAATTTTGGAAGTATGCTTGGGGTCATGGTCCATTTGGAAGACCCATTTGCGACCAAGCTTTAACTTCCTGAATGATGTCTTGAGATGTTGCTTCAATATATCCACATGATTTCCCTTCCTCATGATGCCATCTATTTTGTGAAGTGCACCAATCCCCCCTGCAGCAAAGCACCCCCAGAACATGATGCTGCCACCCCCGTGCTTGATGGTTATGGTGTTGGGATGGTGTTCTTCGGCTTGCAAGCCTCCCCCGTTTTCCTCCAAACATAACGATGGTCATTATGGCCAAATAGTTATATTTTTGTTTCATCAGACCAGAGGACATTTCTCCAAAAAGTATGATATTTGTCCCCTGTGCAGTTGCAAACAGTAATCTGGCATTTTTATGGCGGTTATGGAGCAGTGGCTTCTTCATTGCTGAGCGGACTTTAAGGTTATGTCGGTATAGGACTCATTTTACTGTTGATATAGGTACTTTTGTACCTGTTTAATCCAGCATCTTCACAAGGTCCTTTGCTGTTGTTCTGGGATTGATTTGCACTTTTCACACCAAAGTACTTTAATCTCTAGGAGACAGAACGAGTCTCCTTCCTAAGCGGTATGACGGCTGCAAGGTCCCATGGTGTTCATGCTTGCGTACTATTGTTTGTACAGATGAACGTGGTACCTTCAGCGTTTGGAAATTTCTCCCAAGGATGAACCAGTTTTGTGGAGGTCCACCATTTTTTTCTGGAGGTCTTGGCTGATTTCTTTAGATTTTCCCATGACGTCAAGCAAAGAGGCACTGAGTTTGAAGGTAGGCCTTGAAATACATCCACAGGTACACCTCCAATTGACTCAACTGATGTCAATTAGCCTATCAGAAGCTTCTAAAGCCATGACATAATTTTCTGGAATTTTTCAAGCTGTTTAAAGGCACAGTTAACCTACTGTATGTAGAAAATAAAGGAAAGCCGCACACTCTAAGAGCTCAGATGCAAAAATGTAATAACCAACGTTTCGACAGCGAAGCTGTCTTCATCAGGGTATCACCTGATACCCTGATGAAGACAGCTTCGCTGTCGAAACGTTGGTTATTACATTTTTGCATCTGAGCTCTTAGAGTGTGCGGCTCTCCTTTATTTTCTAGTTTTCTACTCCGCTAGCCAGCACCTCGCCTTTATAGGTGTGCGTTTCTTTTTTCTAGATTAACCTACTGTATGTAAACTTCTGACCCAATGGAATTGTGATACAGTGAATTATAAGTGAAAAAATCTGTCTGTAAACAATTGTTGTAAAAATTACTTGTGTCATGCACAAAGTAGATGTCCTAGCCGACTTTCCAAAACTATAGTTTGTTAACAAGAAATTTGGGGAGTGGTTGAAAAATGAGTTTAAATGACTCCAACCTAAGTGTATGTAAGCTTCCGACTTCAACTGTACGTAGGGGAGTCTTTATTTGGGACAAATCATAAAACAATTGGAAAAGAACAGACCACCGCCTTAATTTACATTTATATATATTTATTAGCCTAGCCCTTGAAAAGAATAACAACACATGTTCATTTTTCTTGTTCTGCTAACATCAATCATGTGTGGGGGGGGGAATCATCCCTGTTCTGCATTGCAAGACCATACTAATTGCAACTGTGTGCTCAAAACAAATTTCCCCGGTTCTATCTGTCTTTCCTAATCATCAATGTGCAACCCTCAATGATACACAGTATAGTGCCAATAATTAAGTCAAGAGTAAATAGACATATTTAGGAACCAAGGCAAGGTGGGAAGGTTATCTTTCCAAGAAGTTAGGGCTCAGCTGGATTTCAAGTTAGGAGGTGGTCGGGGATCTTGGGAGTATTCCCTAAAACCCTGATAATCCTGTATCCTATACAGTTATACCACCATCCCAGTGATCCTTACAGGCCTGTGGGAACCTTTTTGTTATCTTGAGGAAATTACAAACTTTTTGGGAATTCATTTCAGGTCTCCCACACATATCCACTCTCTCGTCCACCCTCCCTAATCTAAATGATACAAACTTGAAAACGCTCTCTACTGCTGCATGGCTTGACTCCTTACAGCTGGCTTTGGGCGGAGTGGGGTATGGGGGGGGGCAGCTATCCAAGCATCCGCTCTTCTTAGGGAACTGGGAGTGTCAATGCTTTGGGGTGCACAGTCTCCTCTTAAGTCTTGGTAAAGAGGGGTTCACTTGCTTGTGTGCAATGTGTCTTGGAACTTTGTGCTCGTGTACCGTACATGGAAGCCCTTCTTATTGATGGTGTCATCAGAATGGAACTTTATAACAATGGCATCCCCAGCAGAGTAGATTTCCTCAGGAGGCTGGAAGATAAATACAAAGAGAGAGAGAGAAAGATTATCTTACACCTCTACATTTTTTAAGTAGGCAAACACCCCCTGGCATTTTGTGAAGTGCTACATACAGTAGCACTATATATGTACAGTAGCTGTTACAATCTAGTAGGTGTACTGAAACCTTTTGTCGTCCTTACCCCAGATCCACAGTAGCGACCAAGCCTTGGGGCCTTGACATCAGCACCATCAAATAGTTCAATGTAGTCATAGCCGCAGTCTGCCTCTTCCTCAATCTCAAAGGTTTGGAAGATGAGCTCTACTCCGTAGCCCTTCTCAGCGGAGACCACCCACTGGCAGTCAGACGCCCCTGGGTAGTTGTTATCCCCAAACTGGGCGTGCGAATAAAGATCTTTGGTCTTGACCTCAGCTTTCAGGCTTCCTCCACACTCTGAGAACGCACAGCCACAAAAAAGAGACAGAGCCTCAGAGAAGGAACTCATTGAGATATGAATGTCCAATTTATCAACAAATAATTCTCTGAGAGGCAGTGTTCCCACATTCCATGTGGGATTCTATAACCTTATACCAATCTGAAAAAGCTGACATATTGTCCCTTTGTTTTCTTAGTTGAAAGACACCAAAAAGCGCAAACCCAGGTGGCAACATGGGCATTGTCACCCCCAATCGTACTAATGAATTCATATTTCATTATTCATGGGTCCTGACAAAACATGTAAATGTTGTCACGCTGCCTGCTGAATCACACATTACAAACATAATGTACTGTATGTTAGGGATAATATAATACCAAGACAAGATGAGATGAGAATCAAAAACCAGAGACATTGACATCAGCATACAAGAATACATTTGCATCAGTAGACACAGAGAGATGATCATTAACGATGGAGGTAAACAATGGTCCCAGGATCAAATCCTTGTTGCACATCCTTTTCAACCTCCCAGTAATTAGTTGTCTTTGGGAAAACACAAGCCTTTTTGATTGATCTGAGGGACAAAATTAGTCCCAACTGGATCAAAGGCCTTGGTAAGATGAATGAATATCACTTAACTGGTCTGCTGGGGTTAATGGATTATTATTATGGTCACGCTCCCCAGTTTCTGTGTTGTGGGTTTGTATGTGTGTGTAATTCAGGAAATGGCTTCCTAGAATCCTAAAGCAGCTGATTGGTCGGCCCCATCGCTGATTGGAGCTCTGACCCCTCCCTCTCGTCAGGGGAAACAGCTGTCTCTTCAATTAAGAATGCCTTCTCCAGCTTGATAAAAGCCAGTGTTCCTCCCTCAGGGAGGAGAGCTTCTTTTTATGTCCTGTGTTGGTTGTTGGTCAGTGAAAGTTTTGTTGTTAATATTTTGTAGCCGGTCCTTCAGAGGTTTGTGTATGCCAAAAGGACTTAGTGTTTTTGGTTAATTGAATTTGTTCACGTTAATTATTCAGTTTCATTTGTTTCTGGGGGGGAAGGGGAATGCACCTTGGGAGTGTTGAGGCAAGAGGCCTGCGGGCATACATAACCCGTAGTATTTAATCTGTCTATGCACACTATGTAAAACCTGGGTGGACCACCCCGTGTATTTTGGTTAGCGTGCCGGGTGGTGCTAAAGGGTAGGTAGGAGGGGACTCTTTAATTTTACTTCCTTTGCTTTGGTTACGTCCAGCCCTTTTTTCCCCATATTACCGTGTTAAGGAATATTAAATTCCATGTAAACTGTATTTTTCTCTACCTCTGTCATCCTTCCCCGCACCTACGATCACATACTTTTTCACTCCACGGGGAGTTGAGATGTAGCAGGTTGTTACGTTCCCTCCTCCAAGAGGCGTACGTAACAATTATTATCAATGTCTTAATTAGGTTATTGGATTGACCAGACTTACATGGAAAAAGGTTGAATAATGTATTATACAATGAATATTAGTTGACTATTCTCATCGCTCTGAAATCAAAACATGTTAGCAGTTCAACCATATCCCTGTGTGCACCAATGAGAATTATCCATTTCAATCCTTTTCTTTCTGGTATCACAAAATGCTAATGCCAGTGTATGTGTCACCCACCTGCACTGTGTGAAGCCTCAAAGCCTCTCTTCTGAACTGAGTTGTCAGAGAAGAAGCGCAGAAACATCTCATTGCCGCTGGAGATGACTGGCGAGGGTTTCTTGATGCCACAGAAGCGTCCCAGACTGGGGGCCCGGCCATCCTGCCCATCGTAGATCTCTAGGTGGTCGTAGGCACACTCCAGATGAGCCTCCATGTCGATCTCATTGAAAGCCTTAAAAGTGAATGTAGATTCAGTGAGGTAGGTGGTGAGCTATTAACAACAGTAATAATCTACATGACCCATCTTCCACTAATGACTATGTACCGTTATAATGTACATTGTAAGCATTACATAATAGGTGTCATTAAAACTATGCCAATCCCTACATATATGTACATTTCTACCTCAATGACCTTGTACTCCTGCACATCGACTCAGTACTGGTACCCTGTGTATATAGCCAAGTTGTCGTTACTCATTGAGTGTTTATTCCTCGTGTTATTGCTTTTCTATTATTTATCTCTCTGCATTGTTGGGAAGGGCCGTAAGCATGTGACAAATATTTGACTTGATTTGATCATGACACAGCAGTAAACATACGATTTTGATGCGGTGGCCTGGGGTGGTGGAGAGGGCCCAGGTACAGGCCTTCTTGCTGGGGTATTTGTCAGGCCAGTTGGGGCTGGTGATGGTGCCTAACACACTGCTCACCACATGATCACAGCCAGCTGAAAGATAAACATTGCTGATTCAATCAGTAATCCAACAGGACATATCCTATCCCCAACTCTTTGATGTCATAATCCATGTAAAATAGGATGTCAAGGGCTGTATGTAAATACTGGATGGATAAATATGGATAGGTACATGTATGAACAGAAATAGCTCGATGTAAATGTATGGATAAATCCATTAAAATAGGAGATATCCTGTACCTTCCTTGCAGTCATGTTTATTGTCATGCAGCACAAAGCCACTGCGACACTGACAACTGTAGCTCCCGAAGGTATTGACACACTCATGTTGGCAGCCTCCATTCTCCTTAGAGCACTCGTCCTTGTCTGCATGGGAACAGAATTGTCAGAAATTGCTAAACCCACCTACAGTAAACCCTTAGTGACACTAGACTGTTCGAGCCATTGACCAAATACTTTAAACATACATTTAAAGTATGTTTGTTGCAACAACAAGAAAAATGTTTCAAGGCTTACCAGAGAAGAATTGGGCTTTGAAGCCTTTCTTTGACACTGTGTTGTCTGATTTGAACTCAATGCGCATGTTGTTGTATTGGGAGGTGACGGTTTCTGGTTTCTCTGTTCCACAAAACTTCCCATGAAGCCTGGAGTCAGCGGTCAGTCCACTCCTCACCTCCACATAATCATATTTACACACCTGAGGGAAGAAGAGACCACATAGGGCATGTCAGACACACCTCAAAAGGAACTGGAGCAAGTACTATGGAATAACTCAAAATAAACCACAGCACACACACACACACCGGCTTACAGGACTAGACAATCATTCCCTCATGAGGAGAGATCTTCATGGTCACCTTCACTGTGAGGCCATTGTAAATGCCCATTCCTGCCCACTCACAACATTTGTAAGTATTATAGGGTGTTCTCATGCTATAATGCTTACATCGTTGCCCTCTGTCTCAAAGACATCAAACAACAGGGTGATGTGGTAATGTGTGGGGGCCACCAGCTGCCAAACACAGTTCTTGTTGGGGGGGTATTCTTTGGGCCAGCCGGGGGTGGTGATGGAGCCATTAAGCTTGGTAATGAAGCCTCCACACGCAGCTGCTGGGGGGATACAGAGCTGACATTAGGGACGGACACGTGGCCACGAGGCAACACACCTCAAACCACATAACAGTTATAGTTTAGGGAAGGTGGAGAGGTAGGTGGAACTTGTTCACAGTTCAATAAAGTATGAAGCACGTGACTGTGACACAATGTCATAATACTATTCCCTAGGTTTCAAACTGCAACATTAACTAAGCAAATAAGAAAGTCAGGTCCTACCAATGTAGTCCTGTTATGAAATATGTACCAGGGTTTGAATCAAAGCTCTACAAAATGAAATAAGCATCCACTAAGTACAGCAATTAAGAATAACCACATTTTGAGTGGCAGTACGAAATAAAAAAGAAAGTGACAGATTTATACCACACAAAGTACAATCATGTCCTCTTAATGCAAAAGAGGGTAAACACACCAACTAATGTAACCTCCCATATGGAAAAGTAATATATAGCCAAACGTTTGGACATACCTACTCATTCAAGGGTTTTTCTTTATTTTTACTATTTTCTACATTGTAGAATAATAGTGAAGACATCAAAACTATGAAATAACACATTTGGAATCATGTAGTAACCAAAATATATTTTAGATTCTTCAAAGTACAGTAGCCACTCTTTGCCTTGATGACAGCTTTGCACACTCTTGGCAGTTTCTCAACCAGCTTCACCGGGAATGCTTTTCCAACAGTCTTGAAGGAGTTCCCACATATGCTGAGCACTTGTTGGCTGCTTTTCCTTCACTCTGCGATCCAACTCATCCCAAACCATCTCAATTGGGTTGAGGTCGGGTGATTGTGGAGGCCAAGTCATCTGATGCAGCACCCCATCACTCTCCTTCTTGGTCAAATAGCCCTTACACAGCCTGGAGGTGTGTTGGGTCATTGTCCTGTTGAAAAACAAATGATAGTGGGACTAAGCGCAAACCAGATAGGAAAGGCGTATCGCTGCAGAATTCTGTGGTAGCCATGCTGGTTCAGTGTGCCTTGAATTCTAAATAAATCACTGACAGTGTCACTAGCAAAGCACCCCACACTATCTCCCCCATACTTCACAATGGGAACCACACATGTGGAGATCATCCGTTCACCTACTCTGCGTCTCACAAAGACACTCAAAATCTCAAATTTGGACTCATCAGACCAAAGGACAGATTTCTACCGGTCTAATGCCCATGGCTCGTGTTTCTTGGCCCAAGAAAGTCTCGTCTTCTTATTGGTGTCCTTTACTAGTGGTTTCTTTGCAGCAATTTGACCATGAAGGCCTGATTCACGCAGTCTCCTCTGAACAGTTGATGTTGAGATGTGTCTGTTACTTGAACTCTGTGAATGTACCGATCGTCGTAGTGGATGGACCAAGGCGCAGCGGGTTGAGTGCTCATTTTGACATTTATTATAAATAACCATGTCACAAAAACAAGAAAACGGATGACAACATAACAGTTCGCAGGCTAACCCTAGCAGTGCAAACCACATCTATGCAAAGAACAACCTCCCACATATCCCACGACAAACACATTCCTATTTATAGGACCTTCAATCAGAGGCAACGATAGACAGCTGCCTCCAAATGAAGGCCCCAACCCCAATTACCTAAACATAGAAATAGAAATGACTAGACAGAACATAGAAATACACTAACATAGAACAATGACAACAAAAAAACGGAATACATAAACCAAACACCCCTCTACATACACACACACCCCGAACCATATAAAACAAATACCCCCTGCCACGTCCTGACCAAACTATAATAACAAATAACCCCTTTACTGGTCAGGACGTGACAGTGAAGTGTTTATTTGGGCTGCAATATCTCAGGTTGGTAACTCTAATGAACTTATCCTCTGCAGCAGAGGTAACTCTGGGTCTTTCTTTCCTGTGGCGGTCCTCATGAGAGCCAGTTTCATCATAACACTTGATAGTTTTTTTTGCAAACTTTTAAAGTTCTTGAAATGCTCCAGATTGACTGACCATGTCTTAAAGTAATGATGCACTGTCGTTTCTCTTTGCTTATTTGAGATGTTCTTGCCATAATATGGACTTGGTCTTTTACCAAATAGGGCAATCTTCTGTATACCACCCCTACCTTGTCAAAACAGAACTGTTTGGCTCAAACTCATTAAGAAGGAAAGAAATTTCACAAATTAACATTTAAAAAGGCACACCTGTTAATGGAAATACATTCCAGGTGACTACCTTAGGAAGCTGGTTGAGAGAATGCCAAGAGTGTGCTGTCATCATGGCAAAGGGTGGCTACTTTCAAGAATCTAAAATCTAAAATATGTTGTTTAAAGCGTGAGTTACAAATATCTCTAACAGTCGCCCAGCGTGAGTTTTTTTATGCGTGTGATGTCAGAATGTACTCACTGTTCCAAAATGTGATTGTTACACAACAGGACAGTGAACCCGCGCTGCCCTCAAACCAAGGCACGTTGCCTGCTAATTATCTATAGGCTATGTTTAAACTAGTCAATTTCATATTAAGTTTTATTTTCTAACAACAGTTTGAATTGAGGTTTGTTCCACCTCCTCATTAATTCACGTTTGAGGCTTTACTGAACCGTGGACAAACTTCTCTCTTCAACAAGAGCCAAATCAATTCCCCAGTGTTTCCCTAGATCAAGTATGAAGACATTACGCATCTCTAGTCAGAACAGGCCTTGCACAAACTTTTTCCCCCAGCACATTATCTGGCTGGCACCTGAATTGCCTTCATTGTTTTCCTTACAAACTTTGGACATGTATGCGTTCCTACCAAAGTAAGTGGCTTATTTTCTGTATATCGTGTTGTCGTTTCTACTGTAGCACACCATTTGTATGTATGGATCATAATTGAATTAATATTTTAATCATGTTTTCAAGTACTGGTGACAAATCATGCATTCCGATTCTTGCATAGATTGTAATGGACACATACGATGTGTGTAAAATACTTTTTTGATGGTTGTACTGATTATGATGTGCTAATGCTAAGCTATTTGCTGGCTATGTGTGGCGCCATTTTGTTGACATCATACAATGCATTCTGGTTATCACGTAAGCGTCTGTCAGACCAAAGATGTTATAACAAGGGATAGTTCACTCGACTGACTTGTGGTGCTTTCAAGACAACTGGGAACAAAAAAAATACTAGGTCAAACCATGACATCAGTGATCTACGGGTCGGAAAGTCGGAGCTCTAGAAAGAGGGCCAAGTTCCCGAGTTGGAATCCCGAGAGAAAATCCCAGTCGGAGCTTGTTTTTTTCAAAGTTCCCAATTGTCTTGAACGCAGTGATGTCGGAAGTCAGAGATTTACGAGTTCCCAGTAGTTTTGAACGCACCATCAGATTGTAATGTTGCCAGCTCAGACCCCCCTAAGGGGTTTATTTTTATTTAGCGTATAAACTTATCCTGTGTTTGCCCCCAATTTATTGATTAATCCCCCATCATAGTAATATTTCCTGCATCATATCCCCCCACAATACCTTTCCTCATTTCTACCCCCATGGATTTGAAAACCCCCCACAAATGAAATGAACCCCCCCACAAATCCCACTAAAATTGTTTCATCCCTGTTTAGCTTTTGTGATATGGTTAGGCTAGGCAGTAGGCTTGTATTTGGTGTGATGATCTGTGAGGTGATAACATTTTATTTGTGTTGTGATTTGTCAAAAACAGTAAACGACTTGTCAAGTCATGTGCTCCGGTTCTTGTATACACTGTAACAAGTACATAGACGATTTGTAATATGCTGAAATGTGGCTAAACTAAATTTATATCTTTCAGACAATGGGCACAGCCATCTTTGACGTTGTTTATTTGCGTCTTATAGTGAATGGCATTCTGGGATTAGGGAGTTTTCACCAAGTCAAACATAAACAAACATGGCTGCCATCATAAAGAATATAGATGCTGCTAGCTTAGCTGACACGCATCTCTTTTCTAAACAATATTCCATTTCTCCCTTGTGCTCACCAGAGATGTGGTACATTGTAAACAAGTCTAGTGTTAGGTGTCTAACTTAAGTTTTTTTTTTGTCAGTGCAACCTGTTATTTAGACTGGTTTATGTAATGAGTTTAGCTGTGGATGTCTTCCGTGTGATGTATGGATGATGAAGTTCGCATTTATCTTTTACAATAAAAGGTGAAATTGAGGAATAAAGTTGTGAAGACCTTTATTTCCCATAAGCACAAAACATTGTTTAGATGCTTTTCAGACAACAATGCTGTTTAGATGCATTTGTTGCCTCATACGCTGTGTTGCTACTGTTCCAATTACATATTTGTGATTGTGCGCTGCAGGGACCACTCAACAATGATCACAAATACGAGATCGTACGGGTCAAAGGGTTAACACTTTTTTGGTTACTATATGATTCCATGTGTTATTTTTTTTTAGTTTTGATGTCTTCACTATTATTCTACCATCTAGAAAATAGTAAAAATAAAGAAAAACCCTTGAATGGGTAGGTATGTCCAAACTTTTGACTGGTACTGCACAAGTTTTTAAAATGCACAAAAACCTATGAATGTTTATTTTCGTACCCTATAGTTTTGGCTTCCTATAGGATTATGGAATCACATTGTATTTGTAAAACATGGTTTACATATTGTTGATGTAATCAATGACTGTATGTGGTTGTAATCCACTTTTATTTTGGACCCCTCCCCTCAACAACACTAGAAGACGCCTGTGACAACTAACCATTTCTTCTGTATTTTGTTTTAGAAAAACTGTATAACCTAACACAAAGCTAACTGCGCTAATCCTAGCCTGTCAAGCCTATAGGGTTGCTATTAAATTAGTGGCTAACGTTAGCTGGCTCAATATTGAGATGGCTGTATATGGTTCATGTATTTTAAAATATAAAAAAGGGCTACAAGTCAATGTATTAGCTAGTATGACTATATTAAATACAGAGGATATATTATGTTACTGTACTTACAGTACTTTCTAGTCTTTACAGCATCTGACTGAATTGTTCATGTTTTGCAGATGGATTATTTTTATTCATTTTTTCTCCAAGTTTGAAGATCAAATCACAATGTGTAATTTTTGGGGGATCTCCATCTCAGAATGCCCATATGGATAACAGGTGTTGTGTCGGAGATCCATCGCCTGTGAAAATAGGCTACTTGCTGTTCACCCCAACCAACACCGTTTCAGTTGGGAATGTCCGTTCTGCTTATTCTAATTCTAAGTGACAATGGTTGTGGTACAGTATGTCTATGTATGTGTCATTTGTAGCATTGTACAGATAAGACAGAGTCATTATATTCTGACCTAACTCAAATTTAAATATCTGGCTGCGTCATTATGACTTTGGATAATTATTTATGACACATTGAACTATTTGAAGAATTCTAGGTGGCAAAGCTAAAAGGGGAGAAGATGGGGAGAAAAAAGACGGATTGATCCTGAAAAAGTGACCGCAATAATTGGTAAGTAGGTTTTTGTTAATCGATTGCAAATTAGCATTTGACAGTGTGCTGGTATTGTCATGATATTTAAAAAAAAAATATGACTCATACCATGCTAACTTCAGACATAAAAATTGTATTAATGAGTTCATCTGACTCTGATAAGTAGATAAACAACCCAAATCTCGAAATCTCTCAGTATTCCATTAAAAATTAATATCTCAAAACAGGTCAATTTCAATTGAATAAATTGAAGATGTTAAAAGGATATTTCACTTGTTTACACCTTATAGTGAGATGGCTAACAAAAAACATATGTGGGTGATGGGGGAAATTAGACAAAGTTCAATATTCATGCCCAAATCCCCTCAAGTTAATATTGGCTATTTAAATCACTCTGAACCATGGATTACATTTTCTCCAGGCCTTTCAGGGCAAGGAACCATCTGACTGGCTATAAGGTGTAAAAAAAAGTTAGCTATCCCTTAATTAATTTACAAATTAATCATTGCAAATATGGCATTAATGGTCAATGATGTTATTAAACTGAATCTGATACGCTTTTCACATTTCCTTTTTTTATTGCATTCTATGACCCCAAACCCAACACCTAACTGTTCTGTGCTCTTTATCTTCTATTTGTTTCTTTCCTCCCACAGATGCTGCCATGAAGCGCTTCCCCGGTGCAACAAAGGGACAAGTGTGAACAGCTTAAAACAGTAAAATGGCTGAATTGAGAAGTGATGTGAGAAAAACATTTCTAGGATTAAATTACGTTTGTATTTTGTGTCGTTTGTTCTAATGTTTTATTACCATGACTAAAAATATCACTGAAATAATGCTCCCGTAACATATTAATATTGATAACATGTATTGTGACATATATGTAATAAACATTTGAATACTATGTGTCACACATATATAAGGTAATATATATTATGACATATAAGGGACATATATGTAATAACAATTTGAATACTACATGTGTCACACATATGAACATATAAGTATTATACATATATGCACATACAGTACCAGTCAAGGCAGAAAAATGTCACATTTATGAAAATGGCAATTATTGTATACTGTATTTCAACTTATGTGACATATATGTACTTACAGTGCATTCAGAAAGTATTCACACCCCTTGACTTTTACACATTTTGTTACGTTACAACCTTATTCTAAAATTGATACAAATATTTGTTTTCCTTATCAATCTAACCACAATACCCCATAATGACAAAGCAAAAACAGGTTTTTAGAAAACTGAAATATCACATTTACATAAGTATTCAGACCCTTTACTCAGTACTTTGTTGAAGCACCTTTGGCAGCGATTACAGCCTCGAGTCTTGGATATTATGCTACAAGCTTGGCACACCGGTCTTTGGGGAGTTTCTCTCATTCCTCTCTGCAGATCCTCTCAAGCTCTGTTAGCTTGGATGGGGAGTGTTTCTGCACAGCTATTTTCAGGTCTCTCCAGAGATGTTCAATCTGTTTCAAGTCTGGGATCTGGCTGGGCCACTCAATGATATTCAGAGACTTGTCCCACTCCTGCATTGTCTTGGCTGTGTGCTTAGGGTCGTTGTCCTGTTGGAAGGTGAACCTTCACCCAAGTCTGAGGTCCTGAGCAGATTTCATCAATGATCTCTGTACTTTGCTCTGTTCATCCTTGCCTCGATCGTGACTAGTCTACCAGTTCTTGCCGCTGAAAAACATCCCCACAGCATGATGCTGACACCACCATGCTTCACCGTAAGGATGGTGCCAGGTTTCCTCCAGACGTGACGCTTGGCATTCAGACCAAAGAGTTCAATCTTGGTTTCATCAGACCAGAGAATCTTGTTTCTCATGGTGTGAGAGTCTTTAGGTGCCTTTTGGCAAACTCTGAGCGTGCCTTTTACTGAGGAGGGGCTACCATCTGGCCACTACCATAAAGGCCTGATTGATGGAATGCTGTAGAGATGGTTGTCCTTCAAGAAGGTTATCCCATCTCCACAGAGGAACTCTAGAGCTTTGTCAGAGTGACCATTGGGTTCTTGGTCACCTCCCTGACCAAAGCCCTTCTCCCCAAGGCCCTTCTCCCCCGATTGCTCAGTTTGGCTGGGCAGCCAGCTCTAGGAAGAGTCTTGATGGTTCCAAACTTCTTCCATTTAAGAATGATGGAGGCCACTGTATTCTTGGGGACCTTCAATGCTGCAGACATTTTTTGGTACCGTTCCCAAGAACTGTGCCTCGGAGCTCTACGGACAATTCCTTCGACCTCATGGCTTGGTTTTTGCTCTGACATGCACTGTCAACTGTGGGATCTTATATAGACAGGTGTGTGTCTTTCCAGATCATGTCCAATCAATTGAATTTACCACAGGTGGACTCCAATCAAGTTGTAGAAACATCTCAAGGATGGTCAATGGAAACAGGATGCACCTGAGCTCAATTTCAAGTCTCATAGCGAAGGGTCTGAATACTTATGTAAATAAGGTATGTTTTTTTATTTGTAACACATTTGCAAAAAATTATACATAAGTACAGGTGTTTTCACTTTGTCATTATGGGGTATTGTGTGAAGATTGCTGAGGAAAATGTTTAACTTTAACCATTTTAGAATAAGGCTGTAATGTAACAAAATGTGGAAAAAGTCAAGGGGTCTGAATACTTTCCGAAGGCACTGTATATGTACTTATGTGTGGATATATAAATAAGCATATATGGGCATATATGTTTCCACCATATATGCCCATAAAACATAAGTAATATACATATACCTTTATTGCCATACATAACTTTTCCATATGGGCTAAGATGCCAATTAAAGCTTGATGGAGTGCTTTTCAAAATGTACAGGTCTTGTTGCTCTGAAATGTGTGAAAAGACTCTTTGCATCTATCATAGCTCGTTCAAAATCCATTTAGCGGCTCCTTGTTCTAATAGACCAGTGATGAAGTGGTCTGACCGTAATAAAAACAAACCTTCCTCCGATAAAGGATGGTTAAACCATTGTTGAGGTGGCAGAGGACACTGAGTATAAAAATGTAGCCTACAGAGGATGAAGACAATGGGCACCATTTCTCCATCCTCCAACCATGACTTATGCTCCACAGTAAGCATCTGGCACATTGATGTCCAAGTGATAAAGAATATCAACATTTAGTTAGAAGACAGGGACTGATGAGTGCTTTTCAGCTACACTAGTGTCAATATTGGGATATTTTTCTCCTGAGAAACTCATTAATCAATTATGACAATAGCAAAGATGAATATTTTGTGATGTTTGACTGTGGATTGAGTTGTCTATTACCTTGAGACTGTCCAGTGAGTGGGATGGTGAAGTTGTGTGATTCATTCTACATTGGTGTTTTTAGGAGATGGATAAGTAATAAACCCCTGCACTCACCCTCACAGCTGCGTCTGTCTGAGGCGAGCTCAAAGCCAGGGTCACAGGCGCATCGGTAGCTGCCCAGGGTATTCACACAGCGCTGCTCACAGCGCCCATTATCAGGCTTACAACACTCGTCCATCTCTACCACCCACAGATGCCGTTGTGATATGCAATTAAGAAGAAGAAAGGAACCATCAGTTCTACTGCACATTGTATACAGTGGGGGGAAAAAGTATTTGATCCCCTGCTGATTTTGTACGTTTGCCCACTTACAAAGAAATTATCAGTCTATAATTTTAATGGTAGGTTTATATGAACAGTGAGAGACAGAATAACAACAACAAAAATCCATAAAAATGCATGTCAAAAATGTTATAAAATGATTTCCATTTTAATGAGGGAAATAAGTATTTGACCCCTCTGCAAAACATGACTTAGTACTTGGTGTCAAAACCCTTGTTGGCAATCACAGAGGTCAGACGTTTCTTGTAGTTGGCCACCAGGTTTGCACACATCTCAGGAGGGATTTTGTCCCACTCCTCTTTGCAGATCTTCTCCAAGTCATTAAGGTTTCGAGGCTGACGTTTGGCAACTCGAACCTTCAGCTCACTCCACAGATTTTCTATTGGATTAAGGTCTGGAGACTGGCTAGGCCACTCCAGGACCTTAATGTGCTTCTTCTTGAGACACTCCTTTGTTGCCTTGGCCGTGTGTTTTGGGTCACTGTCATGCTGGAATACCCATCCACGACCCATTTTCAATGCCCTGGCTGAGGGAAGGAGGTTCTCACCCAAGATTTGACAGTACATGGCCCTGTAAAATGATGCGGTGAAGTTGTCCTGTCCCCTTAGCAGAAAAACACCCCCAAAGCATAATGTTTCCACCTCCATGTTTGACAGTGGAGATGGTGTTCTTGGGGTCATAGGCAGCATTCCTCCTCCTCAAAACACGGCGAGTTGTTGATGCCAAAGAGCTCCATTTTGGTCTCATCTAACCACAACACTTTCACCAGTTGTCCTCTGAATCATTCAGATGTTCATTGGCAAACTTCAGACGGGCATGTATATGTATTCTTGAGCAGGGTGACCTTGCGGGCGCTGCAGGATTTTAGTCCTTCACGGCGTAGTGTGTTACCAATTGTTTTCTTGGTGACAATGGTCCCATCTGCCTTGAGATCATTGACAAGATCCTCCCGTGTAGTTCTGGGCTGATTCCTCACCGTTCTCATTATCATTGCAACCCCACGAGGTGAGATCTTGCATGGAGCCCCAGGTCGAGGGATATTGACAGTTCTTTTGTGTTTCTTCCATTTGCGAATAATCGCACCAAATGTTGTCACCTTCTCACCAAGCTGCATGGCGATGGTCTTGTAGCCCATTCCAGCCTTGTGTAGGTCTACAATCTAGTCCCTGACATCCTTGGAGAGCTCTTTGGTCTTGGCCATGGTGGAGAGTTTGGAATCTGATTGATTGATTGCTTCTGTGGACATGTGTCTTTTTTACCGGTAACAAGCTGCGGTTAGGAGCACTCCCTTTAAGAGTGTGCTCCTAATCTCAGCTCGTTACCTGTATAAAAGACACCTGGGAGCCAGAAATCTTTCTGATTGAGAGGGGGTCAAATACTTATTTCCCTCATTAAAATGCAAATCAATTTATAACATTTTTGACATGCGTTTTTATGGATATTTTTGTTGTTATTCTGTCTCTCACTGTTCAAATAAACCTACCATTAAAATTATAGACTGATCCTTTCTTTATCAGTGGGCAAACATACAAAATCAGCAGGGGATCAAATACTTTTTTCCCCCACTGTAACTACTTCCACTTCCCTCCCTTTGTATGTTCATCATAGTCGACCGCTTCCAAGTACAGACGTCGTCGTAATATGCCATAATGAAAGAAGAACGACAACATTTAGCAAAGCATTCTAGGAAACCATAAATTCTACATCCTTCCCTTTGTATTTTCAGTCCACAGAAATAAAGAGTTCATCATATACTCCATTTATATACTCCATCTCACCCAGAGGTCATGGCATCCCACAAAGGAATAACAAGTAGCATACCTTGGAACCTTTTCAAAATAATAATGATGCAGCCCAAAATGTAACAGCAATTTGTCAAGTCAATGTTAATATAAATGTGAAGGCCTGGGATAGAGTTTAATAATCAGAAGATGGTTGCACAGATGTGAACGTGAACTCCTATATTACCACACATATTCTTCCCTGGTACCACATTTTACAAATGATTTTTGTGAAAAGTATTACCCAATCCTGTGTCATCATAAACACTAATCACAGATGGACACTATTCTTGACATCTGACCTTTGAAGAAGGTGGCAGCAAATCCAGCCTTGTTCACTGATCCATCAGACACAAATTTCATCCAAAGCTGGTTGGAGCTGGTCTTGATGTCGTCTGGTTTGTCATGGCCACAGAAGCGGCCCAGCAGTGGACTGCTCTCTGAGTTCCCATCTCTCACTTCCAGGTAGTCATAGGCACAGCTGTCATGCCTCTCAATCTATGGTAGAGATAAGGCAAGGAACATTGGGGAGGATGTTGACAGAGGATGCCCAACTGTCCTACAAATTCACATCTCTGCTATGTCGGTTTTAAATATGATTATTTCGACTTAGCAGTATCCTCCTGTAAGTGATAAAGAAGAAGTCTCCATCACGTCCTACATTTTCAAGTGTCTGGACTATACGATTGGCAGTAAGAGGATGTGCTGGATGGGCTGCTGTCATCCCAGATTGAATGCCGATTATTCCTCCTGCTCAGCAGTGTCTGGGTGTCTCGTACAGGATTGAGTGAAAATTACATTCCACTTCCCTTTCCGCCTCACAGCCTTTACCTCAAATGACTGGAAGGAGAGGCCCACATGGAAATCCTGTGCTACTGTGATCTTCCACACGCACACTTTGTTGGGTCGGTAGTCGTCAGGGTAGTTGGGTGACTGGATCTGGCCATTGTCCCTGTTCACCTCTCCCCCACAGATGGCTGGTGAGAGAGGGAAGCAGAAGGAGGGGGGTATAACTTCCATGAATTCTTCCAACAACAATATCAACTTCACCCTTTCCCCCTTCTTTTGAGATCAAGAGAATATAGTGATAAGCAAGAGTTTCTGTGTATAGAGCTTACATCATATGAATGTTTCAGAAAACAAAGGCTTTTTTCAGACACTAAAAAAGGGAGAAAAAAAATCTCTCTCGATATCTATCTATATATACAGTACCAGTCAAAGCTTGGACACACCTACTCATTCAAGGGTTTTTCTTTTGTTTACTATTTTCTACATTGTAGAGTAATAGTGAAGGCATCAAAACTATGAAATAACACATATGGAGTCATGTAGTAACCAAAACAGTGTTAAATAAATCAAAATACAATTTAGATTTTAGATTCTACAAAGTAGAATTTGCCTTGACAGCTTTGCACACTATTGGCATTCTCTCAACCAGCTTCTCCTAGAATGCTTTACCAACAGTCTTGAAGGAGTTCCCACATATGCTGAGGACTTTTTGGCAGTTTTTTCTTCACTCTGTGGTCCAACTCTTCTCAAACCATCTCATTTGGGTTGAGATCGGGTGATTGTGGAGGCCAGGTCATCTGATGCCACACCCCATCACTCTCCATCTTGGTCAAATAGCTCTTACACAGCCTGGAGTTGTGTTTTGGGTCATTCTCCTGTTGAAAAACAAATGATAGTCTCACTAAGCTCAAACCAGATGGGAAGGCATATCGCTGCAGAATGCTGTGGTAGCCATGCTGGTTAAGTGTGCCTTGAATTCTAAATAAATCACTGACAGTGTCACTAGCAAAGCACACCCACACCATCACACCTCCTCCTCCATGCTTCAAGGTGGGAACCACACATGCTGAGATCGTCTGTTCACCCACTCTCATCTCACAAAGAGAACAAAAAATCTCAAATGTGGGCTCATCAGACAAAGGACAGATTTCCACCGGTCTAATGTCCATTGCTCGTGTTTCTTGGCCCAAGCAATTCTCTTCTTATTATTGGTGTCCTTTAGAATTGGTTTCTTTGCAGCAATTCAACCATGAAGGCCTGATTCACACAGTCTCCTCTGAACAGTTGATGTTGAGATGTGTCTGTTACTTGAACTCTGTGAAGCATTTATTTGGGCTGCAATTTCTGAGGCTGGTAACTCTAATGAACTTATCCTCTGCAGCAGAGGAAACTCTGGGTCTTCCTTTCCTGAGGCGGTCCTCATGAGAGCCAGTTTCATCATAGCGCTTGATGGTTTTTGCAACTGCACTTGAAGAAACTTTCAAAGTTCTTGAAATGTTCCACATTGACTGACCATCATGTCTTAAAGTAATGATGGACTGTCATTTCTCTTTGCTTATTTGAGCTGTTCTTGCCATAATATGGACTTGGTCTTTTACCAAATAGTGCTATATTCTGTATACAGTGGTTCCTCCTTTAAAAGTTGTGTCATACTGCAGCACACCTTGCGGTCTACTGCAGCAGTCTGTGGCACGTTATTTAATTGTCAGCCATTTTTCTGTTAATGCAATTTAGTGCTAGTTTGACCACCAGAGGGCAACTTGGAGAAGCATTTGATAGTCTTCCATATTGGCATTACCAGAGAATTTAAAACCTTTTTTGTAATAACATAGTATATGGGATTAATTTTATGGTGTTTCTATTCCAAGAAAAATTAAAAACAAAACTCTCAGGGTTTCCATTAGGATGCAATGGAAAATATGGTGCTGAACAATGTGAAGGTCCGGAGTAGGCTACAGCATAAGAGGATTAGAGGATTCTACATTTTTTGCCGTCATTAGACAACTTTGTTCCAATATTTCTGTAAATCAGTGATATTTATTCCCATAGTAATTCGTTATGCTTTTACATTTGGATAATAAAGCATTTAAAGCATTTTGAAGATATAATCCACCTGCTTTTGTGTATTAGGCAACTGTGCAGTCTGACAAGTAAACATAGCCTACAATACGTAATGTAGTAAACATGGGAAAGTGCCTAATTCCTTACATAAGGGAAAGCAGGCCATGTCTGTATTAGAGAATGAGGGCACGCAGCCGTTACATGGTGTTTCTATTCCAAGAAAAACGAAAAACCCTCTAGGTTTCCGATAGGATGGAATGGAAAATATGGCACTGTACAACGTAATGGTCAGCAGTACAGTACTGAGCTATTTAGCTAAAGAATCCCTCATTGATTTATCAAGACCAGTCCCCATGCTTGTCTCAGAGCAGCGCGAAACGGTGCTAAAATAGTTGAAGGCTTTTGCTTCAAATCCTATTGCTTCTAACTTCAATATGATCTTTAAATAAATAAGACCTACACCACTTTTAACAGCACATTACTCAACACTAATGAGACTCATTTAGCCAATGGTAGGTCTACAGTATATCAACAACAACAAAAAATTAAATGACGTTGCTCTCCGCCAATAATTGCATTTTAAGGATTGGAGGATTTTAAATGAATATCTAAGGGGCTTTTATATTTAACCTAGAGTGAGCGAGAAAACAGCAATTCTTGAACATGGGGGGTCACGACTTCCGCCGAAGTTGGTCCCTCTCCTTGTTCGGGCGGCGTTCGGCGGTCGAAGTCGCCGACCTTCTAGTATTCACTGATCCTCTTTTCATTTTCCTTTGGTTTTGTCTTGTATCACACCCGTTTCCAATCCCATTCATTACATGTTGTTTATTTAACCCTCTGTTCCCACTCATTGTCCTTGTCGGTGATTGTTTGTTTGTAAGCTTTGTGCAAGATATATTCTGGTGTGCGACGGGTTTTGTACCCATGTGTATTACTTTGTATATTTTTGGTTTTCGGCATTTTGAGCACGTATTAAACTGCTCCGTTTTATACCAAGTTCGATCTAATGCACCTGACTTCCCTGCCACCAGCACGCACCCCTACAGAATCACCGACCGGCGTATGGAGTCAGCAAGAGCAGATACCCCAGTTATAGGGGTGGAGGAGCGCGTCCAGGAGTACGCAGCAATGCTTCACCATCTTGGCATCGCCATGAACAGCTGGGAGAGACAGGGAGTTTTTCCTGTGCCTTCTACCAGCACAACCGGGGTCTTCTCTGAACGCCCCTTTTCCACCTGGTTCCAGTGGGATTCGTCTCTCCCTGCCCCAGGAGTATGACGGAGAGGCTGTGAACTTCCAGGGGTTCCTGCTTCAACTGGAGCTATACCTGGCCACCGTCCACCCGGCTCCATCGGGCCATGAGAGGGTGTCCGCCCTCGTCTCATGCCTCACCGGGAAAGCCCTGGAGTGGGCCAACGCCGTGTGGAGAGAGGGAGATGCGGCGTTGGACCAGTTTGAGCAGGTCACCCGCCGTTTCTGGGCGGTCTTCGACCACCCGCCCGAGGGTAGAGCGGCGGGTGAGCGCCTCTTCCATCTGAGGCAGGAGACCAGGAGCGCCCAGGAGTTCGCCCTGGAGTTTAGGACCCTGGCTGCCGGAGCGGGATGGAGCGACAGGGCCCTGATCGACCATTACCGCTGCAGTCTGAGCGAGGACGCCTGTCGGGAGTTGGCCTTCAGAGACACCACCCTCATGTTCGACCAGCTGGTGGACTTGTCCATCCAGCTGGGCAACCTGCTGGCTACCTGCGGACGTTCTGATCGGGGTCCGGTGGTTCCATCTTCCCGCACCCCCTCTCCGATACCCATGGAGCTGGGAGGGGCGGTGCACATGGAGACCGGAGGGGATTCCCGCTCGTGCACCATCTGTGGCCGCAGAGGTCACACTGCCGGTCGGTGCCGGGTTGGTTCCTCTGGGGATCGAGGCAGCAGGCAGGGCGCTCTGGCGTCACCCCAGGTGAGCCGGCACCATTCTCACCCAGAGCCCTCTGTTGTGCAGATATTTGTGTTTGTCACTTTCCCTGAGTTTTCCGCGCATTCCCAGCGTAAGGCACTCGTCGATTCAGGCGCGGCTGGGAATTTTATTGACAGAGCTTTAGCCCATAGTTTAGGGATCCCCATCATTCCCGTGGATGTGCCTTTCCCCGTTCACGCTTTAGATAGTTGACCATTAGGGACAGGGTGGATTAGGGAAGTCACCGCTCCTTTGGGCATGTTGACGCAGGGGGGGTCATACGGAGAGAATTAGTCTCTTCCTTATTGACTCTCCTGCGTTTCCCGTGGTGCTGGGCCTACCCTGGTTAGCTTGTCATAACCCCACTATTGGGGTGCCACAGAGGGCTCTCATGGGGTGGTCGCAAGAGTGCTCAGGTAGATGTTTAGGGGTTTCCGTTTGTGCTACTACGGCGGAGAGTCCAGACCAGGTCTCCACCGTGCGCATTCCCCCTGAATATGCCGATTTGGCTCTCGCCTTCTCCAAAAAGAAGGCGACTCAATTACCACCTCATTGACGGGGCGATTGTGCGATAGATCTCCTGGTAGACGCTGCACTTCCCAGGAGTCACGTGGATCCCCTCTCACAGGCGGAGACGGAGGCTATGGAAACATATGTCTCCGAATCCCTGTGTCAGGGGTACATTCGGTCCTCCACCCGCCTCCTCGAGTTTCTTTTTTGTGAAGAAGGAGGGAGGTCTGCGCCCGTGTATTGACTATCGGGGTCTGAATCAGATCACTGTGAGGTATCATTACCAGCTACCGCTCATAGCCACAGCGATAGAGTCAATGCACGGGGGCCTGCACGGGCAGGGTGAAGTGGTGTATATTGAACACATTTTGATATACTCCGCTGCACGCGCTGAGCATGTGTCCCTGGTGCGCAGAGTGCTTGGTCGCCTGTTGGAGCATGACCTGTACGTCAAGGCTGAGAAATACCTGTTCTTCCAGCAGTCCGTCTCCTTCCTAGGGTATCGCATTTCCACCTCAGGGGTGGAGATGGAGAGTGACCGCATTGCCACCGTGCGTATCACACCTGTTTCCAATCCCATTCATTACATGTTGTGTATTTAACCCTCTGTTCCCACTTATTGTCCTTGTCAGTGATTGTTTGTTTGTAAGCTTTGTGCAAGATATGTTCTGGTATGCGACGAGTTTTGTACCCATTTGTATCATTTTGTATATTTTTGGTTTTCGGAGTTTTGAGCACTTATTAAACTGCTCCGTTTTATACCAAGTTCGATATCCTCCTACCAGCACGCACCCCTACATGGGGTGAGACATTCTCACTAATTTGTAAATAAAGCCAGTTTGTTATTTTGAATTATTTATTTCCCGGAGAAACCTAACTTGATTAATTAGCAGACATCACTTGCTTATATTTAGTCAACACATATATCTTAAGAATATCATGGAATATAATTTAACATTTTCGTTTCTCCAAGCTTGTCTCAGAGCAGCGCAAAACGATGCTGAAATAGACGTCCACAGCGGGAAGGCTATATATAACGATATTTTGGAGATTATTTCGTTTTCAAAAAAATGATAGTGACTATTGTAATCTGAATAAAGGTCAAAATAATGTTTATAAAGGCCAAAATATAGCCCTGCTAATAGCCATAATGTCACTGTACAACGTGACCGTGTGTTTGAAAGAGTATTTTCCAGTAAGCAACAATTTGTTTACCTTCATTAGACAACTTTGTTCCAATATTTCTGTAATTCAGTGATATTTATTCCCATAGTAATTTGTTATGGATCCATAACTAAATAAACATCAGCATTTTGAAAGAGTATTTTTATCATTATCTTATTAACGAAAGCATAAAGATGCTGATGAAGAAATACAGTACTGTACAGTATATGCCTTTACATTTGGATAATAAAGCATTTTGAAGACTTAAGCCACCTGCATTTGTTTATTAGGCTACTGTGCAGTCTGACAAGTAAACATAGCCTACACTACATAATGTAGTAAACATGGGAAAGTGTCTAATTCCTTACATAAGGATGGATGGTAGGCCATGTCCAGACTTTCTCGGTGACCTCAAGTACTCATTCCTCTGACAAACAAAGAACTTTGTGTCATGCAGGCCCAGGCAAGGACCAACGCTGGCGAGACATTCAATGGCGTCATCTTCACAGACGAATCAACAGTGGCCCTTGAGCAATTTACTCCAAATTGCTACAGAAAAAAAGGAAGATCAAGCAAGCCAAGTCCCAAGCATCCGCTCAAACTCCATGTGTTGGGGGCAATTTCTCACCAGGGATGAGGCCCATATTAGATTTTTTATGGTAAGTTTGGCTATTTACAAAGCAAAAGGTACATAAAATATTGTAGCCTCCACCTCTCGGACTGTTATGTGTTCCACAATAATTCACTCTTGCCTCCTTCTTCAGGTATCATGGCTCGAGATTTCTTTGAGGAAGAAATCATCAAGAGATATGCTGGACCCTATGTCAGAGAGGTTTTTCTGGGACCACATCGTTTCTTTCAAGGTAGGATTATAGCAATATTTTGTTACGTTTAGGCATATTTACATGTACATTTCTATTATTGTACCTAATGTTGACTGTTAGGCTAAACTTATTTTTTTCTTCTCCAAATACAGACAATGACCCAAAACACACTGCCGTCCAGGTTTGCATTGCAAATGACGGCATAAACTGGGTCAAGACGCCAGCAGAGTAAGTAGATCTTTATGTAGTAAAATAAAGGTTAAATAAAAATAAATAAATAAAAGACCTACAACACCTACGGTAAGCCTACAGTATATCTAAAAATATTATTTTCATCCCTACATGTAGGTCTCCTAACTTAAACCCGATCAAATTTGTTTGGCCTCAACTGAACACATTCATCCATAACTCTGCCAAGTCGACAAGCAAAGATGAACTAGTCAAGGCCATCAAGATGTTTTGGCAAGAGAAATTGGCGATACAACAATAAAATGTAGTTTAAATAAAACATCCGTATTTTAATGTCTTTTTTCTCATTACTTTATTAACGAAAGCATAAGATGTTGATGAAGAAATACTGTACTGCTGTTTTGAGTTAGAAATGTAACACTTTAGAGTACTTAAGCATCGAATACATTGCAAGTTGAGGGATTTTCACTACAGTAGCCAGGCTATAAAAAAGTATATTGTTCTGCTAATAGGAAACATTTGTATGATGGGCTACACCTGCTACAGTACTACAGTAGACTTGTGGAAAAACAAGTGTTTGAAAACCTGTTTTCAAAATGCCTCCAGTTGTCCATCACTAGTGTAAATAAAAACACAGCATCCTGTTTACAACTTGTTTACATTCTTTATTGTAACCACAATGTCACAAATAATTTGTATCTACCTTTCCAATTAGTTTGAGTTAGGGATTTACAAATGTGCACTTTTCATTATTAGTTACATTGTTTTAGTTCGAACGTGCAGACTTTTTTTCTTTAAATGATTGTTTTATGTAGGATGCTACATTTTTGACCAGTTGCAATTGTAAGTAGGCCTAATAAAAAAATCCTGCTTCCATTAGGCTGTTCAGCCTCATAGCCTACCTCAGCCAGTTAAGTTATTTTATATAGGTCTAGGCTCCGAAAAAAATAGACTCCAATTAAGCCCTCTTGTTGTTTGTAAAGTCAAATTAAAATTAAGATTATTGTTGAAATGAATTGCTCGACTGGTGTAGGTTTTCTCCATCTGTTGGTGTGCAACACTTGCATAACAAGTTAGCAATATTTTCAGCACCAGCCACTGTTCACCTCCTACTGATTGCGCTGCGGTTCCAGCCAGTTGTTTTTTAAATGTAACCTTTATTTAACTAGGCAAGTCAGGTAAGAACAAATTCTTATTTACAATCACGGCCTACCCCGGATTTACACTGGGCTAATTGTACACCGCCCTATGGCACTCCCAATCATGGTCGGCTGTGATACAGCCTGTATTCGAACCAGGGACTGTAGTAATGCCTCTTGCACTGAGATGCAGTGCCTTAGACCGCTGCACCACTCGGGAGCCATGACCAATATATACAGTCGTGGCCAAAAGTTTTGAGAATTACACAAATATTAATTTTCACAAAGTCTGCCGCCTCAGTTTGTATGATGGCAATTTGCATATACTCCAGAATGTTATGAAGAGTGATCAGATGAATTGCAATTAATTGCAAAGTCCCTCTTTGCCATGCAAGTTAACTGAATCCCCCAAAAAACATTTCCACTGCATTTCAGCCCTGCCACAAAAGGACTAGGTGACATCATGTCAGTGATTCTCTCATTAACACAGGTGTGAGTGTTGACGAAGACAAGGCTGGAGATCACTCTTTCATGCTGATTGAGTTCGAATAACAGACTGGAAGCTTCAAAATGAGGGTGGTGCTTGGAATCATTGTTCTTCCTCTGTCAACCATGGTTACCTGCAAGGAAACACGTGCCGTCATCATTGCTTTGCACAAAAAGGGCCTCACAGGCACGGATATTTCTGCCAGTAAGATTGCACCTAAATAAACCATTTATTGGATCATCAAGAACTTCAAGGAGAGCGGTTCAATTGTTGTGAAGAAGGCTTCAGGGCACCCAAGAAAGTCCAGCAAGCTCCAGGACCGTCCCCTAAAGTTGATTTAGCTGCGGGATCGGGGCACCACCAGTACAGAGCTTGCTCAGGAATGGCAGCAGGCAGGTGTGAGTGTATCTGCACGCACAGTGAGGCAAAGACTTTTGGAGGATGGCCTGGTGTCAAGAAGGGCAGCAAACAAGCCACTTCTCTCCAGGAAAAACATCAGGGACAGACTGATATTCTGCAAAAGGTACAGGGATTGGACTGCTGAGGACTGGGGTAAAGTCATTTTCTCTGATGAATCCCCTTTCCGATTGTTTTGGGCATCCGGAAAAAAGCTTGTCCGGAGAAGACAAGGTGAGCGCTACAATCAGTCCTGTGTCATGCCAACAGTAAAGCATCCTGAGACCATTCATGTGTGGGTTTGCTTCTCAGCCACTGGAGTGGGCTCACTCACAATTTTGCCTAAGAACACAGCCATGAATAAAGAATGGTATCAACATATCCTCCGAGAGCAACTTCTCCCAACCATCCAGGAACAGTTTGGTGACGAACAATGCCTTTTCCAGCATGATGGAGCACCTTGCCATAAGGCAAAAGTGATAACTAACTGGCTACTGGAACAAAACATGGATATTTTGGGTCAATGGCCAGGAAACTCCTCAGACCTTAATCCCATTGAGAACTTGTGGTCAAACCATTGAGAACTTGTGGTCAATCCTCAAGAGGCGGGTGGACAAACAAAAACCCACAAATTCTGACAAACTCCAAGCATTGATTATGCAAGAATGGGCTGCCATCAGACAGGATGTGGCCCAGAAGTTAATTGACAGCATGCCAGGGCGGATTGCAGAGGTCTTGAAAAAGAAGGGTAAACACTGCAAATATTGCCTCTGCATCAACTTCATGTAATTGTCAACAAAAGCCTTTGACACTTATGAAATGCTTGTAATTATACTTCAGTATTCCATAGTAACATCTGACAAAAATATCTAAAGACACTGAGGCAACAAACTTTGTTGAAATTAATATTTGTGTCATTCTCAAAACATTTGGCCACAGTTGAAGTCGGAAGTTTGCATACACTTAAGTTGGAGTCATTAAAACTCGTTTTTCAACAACTCCACAAATTTCTTGTTAACAAACTTGAGTTTTGGCAAGTCGGTTAGGACATCTACTTTGTGCATGACAAGTAATTTTTCCAACAATTGTTTACAGACAGATTATTTCACTTATAACTCACTGTATCACAATTCCAGTAGGTCAGAAGATTACATACACTAAGTTGACTGTGACTTTAAACAGTTTGGAAAATTCCAGAAAACTATGTCATGGCTTTAGAAGCTTCCGATAGGCTAATTTACATAATTTGAGTCAATTGGCGGTGTACCTGTGGATATATTTCAAGGCCAACCTTCAAACTCAGTGCCTCTTTGCTTGACATGGGGAAATCAAAAGAAATCAGTCAAGACCTCAGAAAAAAATTGTAGTCTCGTTCATCCTTGGGAGCAATTTCCAAAACGTCTGAAGGTTCCACGTTCATCTGTACAAACAATAGTACGCAGGTATAAACACCATGGGACCACGCAGCCGTCATACCACTCAGGAAAGAGACGTGTTCTGTCTCCTAGAGATGAACGTACTTTGGTGCAAAAAGTGCAAATCAATCCCAGAACAACAGCAAAGGACCTTGTGGAGATGCTGGAGGAAACAGTTACGAAAGTATCTATATCCACAGTAAAACGAGTCCTATATCGACATAACCTGAAAGGCCTCTCAGCAAAGAAGAAGCCACTGTTCCAAAACCGCCATAAAAAAGCCAGACTACGGTTTGCAACTGCACATGGGGACAAAGATCATACTTTTTGGAGAAATATCCTCTGGTCTGATGAAACCAAAATAGAACTGTTTGGCAATAATGATCATTGTTATGGAGGAAAAAGTGGGAAGCTTGCAAGCCAAAGAACAACATCCCAACCGTGAAGCACGGGGGTGGCAGCATCATGTTGTGGGGGTGCTTTGCTGCAGGAGGGACTGGTGCACTTCACAAAATAGATGGCATCATGAGGTAGGAAAATGATGTGGATATATTGAAGCAACATCTCAAGACATCAGTCAGGAAGTTCAAGCTTGGTCACAAATGGGTCTTCCAAATGGACAATGACCCCAAGCATACTTCCAAAGTTGTGGCAAAATGGCGTAAGGACAACAAAGTCAAGGTATTGGAGTGGCCATCACAAAGCCCTGACCTCAATCATATAGAAAATCTGTCGGCAGAACTGAAAAAGCGTGTGCGAGCAAGGAGGCCTACAAACCTGACTCAGTTACACCAGCTCTGTCAGGAGGAATGGGCCAAAATTCACCCAACTTATTGTGGAAAGCTTGTGGAAGTCTACCCGAAACGTTTGACCCAAGTTAAACATTTTAAATGCAATGCTACCAAATACTAATTGAGTGTATGTAAACTAATGACCCACTGGGAATGTGATGAAAGAAATACAAGCTGAAATAAATCACTCTCTCTACTATTATTCTGACATTTCAGATTCTTAAAATAAAGGGGTGATTCTAACTGACCTAAGACGGGGAATTTTTACTAGGATTAAATGTCAGGGATTGTGCAAAACTGAGTTTAAAGTATTTGGCTAGGGTGTATGTAAACTTCCGACTTCAACTGTGTATATATATATATATATTTTTTTCAGAACATTAACTGTGTGTAGGTAGATACGTGTGTAGGTAGATGTGGAAAGGTAGATATGAATGACTTGTTTCAAGTTGGGGGTGGGGGTTTCACACCTAGCACAAGTTGGGGGGGTTCACACCTAGCTCGGCTATTAGACAATTCTTTAGTAAAGGTTGAATAGTTTATTGTTCAGCTAATAGCCCATCCTAGAAATGTTGTTCGAAGAATTCACAACCTGCTACACTTGCGAAAACAAATAATAATACTTTTTCCTCTTTCCACTTGTTAAAGATTCCAATTGATGAAGTGTTTCTAGCCACAGTCGGCCCCAACCCCAATTAATACATTTGGGCACAGTCGATAGCGTGCTGGACTTCGGGCTAGAATGTTGAGGATTCGAAACCTGCTTCCTGCTTGTTTCATTACATTATTATGCCGGTCTCAGAGCAAATAGCCTGGATTGTTACTCCCAGCATAGCAAGTTTGTATGAAGGTCTGGTTATTCACAGGCTAATAGTAATATGCTCTAAACCGCTCTAGTGACAAACAAACTTTGCTGCCCTGTTTTCAATCGTCACATGGCTGGGAGAACCTCCTCAGATTAATGCAGATAAAGGGAGTTAGATATGCATAGGAAGTGTAGTGTACTTTTTATTTTCTTCTGTATATATGAATTACAAATCAGCCTTTACTTAAATCATATTTCTAGTATATTGCATAGTTACAATGTGTAATCATTGATGTCCCAGGAGCGGCAGTGGTAAACACCGTTGAAGTGTATAATTGTAATACATACATGCAGACACAGCATCATTCAAAGAATGAATTTTGATACACCTGGTATTGGATATAACTGAAAAAATACTTGCTATTTTCGTAAATTAACTTTATGACAAAAAATATGCACAATCGTTTGTCTCAACATTAACATATTCCTCTCAATTGTACATTCTTTGCTTGACTCGTTATAATTACTTACATTTGCTTCCACCGTAATGTTTTTGTCAGACACCTTTGTTGAAGAAAGTCACCAGCGACGGGTGGCATAACGTCAAATTCATAATTGGAACCACTCAGTATGATTGGTCATATAAAAACCTTGGGACCCAAATGATTAATGTGTGCTCTAACTCCCCCCTGCGGTGGTCTGGAGCAATGAATCTGATGCTGGGTACCTCAAAGTCCCGCGGTGTAAGCTCACAACTGATTGGCTCAAACACATTAAGAAGGAAATAAATTCCACAAATTAACTTTTAACAAGGCATACCTGTTAATTGAAATGGATTCCAGGTAACTACCCCATGAAGCTGGTTGAGAGAATGCAAAGCTGTCATCCAGGCAAAGGGTGGCTACTTTGAAGAATCTCAAATATATAACACTTTTTTGGTTACTACGTGATTCCATATGTGTTATTTCATAGTTTTGATGTCTTCACTATTAATCTACAATGTAGAAAATAATAAAAATAAAGAAAAACCCTTGAACGAGTAGATGTGTCCAAACTTTTGACTGGTACTGTATATAAACAAAATATAAACAATATGGACTATGGTCAAACGGCTGACGTTACCTTCATACACGGCTGAGAAGCCCTTGCCCACCCAGTTGCTGCTGCTCCTGAACTCTATCCATAGCCGACTATCCGTGGAAACGATAGGGCCAGGTAGACTGTCCCCACAGTAACGGCCTGATGCAAAAGATAAAACAAAAACACCAGAACAACTCCAGGGTAATGACTAATAACAACACCGAGGCAGGCAGCTCTTGGGCCAGGATTCATTCCAATCTGAGTTAGATCCACCTTATTGTGCGATTACATTTAAAGGTCATTTCCGATTGTGCTGACATGTGCAAAGTTTACTGTGAATGCGGTCTCCGTGAATGAGGGAACACTGCCTTTAAAAGGTGCATAGCTGAAAAGGGGCGATTGGATTGAGTCCGAGGCATAGTTTATCACTATTACACAGACAGCTGGCGATGTCTGATCTTTATGCATCAGTCTATTATTCTGAACATATTAAACATTCCAACCATTCTAACATTTTTCTGCTTTAGGATTTAAAAATCTCAGGTGAACATTAACTTGATTGGATGTTTCCTGAAAGAGTTATTGGCAGATGTAGATAGCAGACCTCTCTGGAGAGTTCTCTATGGATGGGTTCTACTCTAAATCTTTTTCCAAGTAAAGACCTTTCAGAGGGGCTTTTCTCCCGAACCCGTCTCGGACCTCCACATGGTCATACCAGCACAAGTGACTCCTGTAGAGGTCCATGGCAGTAATGTTCAGAATTATCTGTGTGTGAGAGAGAGAGAGAGAGAGAGAGAGAGAGAGCGAGAGAGACAGGCAGACAGACAGACAGACAGACAGACAGACAGACAGACAGACAGACAGACAGACACGCAGACACGCAGACACGCAGACAGACACAGACACGCAGACAGACAGACAGAAATGAAGATAGGGAGAGATAAAAGAAAGGAAGGAGTAGAGTTTGTTAAGGGTAGCACATAAAGGTAAGAGGAAGTCAAGCGTTTCTTCTCGAGTGATCGAGAGCAGCGGAATTAAATTCAGGTTGAGTTGTCAGGCAATGTGGCCAATGCACCTCACTTGAATCAAACCAGAACTATCCTCCTCTTTGTTATAGGATACCGTATATTTGTTGTCAAGTGAACTGATTAGGGGTTGCAAAGTTTACCAGTAAACTACCAGAATTTTGGTATCTTTCAAGGAGTTTATGTAATCTATCACAATATATCTAATGGCCCTTTTGGGTACATCAGATTAGGTGTCTGTAATAATCTCTGGCCCTCTGTGTGGCTTTATCACATAAAATATATAAAATAATGAAATAAGATAATTTAAAAAAAAATGTAATAGAATGACAATGCTGTAAAACATTGTCCTAAATACAAACCAGCAATTTTGTGAATATCATTGGTGTTTAATATGAGGGTTTCAGCATGAAATATAATTTTTATTTTAATTTACACATTTTGATTTATTTTACTATGTCAATATGTATTTGTTGTCAATGTGTTGGTGTGAAACTGGTGTCGTTTGTGAAAAAAGTCAATTGTTGGAAGAGTTGCAGAGATAATTGAAAATAATGCCATTGTTGATTAAATGCTTTTTTCATTAATTAGCCTATTTTCTTTTCAACCATATGGTCTATCTACTAGAAACTCATGGACAAAATGTGACTCCTTTCAGGAAACTAGGTGTATGTCGCACATCACTACTTCACAGGAGCGGCATTTGAACGTAAATATAATTTTTTTATCAAAATGCGTTTTTTTGGCAGAAATGCCTTCTGAAACGTGAACTTCATGTGCCTTAATAACAAACTTGTATTCCATCCATAAATACAAATAAAATCGTTAAATTAAGTGTCTAGATTGTTTAGCCACGGAAAAAGACAGGAACATTCACGCTAGCCATGATTGACTGAGATAATGGATGGGCTGGACATGCCGGGAGATGTTTGGATTGGTTTACCATTTAGCATGCTTCCGTCTATAATGTGAGCTGTTCAGTATGTGTTGACAGTCCTTTCTACCTCACCGTTTTTGAAAGATATAACATTAGCCATCGAGAAATACAAAAGTTTTGCTACTTTAGTCAACAACATTGAAGCCCTGAATTTAGCAGGTGTTATCGACAGATCAGTTGGAAAATGTGTTGGGCTACTTTCTGCACATGCCATGTAGTTAAATGGTTCCAGTCTGCCATGAAGCGTTCACCCATGTATACGGGTAAGAGTCTAGCTACATTTTCAGATATAAGTTTCTAATTTTGTCAATAAGTCATTTTTATTGCAAGTTAAAGAATACAGTTAGTTAGCTAGCAAACATTAGCTTGCTGGCTCAAAAGCTAACGTTACGTGTATGATCTGTGTAGTAATATTATTCAAATCAGAAAACCATTTGCATTGCTAGTTATAGCTTAATATTAGCTAGCTAACATTGAACCTAGTTTGTTAGCTTCAGCTACCAACAGATTCATACTACAGCTATGACAATGTTTATATTGGTAGTAGTATGCGTTGAGATTATGCCGGTTCATTGTTTAGCTAGTTAGCTACATGTCTAAACAAAAGACTCCATGTTGGCCGGATTATTACATGATCCATCAAATTAGCCAGGTATTTTTATCTAGACACTTTCTGTTTTTGATATTGCTGCTATGCAAGTAACCATTTCACTGTACCATTTACACCTTCTGTACTGTATCCTGTGCATGTGACAAAGAAACTTAGATTTGATTTTATATAGCATGTGTTTACCACATAGCCTCACATGTAAATCCTTAAAAAGATGGGTGGGGTTAAGGCTTAAGAGGGTGTGAACGATGTTGAATAGGTGTAGACAAAAAAGAGTTCTCCAGTAGGTGTACCAAAACATTCAAGGCCATTTTCTCAAAAGTGGGGTTACAAGTTTATCAACTTTCAAAGCAGAATTACATTCCCATTGTTCCTCAACTGCAGTGTATGATATACTATTTTATAACTCTGAGTCTCTACTTTCCAACACAATTTCTAATTTTGCTACATAAGAGCGAATCGAGGCAGTCGGTCACATACAGTGCATTCGGAAAGTATTCAGACCCCTTGACTTTTTCCACTTTTTGTTACGTTACAGCCTTATTCTAAAATGTATTAAATAATTAAAATCCTCAATATACACACATCCTCTTTCCATTGATCATCCTTGAGATGTTACTACAGCTTGATTGGAGTCCACCTGTGGTATATTCAATTGATTCGACATGATTTCAAAAGGCACACACCTATCTACCTAAGAAAAAATGAAAAAGTACATTACAATGATTTATTTTACGGGGACTGAATGCTGAGTTAAGGCTCCCAGGCTTGCAAGGACAGATCAGATACAAATTCAATTAGCACTAAGGTGCGAAGTAAACGGTGTCGAGGCCTTTGGGCCCAACAAGTAGCAGGATTATTTGAAGCATCCCCTGAAGCCCCCTCCTGCTGTTCAAAGACCATTCACTGGCATTTTCTACAAGAAATCTGCCTCCAGAAATAAAAGCTTCTCCCAAGTGGGTGTGACACCTGCTCCCGTTGCCTGCTGCTTGGATTCCACCTGGCGATCTGTTCACCGTCTGCCCTGGCCTGTCTCCCCCTGTCTGGTACAGGTACCCCCACCACACTCATCCCTTTCTCACGAGCTTTCGCTCGCCTCCAGCACTCACGCACTGTTGGGGTGAGTGACTCTGAACTTACAATGGCTAGCCCCAAGTCGTTATATAATTTTAAAAAATCTTGTGCATTTTGCTATTTGCCTCATGACTCCTGCATACTTTATTGACTACAAACTTTCCATACCCAACCGTGGGACAGACTATGTTTGTTCCCACACTCGGGACTCTGACTCTAATGGTTACACAGACTTTTGGCTTCCCATCCTATTCCAACCACCTCTCACCGGCTTTGTATTCATGTTACCTGATGAAATTGCTCTACAATATGATCTTGTTGCAATCTGATGCACATTCAGAAGTCATAAATCAGCACTGCAGAACTCTCCCTGTCCTATGCCATGCCTTGATTGTATTACTGTTGATGATATCTGGAAATGTGCATGTACACCTTGGCCCATCTACTGTTGCTAGCCCCAATTCTGACTTGTGCTCTGATATCTGCTTCACTGATTTCTGCTCTCATAAAAGCCTGGGTTTTCTGCACATTAACACTAGAAGCTTAATACCTAAAATGGATTAACTGAAAGTGTGGGTTCACAGCTCCAATCCAGATGTATTGGTCATTACTGAGACGTGGTTAAGGAAGAGTGTTTTGGATACTGATGTTAACCTTTCTGGTTATAACCTTTTTCGGCAAGACAGATCTTCCAAAGGTGGGGGGAGTGGCAATGTGTACTTGGTTGTCGCCACCAGGTCTGTCCCCACACAATTTGATTTGCTGGTTTTAAACATTAAACTTTCAAATAGCTCTTTGTTGACTGTTGCTGGGTACTATTGTCCTCCATCAGCACCGGCCTGCACCCTACCTGCCCTAAGCTCTCCCCTTACACTAAGTCTGAATTTGTCCTGCTTGGTGACCTAAACTGAGACATGCTTAAACCACCTGACCAAGTCCTAAAGCAATGGGACTCCTTAAATCTTTCTCAGATTATTACCAATCTCATAAGGTATGACTCCAAACACCCAGAAATGGCTACTCTCCTTGATGCTACCCTCACAAATAATCCTGATAGGTATCAGTCTGGTGTTTTCTGTAATGACCTTAGTGATCACTGTTTTACAGCCTGTGTTCGTAATGGCTGCTCAGTGAAACGACCTGTCCTAATTTGTCATAGACGCTTGCTAAAAAACTTTCATGAGCAAGTCTTCCTTCATGACCTGGCCTCTGTAAATTGTTACAGAATGAGCTTGATCTGTCGAACACGCCCCCATAAAGAAAATGAGAATTAAAAAGAGGTTCAGCCCCTGGTTCGACCGTGATCTTGCAGAGTTACTCCACCTCAAGAATTGCATTTGGCGAAAGCCTCGGCACACGAATACTCAGTCTGATTGGCTATCATTCAGGCAAATGAGAAATAAGTACACTCAAGCTATCCGGAAGGCCAAGGTTAGTTACTTTAAGGAGCAGTTCTCTCTCTGTGGGTCTAACCCCAAGAAGTTCTGGAAAACGGTTAAAGACCTGGAGAATAAACCCTCCTCCTCACAGCTGCCCATATCCCTTAAATGTTGATGATGTGGTTGTTACTGACAAGAAGCACATGGCTGAGCTCTTTATTCACTACTTCATTAACCTCTTGACGGTCGCCTAGGATAGGGGGCGCTACAGCGATTTTTGAAAAAAATGTGTGCCCATTTTAAACGGCCTCCTACTCAAACTCAGAAGCTAGGATATGCATATAATTAATACTTGTGGATAGAAAACACCCTAAAGTTTCTAAAACTGTTTGAATGGTGTCTGTGAGTATAACGGAACTCATATGGCAGTCAAAACCCCGAGACCGATCGTAACAGGATGTGGAATTCTGAATTGCGGACTCAACTTCATCACTTTGCCTATAACTCACACCATGAGCAATGGTTCATTGAGCAATTCCTATTGCTTGCACTAGATGTCCCCAGTCTTTACAAAGTGGTTTGAGTCTCCTACTGTGAAAACTGACTGAATGAGACGCTGTGGAAAGTGGTCACATGAGGAGGGCCATGACCATTATGACGCCAGCACCCCTGGCTACCCTCCCCTTTCGAAACGTTTTGAAAGACAATGCAATCGTCCACCTTGAATCTTATTGGAGCTCTGGTTGAAAAAGGCCCTAAAGATTTATGTTATACAACGTTTGACATGTTTGAACGAACCTAAAAAAAAAAAAGAAGCATTTTATTGAAAGAGAAGGCCCGCGGCCGACGGAACTTTTGGTGCAGCCTTCAGAACGCGCTAACAAGAACAAGCTATTGGGACGTAAAGGATTAACTTTTTCGAACGAAAATACATTTGTTGTGGACCTGTGATTCCTGGAAGTGCTTTCTGATGGAGATAATCAAAGGTAAGGGATTATTGACAATAGTATACAAGAGTAGATTTGATATGCGATTGTTCCAAGATGGCGCTGACCTGTAACGGTAGCCTATTGTTCTGAGTATCGCATCCCCTTTTATTGCAAAGTGTGGTTACCCAGTAAAGTTATTTTTAAATCTGGCATTGCAGGTGCTTTCAAGAGATGCTAATCTATAAATCTTAGAATGACAATATTACATTTTAAAAATGTTTTCGAATAGTAATTTAGTAAATTGTAGCGCTGTTTCAACGGACACATTTGAGGGAAAATAGTTAGTCAACGTTACGCGCCGATGTAAAATGCTGTTTTTATATATAAATATGAACTTTATAGAACAAAAGAATGCATGTATTGTGTAACATGATGTCCTTGGAGTGTCATCTGATGAAGATTGTCAAAGGTTAGTGCTGCATTTAGCTGTTTTTTGGTTATTTGTGATGCATGTGGTTGGTCGGAAAATGGCTATGTGGCTACTTTTACGATATACTCCTCTAACATAATCTAATGTTTTGCTTTTGCTGTAAAGTCTTTTTGAAATTGGACAACGTGGTTCGATTCAGGAGAGGTGTATCTATAAAACGATATAACATAGTCCTATATTTGAAAAAATATATATATTCAATTTTGTTATGCTAATGGCGATAGGATTTTTCGCTGGATGTCGAGCCCGACCAGGGGTTAAGTCAGGATGCCTCCTTGCCTGTCCAACATTTCCTCATCTCCCACCCCTTCTAATGTGACTATCCCCGATGCTTCTCCCTCTTTTCCCCCTGCCCCGCCACAAAGTTTCTCCCTGCAGGCAGTGACTGAGTCCAAGGTGCTAAAGGAGCTCTTTAAACTTGACCCCAAAAAACCATCTGGGTCAGATGGGCCTATTTTTATTTTGCCCTGTTTATCAAAAGTGTTGGAAAAACTTGTCAATAATCAACTGGCTGGCTTTCTTGATGTCTATAGTATTCTCTCGTGTATGCAGTCTAGTTTCTGCTCAGGTTACGGATGTGTCACGGCAACTTTAAAGGTCCTCAATGATGTCACCATTGCCCTTGATTCTAAGCAATATCGTGCTGCTATTTTTATTGACTTGGCCAAAGCTTTTGACACGGTAGACCATTCCATTCTTGTGGGTCGGCTAAGGAGTATTGGTATCTCTGAGAGGTCTTTGGGCTGGTTTGCTAACTACTTCTCTCAAAGAGTGCAGAGTGCAGTCTGTCCCTGATGTTTTTCCTGGAGAGAAGTGGCTTGTTTGCTGCCCTTCTTGACACCAGGCCATCCTCCAAAAGTCTTTGCCTCACTGTGCGTGCAGATGCACTCACACCTGCCTGCTGCTATTCCTGAGCAAGCTCTGTACTGGTGGTGCCCCGATTCCGCAGCTGAATCAACTTTAGGGGACGGTCCTGGTGCTTGCTGGACTTTCTTGGGTGCCCTGAAGCCTTCTTCACAACAATTGAACCGCTCTCCTTGAAGTTCTTGATGATCCAATAAATGGTTGATTTAGGTGCAATCTTACTGGCAGAAATATCCGTGCCTGTGAAGCCCTTTTTGTGCAAAGCAATGATGACGGCACGTGCTTCCTTGCAGGTAACCATGGCTGACAGAGGAAGAACAATGATTCCAAGCACCACCCTCATTTTGAAGCTTCCAGTCTGTTACTCGAACTCAATCAACATGACAGAGTGATCTCCAGCCTTGTCCTCGTCAACACTCACACCTGTGTTAACGAGAGAATCACTGACATGATGTCAGCTGGTCCTTTTGTGGCAGGGCTGAAATGCAGTGGAAATGTTTTTTGGGATTCAGTACATTTGCATGGCAAAGAGGGACTTTGCAATTAATTGCAATTCATCTGATCACTCTTCATAACATTCTGGAGTACATACAAATTGCCATCATACAAACTGAGGCAGCAGAATTTGTGAAAATTAATATTTGTGTAATATTTAATGTAATATTTGCATTCTCAAAACTTTTGGCCACGACTGTATAAAGTCAGAAAATCTGCTGTCTCAGCCACTGTCTGTCACCAAGGGAGTACCCCAAGGATCGATCCTAGGCCCCACGCTCTTCTCAATTTACATCAACAACATAGATCAGGCAGTAGGAATCTCTCTCATCCATTTATATGCAGATGATACAGTCTTATACTAAGCTGGCCCTTCCCCGGATTTTGTGTTAAATGCTCTACAACAAAGCTTTCTTAGTGTCCAACAAGCTTTCTCTACCCTTAACCTTGTCCTGAACACCTCAAAAACAAAGGTCATGTGGTTTGGTAAGGAGAATACCCTTCTCCCCACAGGTGTGATTACTACCTCCTGAGGGTTTAGAGCTTGAGGTAGTTACCTCATACAAGTACTTAGGAGTATGGCTAGACGGTGCACTGTCCTTCTCTCAGCACATATCAAAGCTGTAGAATAAAGTTAAATCTAGACTTGGTTTCCTCTGTCGTAATCACTCCTCTTTCACCCCAGCTGCCAAAAACTAACCCTGATTCAGATAACCATCCTACGCATGCTAGATTACGGAGACACAATTTATAGATCGGCAGGTAAGGGTTCTCCCGAGCAGCTAGATGTTCTTTACCAATCGGCCATCAGATTTGCCACCAATACTCCTTATAGAACACAGCACTGCACTCTATACTCCTCTGTAAACTGGTTATCTCTGTATACCCGTCACAAGACCCACTGGTTGATGCTTATTTATAAAACCCTCTTAGGCCTCACTCCGCCCTATCTGAGATATCTACTGCAGCCCTCATCCTCGCCTTACAACACCCGTTCTGCCAGTCACATTCTGTTAAAGGTCCCCAAAGCACACATATCCCTGGATCTCTTTTCAGTTCGCTGCAGCTAGCGACTGGAACGAGCTGCAACAAACACTCAAAGTGGACAGTTTTATCTCAAAGACTCAATCATGGATACTCTTACTGACAGTTGTGGCTGCTTTGTGTGATGTATTGTTGTCTCTACCTTCTTGCCCTTTGTGCTGTTGTCAGTGCCCAATAATGTTTGTACCATGTTTTGTGCTGCTACCATGTTGTGTTGCTACCATGTTGTTGTTATGTTGTGTTGACACCATGCTGTGTTGTCATGTGTTGCTGCCTTGCTATGTTGTTGTCTTAGGTCTCTTTATGTTTTGTTGTGTTGTCTCTCTTGTTGTGATGTGTGATTTTGTCCTATATTTATATTTATATTGTATTTATTATTTATTTTTAATCCCTGGCCCCCATCCCTGCAGGAGGCCTTTTGCCTTTTGGAAGGCCGTCATTGTAAATAAAAATGTGTACTTAATGGACTTGCCTAGTTAATTAAAAGTTAAATAAAAAATATAAAATAAAATAAAAAAAATCAATATGAGGTCCCACAGTTGAAAATGCATGTCAAAGCAAAATCCAAGCCATGAGGTCAAAGGAATTGTCCTTAGAGCTCCGAGACAGGATTGAGTTGAGGCACAGATCTGGGGAAGGGTACTTTATGCAGCATGGAACCACCAAGACTCTTCCTAGAGCTAGCTGCCCAGCCAACCTGAGCAATTGGGGGAGAAGGGCCTTAGTCAGGGAGGTGACCAAGAACCCGATGGTCACTGTGAAAGAGCTCCAGAGTTCCTCTGTGGAGACGAGATAACCTTCTAGAAGGACAACCATCTCTGCAGCACCACCAATCAGGCCAATGGAAGCCACTCCTCAGTAAAAGGCACATGACAGCTCGCTCAGAGTTTGCCCGAAAGGCACCTAAACACTCTCAGATCATGAGAAACAAGATTCACTTGTCTGATGAAACCAAGATTGAACTCTTTGGCCTGAACGCCAAGCGTCACATCTGGAGGAAACCTGGCATCATCCCTACGGTGAAGCATGGTGGTGGCAGCATCATGCTGTGGAGATGTTTTTCAGCGGTAGGGACTGGGAGACTAGTCAGGTTTGAGGGAAAGTTGAACTGAGCAAAGTACAGCGAGATCCCTGATGAAAACCTGCTCCCGAGCTCTCAGGACCTCAGACTGGGACAAAGGTTCACCTTTCAACAGGACAACGACCCTAAGCACACAGCCAAGACAACGCAGGGGTGGCTTCAGGACAAGCCTCTGACTGTCCTTGAGTGGCCCAGCCAGAACCCAAACTTTAACCCGATCAAACATATCTGGAAAGACCTGAAAATAGCTGTGCAGTGACGCTCCCCATCCAACCTGACAGAGCTTGAGAGGATCTGCAGAGAAGAATGGGAGAAACTCCCCGAATACAGGTGTACCAAGCTTGTAGCGTCATACCCAAGAAAACTTGAGGCTGTAATCGCTGCCAAAGGTGCTTCAACAAAGTACTGAGTAAAGGGTCTGAATACTTATATAAATGTGATATTTACGTTTTTTATTTTAAATAAATTTGCAAACATTTCTAAAAACCTGTTTTTGCTTTGTCATCATGGGGTATTGTGTGCAGATTGATGAGGAAATAGAACAATTTAATACATTTTCAAGTAAGGCTGTAATGTGAACAAAATGTGGAAAAAGTCAAGGGGTCTGAATACTTTCCGAATGCACTATATGGACACAGAAAAACTCAGCAAAAAAAGAAATGTCCTCTCACTGTCAACTGCATTTTTTTTCAACAGAGTTAACATGTGTAAATATTTGTATGGACATAAGATTCAACAACTGAGACATAAACTGAACACGTTCCACAGACATGTGACTAACAGAAATGGAATAATGTGTCCCAGAACAAAGGGGGGGTCAAAATCAAAAGTAACAGTCAGTATCTGGTGTGGCCACCAGCTGCATTAAGTACTGCAGTGCATCTCCTCTTCATGGACTGCACCAGATTTTCCAGTTCTTGCTGTGAGATGTTACCCCACTCTTCCATCAACGCACCTGCAAGTTCCCAGACATTTCTGGGGGGAATGGCCCTAGCCCTCACACTCCGATCCAACAGGTCCCAGACGTGCTCAATGGGATTGAGATCCGGGCTCTTCGCTGGCCATGGCAGAACACTGACATTCCTGTCCTGCAGGAAATCACACACAGAACGAGCAGTTATGGCTGATGGCATTGTCATGCTGGAGGGTCATGTCAGGATGAGCCTGCAGGAAGGGTACCACATGAGGGAGGAGGATGTCTTCCCTGTAACGTACAGCATTGAGATTACCTGCAATGACAACAAGCTCAGTCCGATGATGCTGTGACACACCGCCACAGACCATGACGGACCCTCCACCTCCAAATCGATATCGCGCCAGAGTACAGGCCTCGGTGTAACGCTCATTCCCTCGACAATAAAAGCGAATCTCACCATCATCCCTGGTGAGACAAAACCGCGACTCGTCAGAAAAGAGCACTTTTTGACAGTCCTGTCTGGTCCAGCGACGGTGGGTTTGTGCCCATAGGCGACGTTGTTGCCGGTGATGTCTGGTGAGGACCTGCCTTACAACAGGCCTACAAACCCTCAGTCCAGCCTCTCTCAGCCTATTGCGGACAGTCTGAGCACTGATGGAGGGATTGTGCGGTCCTGGTGTAACTCAGGCAGTTGTTGTTGCCATCCTGTACCTGTCCCGCAGGTGGGATGTTCGGATGTACCGATCCTGTGCAGGTGTTGTTACACATGGTCTGCTACTGCGAGGACGATCAGCTGTCCTGTCGCCCTGTAGTGCTGTGTTAGGCATCTCACAGTACGGACATTGCAATTTATTGCCCTGGCCACATCTGCAGTCATCATGCCTCCTTTCAGCATGCCTTAGGCACATTCACGCAGATGAGCAGGGTCCCTGGGCATCTTTCTTTTGGTGTTTTTCAGAATTGTTCATGTTTTCATAATTGTGACCTTAATTGCCTACCGTCTGCAAGCTGTTAGTGTCTTAACGACCGTTCCACAGGTGCATGTTCATTAATTGTTTATGGTTCATTGAACAAGCATGGGAAACAGTGTTTAAACCCTTTACAATGAAGATCTGTGAAGTTATTTGGATTTTTACGAATTATCTTTGAAAGATAGGGTCATGAAAAAGGGACGTTTCTTTTTTTGCTGAGTTTATAATAGATGAATACTATATATTGTTATTCTTTTTTTAAGTTATTCAAATATAAATGACCAACGTTACGATCAATTGCCATAGATTTTCTGTCAATTACCAAAATTACTGAAGATTCTGGTAACTTTAGTAAATTACCGGTAGCTTTGCAACCCTAGAACTGATTTAACTCACTGAGAAACTTGCTGCACAGTTGTGAACTATTTCCACAAGACAGAGTTTGACAGCTAGCCCTTGGATGTTTTCAACCCACCTTCTCTCCAGGTGTGACAGAGATCCTCCAGATACAGTGGACATAGGCTGCATATCCATTGGGATAACCTGGAGAGGAGAAGTTTCCACTACTGTCCTGTAGGCTGTCCCCACACCCTGCCCACAAAACAGCACATGGTAAAAAAAAATGAACATACTCTAAACACACCACAGGAATGGCATAAGCTACAATAGAGAAAGAAGGCAGTTTTCAAAATAAAACATCGCTGGGTTTCAAAAAGACAAGCTTTCGTTTCGGATGTCTCAACATACACTTAGCACTTGAATGGTTGCTGATTTATTGGTTGTTGAATTTTAACAACGTTGGCCATTCCTGGGGCTTGAGTTCTCCAGATTACAACAATAAACTGAGTTCCAATTTTTGGAAACAAAGAAACAAAAAAACAATCAATCTCCTTTCGACCATGACAACCCAAGTCCATTCATCTACTAATGTCACAGCTTTGTCGTCACGGTCTTGTCTTAGATTCAGAAAAATTAACACAGTAATCATCAGTCGTCATCTTTTGAATAGGCAGGGGTGGTAGTAGTCAGACCTTGTGTAGGCTTTATCAGCATGTTCTCTCTGACATTTCACATAGTGAGAATACTACACTCTTAGAAACAAAAGTGCTATCTGGAACCTAAAAGGGTTATTTGGCTGTAGCCATAGCAGAACCCTTTGAAGAACCCTTTTGGGTTCCAGGTAAAATGTAAGGGTTCTACCTGGAACCAAAAAGGGTTCTACCTGGAACCAAAAAGGGTGCTCTTATAGGGACAGCCAAAGAACCAGCAGTCAGGGGGCCTGCCAAGTCAGATTTGTCTTACTTGTACACTTGTAGAGTTTGCGAGCTTGTGTGATGTCCCCTTTGCTCAGCCTTGTCCTCTGGCCAATGGGTGGCCTGACTCCATTTACATCATAGCGAGGTAGAATGGTGTCTAAGAAAATGCCTCTGTGGTTCAGACACAAACACAAACACTGAGGGTCAATAAGAGAGACCTATACCTATTCTCTCTTTGCAGAACTGAAGTTTTCACTTGTATTAATGGACAAGAGGAAACTTTGGTTTTACTGCGGAAATTCAAAACCATTAATCTTAGATATTACCATCATTAACAACAGTTCAATCGAGTACAGGCTTAACTGAATGAACAGCAAAGACGGAATGCAATATGACATTTTATTAAAGCGTTTGGGGAATCCTCAGCGCCAGATGATGTGATGGCATCAAACCCCAAAACAGTTGCTGAAAAACAGCAAGTAAGAGAATGAGGGTAAGTTGACATACAAATACATCCCAAGATTTGGTTGGTTGAGAGAGAGGAAGGTGATAATTGCCAGACTGAACCCATGGGTTAAACAACAAGCGTGAGGAATGTGCATTATTGTGCCGTGCTTATACAGATGTAGGATCTTAATTTGATCACTCCTTCGTTGCTGATAAAATTTCCTGCACAGCAGGGAATGCAAACTTCAGGTTTAAAAAACACTTCACTCTGGTCCAGCTGTATATTTCGATAAAACATGGTGAAGGCCCAAAATTGCCAAAATGGCTGCAAATGTTTTACTTTTAAACTCGGACAAAACAGAGATGCTAGTTCTACGTCCAAATAAACAAAGATATCTGCTGTTTGATCTGACAATAATCTGGATGGTTGTACAGTCGTCGCAAAGAAAAAATATTTGAAGAGCAGCTTTTCTCCATCTTTGTAACATTGCAAAAATCTGAAACTTTTTGTAAAAAAATTATGCAGAAAAGCTATTCCATGCTTTTGTAACTTCAAGATTAGACTACTGCAATGCTCTACTCTCCAGCTACCCGGATAAGGCATAGAATTTCTAAGCAAACAGCTGGAGGCAGGGCTTTCTCCTATTGATCTATATTTGTATGTGCTTTGGCAGTGGGCGGGGTTATATCCTGCCTGGTTGGCCCCATCCGAGGGTATCGTTGGACAGTGTCCCCCGACCCAGTCTCCAGTATCTATGCTGCAATAGTCTATGTGCCGGGGAGCTACGGTCAGTCTGTCCTATCTGGTGTAATTCTCCTGTCTTATCTGGTGTCCTGTGTGAACTTAAGTATACTGTCTTTGATTCTCCCATTGCGCTTTCGGAGGACCTGAGTCCTAGGACCAGGCCTCAGGACTTCCTGGCCGTCCTCAGTCCACTTAGCTATGGTACACTGACGTGCTACATTGTCCCGGACACACACACACCTCTCTCCCTCTCTCCCGCCCGCTCGCCCCTTAATCCTGACATGACCTGTTGCATCCTCATTATATCCTCCAAAACAACTTATTATCTGACCCTGCTTGTCATCTATGAACGGGTGGCCATGTACTCTCATAATCTCCACTGGGCACAGCCATATGAGGACTATCCACCCCTCAGAGCCTGGTTTCTTCCTAGGTTCCTGCCTTTCTATGGAGTTTTTCTTAGCCACCGTGCTTCTATAGTACATCTGCATTGCTTGCAGGCTGGGTTTCTGTATAAGCACTTTGTAACATCTGCTGACAACTGTGGTATAAGCGGGATAAACGCCTGTTCTATACAAATAATAGACGACGCAGCATCCTTTGTGGAGCTCACTTTTCCAAGGTAATGTACAGAACGGAGGCGTTTATCATGCTTATACCAGAGAAAATAATACTAAAGCACACATTTACCGGCATCATTTTTTGTTGTTGTGGTTGATATTTTCATTTTTATAAGCTTTCTCATTTTTCATTAGATTAGTTCGATATTAATTGACGCGACCCAGTCGTTCATTGTTTATGTTCCATTGCCATGCTGGTGGTTACGTTCTTATCCCTTGCTTGCTAGCTAGCCAACTAACTATGGCTAACACGGTCACAACCTCTTCACCCAGTATAACAGCAAATTAGCTGCATTTGCGTTTGTTTAAACCGTTTTCTATCGACATTCATTTTGATACATCCATAACGATTAGCTGATGATGCCCGATTAGCGAGAAAAGTTTGCCTTCTCGTCAGGATACTCGTCAACAATGACTGTTGATTACGAGGAGATAGCATTGCAAACTAGAAACATGTGTGAGGACAGCATAGCGACAGCCGGTTCATCACTCACCTCGTTAGGTCATCAGATGCTCAAATTTGTTTTATTTCTCTGCAAAAACAAATCAATGCTACCTAGCTACATTTTTTCCTCGTTGGACCTGTGTTTACAATGTATCCTATTTCAGTTTCTGTGGTTGTTGATTTAGCATTCTGTAAGTACAGTCTGCATGTGTAGGCGCATATTGCATCATGATTACGAAGAGTCCCGATATCTTTTCCGACTGTCCCAATATCTTTTCCAACTGTCCCATTATTTGGTTTTAATGTCCATTCTAGAATGCCCTTCTAGCCAATCAGAAACAAGTATTCAACAATGCTGTGGTTTAACATCCACATAATAATTCACATATCCTGTTGGTGCAGGATTTCCTGCTGTAGCAAACTGTCTCAAATTAATATCCTACATCTGTAGGCTAAGGTAAATAGGTGAATCACATTCCGCACATTAGGAAAGAGGAGAAGAAACAAGACGCTATGCTGATGATGATACGTTTGTATTCATTCCCACTACGCCCGTAGAATAGGAAACAAAGTTAATTATGTTGTGCTTACTGAATGAAGTTAAATGATCATTCAGACCAGCCTTCCTGATTTAACTTTCGTCAACTCCATTTCCACTGGAAAAGCAGTCATGAGTTGGGACAGCTGAGGCGCAAGCCATAATAAGATATTTTCACATGGGGTTCCTGTTTGACACTTTATTACTTTATTGAACTCCCTTTCTGTCCCCCAGCAGCCAGTTAGGGAGCTCACCATCACCCAGTTCCCATGGCGATGCACCCTTGAATGGCAGGCATGTGCAAACAGAGTGTTCTGAATGAGGGCTTTAGGCTGTGCCAAAGGGCTCTGTGGAGCCCAGCCCTGAATGCAAGAGAACAAGGCCACTCCAGCCCAGATTGTCACATACAAAGACCCAACTGGCAGCCCTATATTTACCCTGGCCCGCCTCCACGACCCTGGCCTGCAAAGTGTTGGTGGAGGTAAAAAAGTAAAACACAGAAAAAGCAACAGGGTAACAACATGCACGAGACTGAAATGAAAAGACGTCTGTCTTCTGTGAAATCATTCCACTCAGGACCCAATCCCCATGGCTTCCCGTAGTTATTTGCAGGATAACTATGTGCAAAGTGTTAGTTTTGCTGGAAGACAACCAGTTCCTGACAGTGACATTGTTATTCTAACACGTATACTAATAAGAGGATTTATCATGCACAGGGGGATATAAAAAAAAGAAGATAATATGATCAATTTACATAGCTTAATAAAGGGCACTATTCATTTATTGTATACCAGACAACTAATATGTAGATGCTTTGGAGATGCTTTACTGCATAACTTTTCTATTTGACCTGACTAGAATATGTCAGGGGAAAAGCAAAGTACTTGTATGAATAATACTCAACTGAAGGACCGAATACATTACATGTTGATCCTAAGGAGTAGAATGTCCAACCAGACAGTACCTAATGAACCAAACAGAGCCTATAATTAATCAGGTGCTTTGTACCAACCTTGAAAAGGTATTCCGTGCGTAATGCATGATGCTGTCAAAGTCGTACACTTCCCCAAGAGAGTCCACCTCCCCTGGCTCCATCTTCAGGAAGTTATACTCTTGACCTGGGACAAATGGGAAGAATCAAGATTTGACCTGTCAGACTAAAATCAGGTATTATTCAATAATGTGACTAAACAGGCAGACAGACAAACAGAAAGAAAGAGAGAGACTTACCTGCCTGGATGTTATCTCTGATAATACTGACATGCTCATCGCGGTCGGGACGTGTATGCTCGTGCCAGAAGCCAATCACGTGGCCCAGTTCATGCACAACGATCCCAAACTTGTCACAATTCTTTCCTATGGAGATGGCCTGGGGACCTCCGCCCCTCCTGCCCACGTAGGAGCAACACCTGCAGTGGGAGACTCAGTCTTTCAGGGGGATATATACGCTTGGGAGACAGTGGGCCTTTTCCCACAGATTGTGCTTGATTAACATTTACTCAGTCAATTCAGCACACATAATACCTTGTTATTACATTTATTGAATTGAAAAACTACCCATTGATTTGTACTCACTGATTTTCTTTCAGTTCATAAGTTGATTCTAATTTGTCCCCTGAATTGGCTGAATGAAAATTGATTTTCATTTGTATTTATTTTTTATTTCACCTTTATTTAACCAGGTAGGCTAGTTGAGAACAAGTTCTCATTTGCAACTGCGACCTGGCCAAGATAAAGCGTAACAATTCGACCCATACAACAACACAGAGTTACACATGGAGTAAACAAACATACAGTCAATAATACAGTAGAACAAAAGAAAACAAAAAGTCTATATACAGTGAGTCCAAATGTGGTAAGTTAAGGCAATAAATAGGCCATGGTGGCGAAGGAAAGGCGGCCGAAGGATTTGATCGTTTACCCCGCACACTTCAATAACCCAGTATGGTCAAACTCTGCAACTGGAGAAATACAATACAGCTCTAGCTCTATGGTCAGTCACACATGAAAACCAAGCCCAGATTTAGAAACAGACCAAAGACTTTGCTCTGAGGCAAGGTTCCAGGTTTTCTTTTTTTGTCACATGCAATTTGTGATGATCTCAGCTAGTTTTGGAGCAAGGGGGGAAACGTGGCTATAGGAGGCGCAAAAACACTCAAAAACACACATACAGTAACAGGTTGAAAACAATTGCACAGCACATGCAGGCAACACACACTTTATTTTTTATCCTTTATTTAACGAGCGGTCACATTGAGATTTACAACTCTTTTACAAGTCAGCCCTGGCCAAAAAAACTGTGTACTTACACACTGTCTAGAATCAAATCCCCTGTGTAGAACAACTATCTTACAGCCTTGCTCCCAGTCTTTTCTTTCTTTCTTTTTCAAAGGAGAACAGAATTTCTAACTCCTTACATATTTGTATTTATTTGTGAAATGACAGGAGCAAAGAAGCAGGGAGAAAGAGCAGCGGAATGAGAAATTCATAGGGCTGATGAAGGGATTGAACCGGCATCTGTATGTGGTTCCGAGGATGAGTGTTACTGCTGGACTATACATTTGTAGCCAATCCTAATCTGTTTTAAGCAAAGAATATGAGAGAAGAAAGGGCAATTAGACCTGCAGTGTGAAGTATGAACTCTGTCTGAATGGCAGACATTGTGAAAAGGTTTAAGGTCAATGTGGAGGCATGTAGTTGCTGCTCATGGAGATAATCACCAGGTTTGAAACCACGGGAGCTGAAGATATAGGCTAAAATGACAGTGAAGCATTCCTGCCTGAAGTGCATTCTTTTGCATAGGAAAAACATATATTTTGTGTCAAGGACAGCTTAGAAGGCCACAACCCAGAAGCAACTGGCAATGTTCTGTGGGATGGAGCTGTACTGATGAAAATCAGGAGAGAGCTGTAATTTACCAGCAGGTGGGTATAAAGGACTTCTAAGTAGTAGGTGCGTGCATTGAGCTTTCCTGGAGAGACACGAGAAGATTTGGTATCCTAATAGACGGGTTGGTTGTTTAGCAACAAAACCGACGTGGGCGCAACTATGGGACAAAACAGACAGAGTTGGCTTAGGTTGTTGACAACATGTACACTATATTTGGATGCAGTCTATCACAGAGCCATCCGTTTTGTCACCAAAGCCCCATATACTACCCACCACTGCGACCTGTACGCTCTCGTTGGCTGGCCCTCGCTTCATACTCGTCGCCAAACGACCTGGCTCCAGGTCATCTACAAGTCTTTGCTAGGTAAAGCCCCGCCTTATCTCAGCTCACTGATCACCATAGCAGGACCCACCCGTAGCACGCACTCCAGCAAGTATATCTCACTGGTCACCCCCAAAGCCAATTCCTCCTTCGGCCACCTTTCCTTCCAGTTCTCTGCTGCCAATGACTGGAACGAACTGAAGCTGGAGACACAAATCTCCCTCACTAGCTTTAAGCACCAGCTGTCAGAGCAGCTCACAGATCACTGCACCTGTACATAGCCCATCTGTAAATAGCACATCCAACTACTCCATCCCCATACTGTATTTATTTATTTATCTTGCTCCTTTGCACCCCAGTATCTCTACTTGCACATTCATCTTCTGCACATCTACCATTCCAGTGTTTAATTGCTATATTGTAATTACTTTGCCACCATGGCCTATTTATTGCCTTACCTCCCTTATCTTACCTCATTTGCACACAATGTATATATACTTTTTTTCTACTGTATTATTGACTGTATGTTTGTTTATTTCATGTGTAACTCTGTTGTTGTATGTGTCGAACTGCTGAGCTTTATCTTGGCCAGGTCGCAGTTGTAAATGAGAACTTGTTCTCAACTAGCCTACATGGTTAAATAAAGGTGAAATAAAAAAATAAAAATATTTATTGAAAACATATGAGAACTTGCACAATGAGAACTTGTCTCTCAAATACATCGTTACAGTTGTTGGTTAGCTAGCTAGCGAATTTATGCCAAATTAGCATCAACGTTAGATCAGTGAAAATAACAAGATAAAACTAGCTGAAACGAGTCACTTAAAATTCCCCACATCGCTGTTTCTTGTCATTGTTGCTATCTATCTGGTCATCTAGAATCACGACCTTCTGCCGCATTGAAGAATGAGCTTCATTTTGGTGACGTTCTCAACTCACCCGTCTAAAACCTATTTTAACAATGGCCTGTCACTCACCCGCACGGCCGGTAGGTGAAGACTATGTAGCTCTCCTCCGTTGTCCTCTCAACGAAGGTCACGCATGTGTGTTTCTCCCAGTGACGCATAGCCTGACGGAATATCGCTCGCTGGCTGCCTAAAAGGGAGGGTGGTCCTTCAAGTGCCCTAATCAAGGACTGCACTGAGAGTCTCAGTGGATTGAATTACTGATGTCGTACATTAGTAGACAACTTATATGATTGAACATCAAAGGCAAACAAATAATGATTTATTCTCTATAATGCTACAAAGTTATGGTATGTAGCTATACTGTAGATTTATACAGACTGATGGAGAGACGTTAACAATCAATGAAGCATCTGAAAATCAAGTCAATTTAAGTTCTTTCTCTATCTCCTAGTCAGAACTTACCACTGAAATTCCCACTGATTACATATGGAATGACCCCATCTGGCCACACCCGCTCTGGTCTGGAGGTGGCAGCCCTCCTCCTGCGAAAGCCCTGCCCATGGCTGTCTGGAGACATGTCATTCCTACTGCTCTCACTGGACAACGAACCATTCACTGGAACAAACACATGCAAACAGATATGTAACCCATGCAGGGTTGAGGTCATTCAATCAATTTTAACTCAGTCCCTTCAGAAAACAAATGTAACCCCTCATTTAAAATTCATACATGGTTTTGCAACTCAGATGGCAGTCATATGTGAACACAACCTAAATTGACCCCAATTGTGAATCCTCTATGTCCAGCATGGCTCCTGTACTGTACCTGCATCTGTGTCGTTGAAGGTCTGGATGGACCTCTGAATAACATCCAGAATGCGGTCCACCTTAAACATACGCAGGTCTTCCTCATCCAAAGCAATGTCTCCCAGGAAGGCAGCTGGGGTAGACACACAGACACAACCAAGAATTCATCCTGCAGCTGAAACATTGTTTTTAATGCGATTCACAGTTGGCAAAACGTTTGCAAAACTAGAGAGATACTTATTTAGACAGGCAATCAAGAAGACAGATATGGAAAAAGTGAAAGGGAGACAACTACTGTTTTTGGTAAACCTTTATTTGTACTGAAATATATAGCTACACAGTAGTTGGGAGAAACTGGAAGGTGGGAATCTGGTATATTAAAAACATAAACGTATCTACAGCCACTCGGCATGGTACGCATTTGAATTCAGCTGACAGTATATCACCTACAACATGCAAAGCTGCTGCAGTGCTTTGGGATATGTTTTGCTTAGGTCCCTCATTTTTGACATGTGTGAAGATATGCAATAAGGCCCACACCCTGCCTGCTGGCTATGGTGTGTGAGCTGATGTGTGACTGGTGCTTCCCTTTCCCCCAATGGGAGGCCCTCAGGGCTCTGTTAGCCTACTGTTTGACAAGCACACACAGCTCCTGCATACTGTATGCACTGCAAAATAACCCTCACATACCCACTAACTGTCACGTGTGTGCGCACATACAGTGCATTCATACTTAAACAGAGATGCCCAATAGAACACAATTATACTGAACAAAAATATAAACGCAACATGCAACAATTTCAACGATTTTATTAAGTTACCCTAATCTATGGATTCACATGACTGGGCAGCGGTGCAGCCAGCGGTGCAGCGGTGCGGCCTTGGAGTGCATAGGCCCACCCACTTGGCAGCCAGGCCCGCCAACTGGGGAGAATGAGACGATCAGAATGAGTTTTTCCCCACAAAATGGCTTTATTACAGACAGAAATACTGCTCAGCACCGATCCCACAGGTGAAGAAGCCAAATGTGGAGGTCCTTGCGTGGTTACACGTGGTCTGTGAATATGAGGCCGATTGGACGTACTGCCAAATTCTCTGAAATGGCATTGGTAGAGAATGGTAGAGAAATAAAATTGTAATTATCTGGCAACAGCTCTGGTTGACATTCCTGCAGTCAGAATGTCAATTGCACTCTCCCTCAAAATTTGAGACATCTGTGGCATTGTGTTGTGTGACAAAACTGCACATTTTAAAGCGGCCTTTTATTGTCCCCAGCACAAGGTGCACCTGTGTAATAATCATGCTGTTTAATCAGCTTCTTGATACGCCACACCTGTCAGCTGGATGGATTATCTTGGCAAAGGAGAAATGCTCACTAACAGGGATGTGAACAAATTTGTGCACAAAACCTGAGAGAAATAAGCTGTTTGTGTGTATGGAACATTTCTGGGATTTTTCATTTCAGCTCATGAAACACTTTACAACACTTTACATAGTGTGTTTATATTTTTGTACAGTGTACATAAAGGGGTTGAAATAGACGTGCTTTCTGAATCTGGACCCTTTTTCCCCATGACATACAGTAATCTAATCAACCCCACACAAACCTTATGGTCATGTTCCAATACCCATACTACCACATAGATCGGCATGATGGTGTGCAGCAGTGAACAGATGTAGAGCTAAGAGGCCATACTCTTTGAATACCCAGACAGGCTGCTACTTGTCAGTTAGAGTAACCTGTCAAACCATAACAATTGGAAGGCTTAATTAGCACAGTGAGTTGAGAGAAATTGATCAGAAAACAGGTTCAATTCAACCTGACATGACAAATCGAACCTTTAGAGCCACAAAGTGTGAGATGCATGACATATAGATTGGCAAATGTCAGATATGATACTCAGAATTCATAATTAAGTAGTCAAAGCAATATGGAAAAGTAGATGCCTCCTGGGAATTTGCTGACTTCTGTCCAGAGGGAATGAGTCTAGTGGGATTGATCTACACTCTGCCTTTTTCTCCCTTTTCCCTTGTGGCTACCCTCACTCTGTGACATGTTTAAATAAGGTCCATGGAAAATTAGCACTCCACAATACTAACCTAAATGACAGAGTGAAAAGAAGGAAGCCTGTACAGAATCAAATATTCTAAAACATGCAACAAGGCACTTAAATTATACTGCCAAAAAATGTGCTAAAAAAGTAACTTTTGTCCTGAATACAAAGCATTATGTTTGGTACTCAGTGATCTTTTGTTCCGCCACTTTTCATATTTTCAAGCATGGTGGTGGCTGCATCATGTTATGGGTATGCTTGTCATCGGCAAGGACTAGAGAGATGTTTTTTTAATAAAAATAAACAAAATACAGCTATAAGTACATGCAAAATCCTAGAGGAAGACCTGGTTTAGTCTGCTTTCCAACAGGCACTGGGAGACAAATTCACCTTTCAGCAGGACAATAACCTAAAATACAAGGCCAAATCTACACTGGAGTTGCAGGAAATGTAAAACGTGTAGTGTATTTGAGGTTTGAAAAGGTTTTTGAAGTTTGCAATTTCCATTTTGAAATTGGGTTTATAGGGGTTTGTATAAATGTATAAACCCCTACAAAAATGTCCATTAATTATAATCCACATAATAATCCACATTTCCTGTTGCTGCAGGATTATTTTCCTGCTATAACAATCTGGCTCAAATTAAGACTCTACATCTGTACATGGGTGATGATGCACCACTTCATGGGGCAAGAGAAAAGTAAATTATGGAGAAGGGAACCACCAAATCCTGAGTCTAAGTAACCCTAACTAAGTACTTTGGCAAAAAGCCCTGGCTGTCCCTGCCTTTGAAGCAAAGTCATTCATGCAAAGAGTGACTGTAAATGACTACAGACCTAGGCCTACAGTGCTCAGCACATGCCTTGCAGCCAGTGGGATTTCACCGGCTTCCAACCGAGGACTACTCTGTCATGGCCTCAATGACCTCAGGTCTCCAGGCAACAGAGAGGCGGATAGAAGGAAGAGGACAGAGATGATATTAGGGGGGAGAGGGAAGAAGGGAACAGGACAAAGGAGGAAATAAAGAATGGAGAGGGAAAAGTAAATATGGGGAAGGTTGGGAGGGTGGAGAGAAGATGAGAGTAACATGATATAAAAGAGGTAGAGGAAAGGGAAGAAAAGAGGGGAGTTGAGAGATGTGGGGAGCCAGATAGTTGAACACAATTGTAAACTGGGTCTCCAAGAAGAGGGAGCCTATTCAGTGCACCACCAATGTATTACTAAATACAAATAAAAAGCATCGAAGTGGATCACAATGGTGCTGTGACCCGAGTTTGATCTATTGATGTCTAGTCTGTTAGCTAATGGGGTCATTGTGAAGAGGATGAAGAGGCCAAAGGGCATTGAAGTATGATGGAGGGGGTTCGGTTAACCACGCTCACGGGATGAGTAACCTTGCCTGAGTGTAAATTTTCTGAGCAAGCTCAGTGGATTAATACAACCTCAGATTACCTGAGTTCAAACTAGGTTAGCGGTTAACGAAATGTACCTAAATGTACTGCCTAAAACCACTCCCTTTTCCCAGGATAAATAACTGGGAGAAAGTGATAAATTGTAATAAAATATTATAAATTATTGTGACAGGTGGACCTACATTTGCTGCAGTATAGCCTATGCTACAATAGTATAATGACCGAATGTGAGTCTAATTTACACATCTCTATCTGGCTTTCAGGGTCACCTAATTTTTTTATTGTAGATATGTTTTTTATTTTTTATTGCAGCTGCAGAGAGTGCAAGAGCGAGCACTCTCTGCAGTCTTTCTCTCTCTCTATCAATTCCATTCAAATTGCTTCCAAAATAGATCATCCTGTTCAAGATTGATTTATAGCCCTATATATACAGTGGAAAGAAAATGTATGTGAACCCTTTGGAAATACCTGGATTTCTGCATACATTGGTTATAAAATCTGATCTGATCTTCATCTATGGTCACAACAATAGACAAACACAGTCTGCTTAAACTAATAACACACAAACAATTATACGTTTTCATGTCTTTATTGAACACACCATGTAAACATTTACAGTGTAGGGTGAGAAAAGTATGTGAACTCTTGGATTTAATAACTGGTTGACCCTCCTTTGGCAGCAATAAACTCAACCAAACATTTTCTGTAGTTACAGATCAGACCTGCACAACGGCCAGGAGGAATTGTGGACCATTAATTTTTACAAAACAGTTTCAGTTCAGCAATATTCTTAGGATGTCTGGTGTGAACCGCTCTCGAGGTCATGCCACAGCATTTTAAATCGGGTTAAGGTCAGGACTCTGATTGGACCACTCCGGAAGTCATACTTTCTTCTGTTCATGCCATTCTGTTGTTGATTTACTTTGTGTTTTGGGTCGTTGCCCTGTTGCATCACCCAACTTCTGTCGAGCTTCAATTGGAGGACAGATAGGCTTACATTATCCTGCAAAATGTCTTGAAAAACTTGGGAATTCATTTTTCGTCGATGATAGCAAGCTGTCCAGGCCCTGAGGCAGCAAAGCAGCCCCAAACCATGATGCTCCCCCCACCATACTTTACAGTTGGGACGAGGTTTTGATGTTGGCGTTCTGTGCCTTTTTCTCTCCACGCCCTAGCTGGCTCAAGATTTTTCCTTGCCCCTGACACCCATCCCACGTCAGGCCTCAGCCGGATCGCCAGGTTTTTATGCCTCAGCCGGCTCATCAGGCTCCCACGTCTCAGCCGGCTCATCAGGCTCCCACGTCCCAGCCGGCTCATCAGGCTCCCACATCCCAGCCGGCTCATCAGGCTCCCACGTCCCAGCCGGCTCATCAGGCTCCCACATCCCAGCCGGTTCATCAGGCTCCCACGTCCCAGCCGGCTCATCAGGCTCCCACGTCCCAGCCGGCTCATCAGGCTCCCACGTCCCAGCCGGCTCATTAGGCTCTCACGTCCCAGCAGGCTCATCAAGCTGTCTCATCCCAACCGGCTGGTCCAGCGCCCATGCCTCGGCTGGCCCGTCAGGCTCATCCAGGTGGGCGCCACCTAGTGGGGGGGTACTGTCACGCATGTTCCCGCTCTCCCTCCTTGGCGCTCGAGGGCGCCAGGCTGCCCTGCATTACGCACTATCGCCACCACCATTACGCACACCTGCTCCCCTCGTCACACGCATCAGCGATTCATTACACTTACCTGGACTCACGCACCTGTGTTTATTTCCTCCCCTATATCTGTCTGTTCCTGAGGTTGTCCCCCGCTTCAGCATTATTGTCGTCATGTTGTTTTGTTCCCCCTGTTCTGACGCTGTTCCTGTCCTGTTCCTTGTCTGTGCTTGATTAAATGTTCACTCTCCGTTCCTGCTTCTCATCATCAGCATCGATTCTTACAGAAAGAGGTAGGCAGGCTAATAACATTAGGGGAAATATTCTAAAAAATGATTACCAAATTCGCTATTCTTTGTAGGACACATGGTGCTGCACCAGAATGTTCTCTCTGCTTTATCATGGTTTGAGCGAGGTGCCTAATTCCAGTCCATATAATACAGTATAATACGATACAGTACAGTAATACAGTTTACACTCAAAAAGATTCGCCTACTGGAGCTTGTTTAATTTATTTACCCAAGAGAGCATAGCTGCATCATTGTACTTTTTATGTTTTATTTTCGTGCTTGAATTTTCGATTAAAACTCTATTCAAATCCAGACACAGGGCTATTTATATCCTTTAAATACTTTTGAATGACACTTCCGGTTTTGGTGGGAAATACCAGGTTAGTGACTTATTCTCGGGATGGAACATTTGTAAAATTCCGGGAAAATATTCAACCCTAGTTCAAACCCAGGTGGTCACAGATACATATAGCATTGTGGATAACAGTTGTCTGGCTGAGCAGACCCTTTTCCAAAATGAAGCACCTTGTTACATACCCTAAAGTCCTGTGTGTTTAAATTGATGGATTCAATTAAAGGGACATTTCACCTTAGCTCTGCCACTGTATATAGTTATTACTATATTAAAAACATCAAGACTTTGTCATAAACATAAAAAAGTGCTCACCACAAGCTAGAACAAGATTTTAATTTCACCGGTAGAATCAGGAAGTTTCGACTTCCGATGTATTAGTCTGCTTATAGTGTACCACAAGGTCCTGCATTCATAGCAAATGCACGATGCATGACAGGGCCAGAGCAGGAAGCACCGCCCCACGCTGAGCTGTAGTCTTTCAGAGGCTGAGAAAAAATGTGGCACCTTGTACATCTAACAATGAATATGCCGATAGGAACATCGCTGGAAATGTCCAATGGCTCTATCAAACAAGGACAACCATATAAATTATTCACGGACACAAAAGTATAGAACGATTATCATAACATAGAGGCTTTGTGAAATAACACAAAGCAGGACTACTTTAATTTTCAGATCTCATTCACTCTGTCAAAACACCGGATGAGGTCATCGGGTATATAATTTGGTGCACGAAATCCAGACACGCATGCTTCTTGGTGGCCAATATGTGTGAAACAGATCTCACTGACCTAGAGGTGCCTTGGACACGATCAAAACAAACCCAGAGTCATAAGTAAAATATCCCTTTAAGGCTTTGTCCCTTGTTTTGACTCTATCTTCTCTTGCACCCAATTTACATGTTCCATGTCTATTCTTTAAAACTGTTGCAAAGCTATTCCAGCCTCCAATTTACAGTAGCTTAAGTACAATGTTATGTCATATATATATATACACACACACACACACACACACGTTTTAGAACCACATTTTGTGCCCAATAGATTCATCTAATGGCCATATCCTCTGTTTTGAATCTGTTTCATCATGCCCCCACTTGACATGTTCCATGGCCATTCTATTCAAATGTTCCATGGACATTCTATTCAAAAGTCTTCCATAGCTCTATTCCAGCCTCCTACATACACTACAGAAGGTAAAACAGGATAAATGATCTTCACATAACAGAGAACATTGAATTGTATTGAAGCAAGGCTCAAAGTGATGCTTGATTGATTAATGGACAAAGGCTTTTCAGCCCAGTCTGGATTTGACAGCTGTCTGTGTGTTCCATACAATACCACTAAACCACCACTGTGAAACAATGCCCCGCGCACCATGCACGATATGGTTGGCCTTGGCCTCGAGTTTATTATCATTTCTACCATAATTGATTTCGGTAACTTTACACGCTGTTGCTATACTATGTAAGTGATGTGCATCACCTTCGAGCGGTGCGCTTGTGAAAACAAGTTCAACTCATTGCCTGTCCCTTTAAATCAACCATCACTTCGGTCTTGCCCAATGTGCAGTCTTATCTATAAAGGGAATCCAGATAAAGCAAACTATAATTAATTATCCCATATAATATGAAACATAATAACATTACCAGCTTTGCAGGGATCTTTGTAGTCGATTACTTCTGGGGCGCTTAGGTCAATGAAGTTACTTGTTTCCACATCCAAATCAACCGTAAGTAAAACGCGGAGACCTGATAGCAGTAACAAATAGCTCGGCATAAAAGTCATATTTTGAAGTTAATAAAAGCAGAGTTTTGGAAAATTAAAAGGAAAGAAAAGAAAGGAAAAGCGGGTAGACAGAGAGGATTTGGGGAAACGCAATCTTTTTTTTGAGGGCGGGTTTATACACACGGTGCTGCCTCTCCACAATGTCTTTATTCTAGATCAGTGATTCGCTAACATACCCGGGCGCCAGGCCAACATCCCATAGAAAAGCTTACAAACTTAGCACACTGGAGGTCGTGACACAAAGCTGCACCCTGGTCACCAACACAGGCCAATTCAGTCTTTTTTTAATCAACACAATTTTGTAGTGCAATCTTGTTGAAAGCTACACTTGTAAAATGCCTATTTTTATGTATGAACCCATACAGGATGTTGGTTTAGTCATCGGGGTTTATAGCCTAGGCGCTGGATGGGCCGGATGTATGGGGTTAGGATTTAGATGGGGTGTTAGGGGTAAACTGGAGTTTAGGGTTTAAAAATGATCCAATGCTCTGGGTTAACTGAATAAGTAAACTGACCCATTTCACTAACATCTCCAGCTGAATGGTTGGTTGGGTTATCCCAGTTAGCCTAGACCTGGGTGACAGCGGGCCCTATATTACTTTCATTCAATGTCTATAGCCTGAGCCCTTGTTGATTAAATGTGTGTTCAACATATTGGACATTGTGATCTCTTCAACCCCAGAGTTAATGGGACAACCAACCCCAACAAAACTGCTGTTGACACACCTAACAGCATCATATACAATACCGTTAAAAAGTTTGGGGTCACTTAGAAATGTCCTTGTTTTCCATGAAAACATACATGAAATGAGTTGCGAAAGGAATTGGAAATATAGTCAAGACATAGGCAAGGTTATAAATAATGATTTTTTTTAAATGTAAATAATAATTTTGTCCTTCAAACTTTGCTTTCGTCAAAGAATCTTCCATTTGCAGCCTTGCAGACCTTTGGCATTCTAGTTGTCAATTTCTTGAGGTAATCTGAAGAGATTTCACCCCATGCTTCCTGAAGCACCTCACACAAATACGGTCAAGCTGCTCCCACAACTGCTCAATGGGGTTGAAATCTGGGGACTCTGCTGGCCACTCCATTATAGACAGAATACCAGCTGACTGCCTCTTCCTTAAATAGTTCTTGCTTAGTTTGGAGCTGTGCTTTAGGTCATTGTCCTGTTGTATGAGGAAATTAGCTCCAATTAAGCGCTGTCCACAGGTTATAGCATGGCGTTGCAAAATGGAGTGATAGCCTTCATTCTTCAAGAATCCTTTTACCCTGTACTCCCACTTTTCCACCACCAAAGCACCCCATCACATTGCCTCCACCATGCTTGACAGATGGCGTCAAGCACTCCTCCAGCATCTTTTCGTTTTTTCTGCGTCTCCCGAATGTTCTTCTTTGTGATCCAAACAAATAAAAGTTAGATTTATCTGTCCATAACACTTTTTTCCAATCTTCCTCTGTCCAGTTTCTGTGTTTTTTTCCCCATCTTAATCATTTGTTTTTATTGGCCAGTCTGAGATATGGCTTTTTCTTTACAACTCTGCCTAGAAAGCCAGCATATCTTCAGTTTCTTGGCAATTTCTCACATGGAATAGTCTTAATTTCGCAGAACAAGAATAGACTGACGAGTTTCAGAAGAAAGTGCTTTGTTTCTGGCCTTTTGGAGCCTGTAAACGAACCCACAAATGCTGATGCTCCAGATACTCAACTAGTCTAAAGAAGGCCAGTTTTATTGCTTCTTTAATCAGAACGACAGTTTTCAGCTGCACTAACGTAATTGCAAAAGGGTTTTCTAATGATCAATTAGCCTTTTTTAAATGATAAACTTGGATTAGCTAACAAAACGTGCCGTTGGAACACAAGAGTGATGGTTGCTGATAATGGGCCTCTGTACGCCTATGTAGATATTCCATAAAAATCTGCCATTTCCAGCTACAATAGTCATTTACAACATTAACAATGTCTACACGGTATTTCTGATCAATTTGATGTTATTTTAATGGACAAAAAATTAGCTTTTCTTTCAAAAACAAGGAAATTTCTAAGTGACCCCAAAATTTTGAACAGCAGTGTACCTATTTCCTTCCTCAATCCAAGAAAGAGATCATTCATGTTGTTAATATTATACGTCATAAAAAACATTAGTCGCCATTTTAACGATTCATGACGCTGACATGACATGTATTATATTAACAACATGGATGATCTCTTTATTGCAATGTCCAAATAGTGTTACAGCTACAGTAGAGGTGTGGGACCTTAATTTGACCAGTTTTGTTGCAGGAATAAAATAATCCTGCTGCAGGAGGATTTTATATTCTCCAAAAAAGTGATAGTTTCTAACGGGAAATTAGTTTTGATAGGTTACAGGAGGCTATAACAACATGGATGATCTCTTTATTGCAATGTCCAAATAGTGTTACAGCTACAGTAGAGGTGTGGGACCTTAATTTGACCAGTTTTGTTGCAGGAATAAAATAATCCTGTTGCAGGAGGATTTTATATTCTCCAAAAAAGTGATAGCTTCTAACGGGATTTTTTTTTGATAGGTTACAGGAGGCTATAGTTTAGGTGTTGCCTACAGCTGCATTTCAGGCGATTAGGCCTGGCTTGCAGTCGGCATTCCAATATGTTCCAAATGGGTTGAGGTGAGGGCTCTGTGCAGTCCAGTCAAGTTCTTACACACCGATCTCGACAAACCTTTTCTGTATGGACCTCGCTTTGTGCACGGGGGCATTGTCATGCTGAAACAGGAAAGGACGTTCCCCAAACTGTTTCCACAAATTTGGAAGCATAGAATCGTATAGAATGTCATTGTTTGCTGTAGCATTAAGATTTCCCTTCACTGGAAGTAAGAGGCCTAGCCTGAACCATGAAAAACAGCCCCAAACCATTATTCCTCCTCCACCAAACTTTACAGTTGGCACTATGCATTCGGGCAGGCAGCGTTCTCCGCCAAACCTTGAATTGTCCGTCAGACTGTCAGATAATGAAGAGAACACGTTTCCACTGCTCCAGAGCCCAATGGTGGTGAGCTTTACACCACTCCAGCTGACTTTTGGCATTGCGCATGGTGATCTTAGGATTATGTGCGGCTGCTCGGCCATGGAAACCCATTTCATTTTTTGTGCTGACATTGCTTCCAGAGGCAGTTTCGAACTTGGTAGTGAGTGTTGCAACTGAGGAGAGACAATTTTTACTTGCTACATGCTTCAGCACTCAACGGTACCGTTCTGTTAGCTTGTGTGGCCTACCACTTAGTGGCTGAGCCGTTGTTGCTCCTAGACATTTCCACTTCATAATAACAGCACTTACAGTTGACCAAGGTAGCGCTAGCAGGGCAGAAATTTGACGAACTGACTTGTTGAAATGGTGGCATCCTATGGCGGTGCCACGTTTAAAGTCACTGAGCTTTTCAGTAAGGCCATTCTACTGCCACTGTTTGTCTATGGAGATTGCATGGCTGTGTGCTCGATTTTATACACCTGTCAGAAACGGGTGTGGCTGAAATAGCCGAATCCACTAATGTGAAGGGGTGTCCACGTACAGTTTGGCCACATACTGTCACTTTAGTGTTAGTTTCCTTCAATTTGTAGCCTAAATTTTGGATGTCCATGTCTATGTGGTTGTTTCTGTGGGTTGCTAGCAATAGTGGATGATATTGGGCTAACCTTGTGTAATAATTTGGGATATGTAGCCTTTTCGAATCAATTTGGAACGCAGTCGCCACATAGCTGTTTAAACCTGGAGCCTGGCCTGGAGCCTGGCGCACGGTTCACGGTTCATGCAACTGGACGGCAGTCATTATCGTTCAATGATTAGTGAGGATTATGGTAGATTTATCTCATTTTTAAGGTATGGCTTTAGATAAATGTACTGAAAACCATATTAAATGAATACTCCACAATAAATTGTGTTGGCCAGCAAGTGGGAGGGTTTTCAGCAGTTTAATTAAATGTAGAACAGGGCTCCGGGCAGCCGAGCGGAAATTGAGGAAAACTCGCCTCCCTGCGGACCTGGCATCCTTTCACGCCCTCCTCTCTACATTTTCCTCTTCTGTCTCTGCTGCTAAAGCCACTTTCTACCACTCTAAATTCAAAGCATCTGCCTCTAACCCTAGGAAGCTCTTTGCTACCTTCTCCTCCCTCCTGAATCCTCCTCCCCCCCTCCTCTCTCTCTGCGGATGACTTCGTCAACTATTTTGAAAAGAAGGCTGATGACATCCGATCCTCGTTTGCTAAGCCAAACGACACCGCTGGTCCTGCTCACACTGCCCTACCCTGTGCTTTGACCTCTTTCTCCCCTCTCTCTCCAGATGAAATCTCGCGTCTCGTGACGGCCGGCCGCCCAACAACCTGCCCACTTGACCCTATCCCCTCCTCTCTTCTCCAGACCATTTCCGGAGACCTTCTCCCCTACCTCACCTCGCTCATCAACTCATCCTTGACCGCTGGCTACGTCCCTTCCGTCTTCAAGAGAGCGAGAGTTGCACCCCTTCTGAAAAAACCTACACTCGATCCCTCCGATATCAACAACTACAGACCAGTATCCCTTCTTTCTTTTCTCTCCAAAACTCTTGAACGTGCCGTCCTTGGCCAGCTCTCCTGCTATCTCTCTCAGAATGACCTTCTTGATCCTAATCAGTCAGGTTTCAAGACTGGGCATTCAACTGAGACTGCTCTTCTCTGTGTCACGGAGGCTCTCCGCACTGCTAAAGCTAACTCTCTCTCCTCTGCTCTCATCCTTCTAGACCTATCTGCTGCCTTTGATACCGTGAACCATCAGATCCTCCTCTCCACCCTCTCCGAGCTGGGCATCTTCGGCGCGGCCCACGCTTGGATTGCGTCCTACCTGACAGGTCGCTCCTACCAGGTGGCGTGGCGAGAATCTGTCTCCGCACCACGTGCTCTCACCACTGGTGTCCCCCAGGGCTCTGTTCTAGGCCCTCTCCTATTCTCACTATACACCAAGTCACTTGGCTCGGTCATATCCTCACATGTTCTCTCCTATCATTGCTACGCAGACGACACACAATTAATCTTCTCCTTTCCCCCTTCTGATAACCAGGTGGCGAATCGCATCTCTGCATGTCTGGCAGACATATCAGTGTGGATGACGGCTCACCACCTCAAGCTGAACCTCGGCAAGACGGAGCTGCTCCTCCTCCCAGGGAAGGACTGCCCGTTCCATGATCTCGCCATCACGGTTGACAACTCCCTTGTGTCCTCCTCCCAGAGTGCTAAGAACCTTGGCGTGACCCTGGACAACACCCTGTCGTTCTCCACTAACATCAAGGCGGTGACCCGATCCTGTAGATTCATGCTCTACAACATTCGCAGAGTACGACCCTGCCTCACACAGGAAGCGGCGCAGGTCCTAGTCCAGGCACTTGTCATCTCCCGTCTGGATTACTGCAACTCGCTGTTGGCTGGGCTCCCTGCCTGTGCCATTAAACCCCTACAACTCATCCAGAACGCCGCAGCCCGTCTGGTGTTCAACCTTCCCAAGTTCTCTCACGTCACCCCGCTCCTCCGCTCTCTCCACTGGCTTCCAGTTGAAGCTCGCATCCGCTACAAGTCCATGGTGCTTGCCTACGGAGCTGTGAGGGGAACGGCACCTCCGTACCTTCAGGCTCTGATCAGGCCCTACACCCAAACAAGGGCACTGCGTTTATCCACCTCTGGCCTGCTCGCCTCCCTACCTCTGAGGAAGCACAGCTCCCGCTCAGCCCAGTCAAAACTGTTCGCTGCTCTGGCACCCCAATGGTAGAACAAGCTCCCTCACGACGCCAGGACAGCGGAGTCAATCACCACCTTCCGGAGACACCTGAAACCCCACCTCTTTAAGGAATACCTGGGATAGGATAAAGTAATCCTTCTACCCCCCCCCCCCCCCCCAAAAGATTTAGATGCACTATTGTAAAGTGGTTTTTCCACTGGATATCTTAAGGTGAATGCACCAATTTGTAAGTCGCTCTGGATAAGAGCGTCTGCTAAATGACTTAAATGTAAATGTAAATGTATTCAATGCGTGCAACGGAGCCACACCTGCAAAGCCAGTTACACAAAGGAGCAAGGTAGGTCTGAATACTAACTACTGACAATTGCTTATATCAAAACGCACATAAAAAAGGTATAGATTTGAATCAGCCCCTAAGTGAAGTGCAAAGAAACTAAAAGCCGTTTTACATGAATCTGTACAGACAGACTGAACTTCAAGTGTTAGCCATCCCTGTGAGCGGTTATGGTATCTCGTACTTCTAACTGCACCCAAAGGGGAACTATTCAATGACTGACGTCTCAGCATGTGTATTCCTGTCTTCCAGAAATACTCATGTTTGAATGTAATTTCACAGGCCCAGAGGACCCATACACCCAAATGCATTTGCATATAATGGCTTCGTGGCTGTTTGATGTGTGTGTATGCATATTGATATTGGTGGTGACAGGGGATTGTATCTTATCAGCCTAAAGTCAATCAACAAAAGGTTTTACTTCAAAGTGTAACCTCTACCAAGGTATAGATCATGATATCAATGCAAAACGAGTCTGATAGAATCTGATGGGGGGGGGGATTCAGACCCGAGTTACGCATGTGTAAATTTGACTTTATTCTGACCTTGAACTTAAGCATGATGTAAAGCATGTGCCAGCCAGCTATTCGTTTGGGGTGGAGATCATAGATCATTTACAGATGCGCAGTATTCCGACCTTGACTTAATGCACTCATAATTCCATTACCTTTACATGCGAGGAAACTCTGAATAAGGTGGAGCAACCCATTGGTTCCGAGTAGAAAAACACCAATCTTTATGCACTAATTTATAAATTGATTAGCGCTATTGATAAGACCAGGGTTGGGTAGGTTACTTACTAAATGTAATCAGTTACCGGTCCAAAATTGTAATCAGTAACGTAACTTTGGGATTAACCGAACTCTGTAATGTAATCAGATTACATGTTTTATTACTTCCCCTTAACAGGCATTGGAAGACCGAAAGGATCCATCAAAAATATTATCATAGTGGTCTCTGACTTATAGTCAGATTCACTCAGGTGGAAAAAACGTAAAAGTTGTGCCTTTCTTCAAATGTAATTGAGAAGACATTTAAAAGTAATCCAAGTAGTTAACTCGTTTTTCTAAAGCAATCCGATTACAACTATGCTAGTAACATAACGGATTAGTTACCATTTTTTTGTAATCAGATTAAATTTTTCAGCAAACTGAAAAGCATGTCAATATGACAGGTATTTCAGCCCTGTAAAATAGCTCAAAGAAACTGGGTAGGATGGGTGGGAGGTAACGCAATAGGTAGGTCTGCACGAACACAAGGAGAGGGTAGCCTTTTGATCTTTTATTGATTAGATTTGTATCATTGGTCTTTGTAGGCTTCAGACGGTGTTACAGTTAACAGATGTGATAGATGGTGATGTAGGTGAGGGGTGAAGATTGTTTCACTAGGATGAATAGAAACAAGACATTGTTTACACAATATGCCATTAACTTGGGCAATAAAGGGAAAACATACTTATACTCATGTCATCAAACTGGAAAGCTCAAAGATACACATTAGCATCTATGTACAATATTAGTGCTCTATGGGCAACAAACAAGCACAATCAAATTAGCACCCATGCTGTAGGGAGAAATATAGTATGTATTTACAGTAACATAACAAAAGGAATAACTCCAACTTGGCTGCCACACACCACATTCGTATGATACTCACTGTCAATGACCGCATCTGTGCGGTCACATGCTAGTTTGGTTGAAAGATGGCTAATAACTGCAGGTAGGGGCATTTAAAGGGGTAGGCCCACCTCTTTCAGGTGCACGTGATTGTTCTTAATGAGCTTTGATGGAGGTGTGTCACGACAAATGAGGGGAGGGCTCACCTCCAGGCAGCAAGGGAGTGGGAGGGGTGTTGAACAGGCCCCTTTTCCACAGTGAAGTATAAATAGCTGTCGTTATTCCACAATTTTATTGTATGCCTATGGCTTCATGATTTGCAGGGGTGAAATTTGGAAACCCAAGCCGAGGCTGTATGGAAATTGGTGCGCACTGACAGTAGCGCACCAATATCTGGTTGAATTATGCACTCTAGAATGTTTTAATTATGTGCCCAGACTATTATATATTTTTTTACCATTTCTATTATATTAAATATTAGCCAATATCAGAAGCCACCGTCAATAATACCCACATACAGTGCCTTCGGAAAGTATTCATACCCCTTGACTTAAAAAAAAAAAGTTGGCAAATTTATTGAGAATAAAATACAGAAATATCTCATTTACATAAGTATTCACACCCCCGAGTCCATACTTTGTAGTCTTGGGTATGTCTGTATCAGCTTTGCACATCGAGATTTGGGGATTTTCTCCCATTCTTCTTTGCAGATTTTCTCAAGTTCTGTTACGTTAGATGGTGGTGAACAGCAGTCTTTAAGTCATTCCACAGATTTTCAATGGGATTCAAGTCTGGGCTTTGGCTGGGTTGTTCAAGGACTTTCACATTCTTGTTCTGAAGCCATTCCAGCGTTGCTTTGGTTGTATGCTTGGGGTCATTGTCCTGTTGTAACGTAAATCTTCGCCCCAGTCAAAGGTCATTTGCACTCTGAAGCAGGTTTTTATCAAGGATTTGCCTGTATTTGGCTCCATACATTGTTCCCTCTATCCTTACCAGTCTCCTTACCGCTGAAAAGCATCCCCATAGCATGATGCTGCCATCACATGCTTCACGGTAGGGATAGTGTTAGACAGGTGATGAGCTGTGCCTGGTTTTCTCCAGACATAGTGCTTTGCATTCAAACGAAAGAGTACCCATTTTTGTCTCATACCTTAAGCTCTCAGGCGTGCTATCATGTGCCTTTTTCTCAGGAGTGTCTTCCGTCTGACCACTCCCCCATGAAGCCCAGATTGTTGAAGTGCTTTAGAGACTGTTGTCCTTCTTGAAGGTTCTCCCATCTCAGACAAGGAACTCTGTAGTTCTGTCAGAGTGGTCATTGGGTTCTTGGTCACCTCCCTGACCAAGGTCCTTCTTACCCGGTTGCTCAGTTTCGTCGGACGGCCAGATCTAGGCAGGAGTCTGGGTAGCTCCATATTTTTTCAATTTCCCACTGATGGAGACCACTGTGCTCTTGGTTCCGTTCAACACTCTAGAAATGGCTTTATACCCTGTATGCCTGATCACAATTCTATCTTGGACATGGCATCAAAGGCATCAAAACTATGAAATGACACATATGGAATCATGTAGTAACCAAAAAAGTGTTAAACAAATCTAAATATATTTTAGTTTTTAGATTCTTCAAAGTAGCCAGCCTTGATGACAGCTTTGCACACTCTTTGCATTCTCTCAACCAGCTTCACCTGGAATGCTTTTCCAACAGTCTTGAAGGAGTTCCCACATATGTTGAGCACTTGTTGGCTGTTTTTTCCTTCATTCTGCGGTCCAACTCATCCCAAACCATCTAATGTGGCGGCAGGTAGCCTAGTGGTTAGAGGGGTATTTCTGGGGTATTTCTGCAGAATGCTGTAGTAGCCATGCTGGTTAAGTGTGCCTTGAATTCTAAATAAATCACAGACAGTGTAACCAGCAAAGCACCCCCACCTCTATCCTCTTTCTCCATGCTTCACGGTGGGATTTCCACCGGTCAAATGTCCGTTAATGGTGTTTCTTGACCCAAGCAAGTCTCTTCTTATTATTGGTGTCCTTTTAGTAATGGTTTCTTTGCAGCAATTTGACCATGAAGGCCTGATTCACACAGTCTTCTCTGAACAGTTGATGATGAGATGTGTCTGTTACTTGAACTGTGTGAAGCATTTATTTGGAAACTGTAATGAACTTATCCTCTCCAGCAGAGGTAACTCTGGGTCTTCCTTTCCTGTGTCGGTCCTCATGAGAACCAGTTTCATCATAGCGCTAGATGGTTTTTGCGACTGCACATCTAGAAACTTTCAAAGTTCTTGAGATTTTCCGGATTGACTGACCTTCATGTCTTAAAGTAATGATTAACTGTCGTTTCACTTTGCTTATTTGAGCTGTTCTTGCCATAATATGGACTTGGTATTTTACCATATAGGGCTATCTTCTGTATACCAACCCTACCTTGTCACAACACAACTGATTGGCTCAAACACATTAAGAAATAAAGAAATTCTACAAATTAACTTTTAACAAGTCCCACCTGTTAATTGAAATGCATTCCAGGTGACTACCTCATGAAGCTGGTTGAGAGAATGCCAAGAGTGTGCAAAGCTGTCATCAAGTCAAGGGTGGCTACTTTGAAGTACATATATTCCATATGTTTTATTTAATAGTTTTGATGTCTTCACTATTATTCCACAATGTAGAACATAGTCAAAATAAAGAAAATCCCTGGAATAGGTAGGTGTGTCAAAACTTTTGACTGGTACTGTATGTAAATGAGATATGATGTGTTTCATTTTCAATAAATTAGCAAAACTGTCTAAAAACATCTTTTCACTTTGTCATTATGTGGGATTGTTTGTAAAACAATATATTTAATCAATTTTGAATTCAGGCTGTAACACAAAATGTGGAAGACGTCAAGGGGTATGAATATTTTCTGAAGGCACTGTACATAATAACTGTCACTTTAGTGCAGGGACCGTTAATTTCCTTAAATTTGTAGTCTACATTTTGCATCATTCCGTTACATCGTCTAGGCTTCCCTTTCTTTCCTCTGTCACGTCCATGCGGTTGTTTCGGAGGGTCGCTAGCAATAGCGGACATACAGTATTAGCGTATTACAAGTTGTGCAATAATTTGGGACACGTAGCCTTTTTAAATCATTATTGGAAGCAGACCATACATAGCAGTTTAAACCTGGAGCCTGGCGCACGGTTCATGGCGACTGGACCGTTGTCATCACAGTCCGGGGATTTATTGGACTACTGTTCAACTTCTATCGTACACTTTTCTCACCTTCCAATATTTAAGGGTTGATCTATTGAATATGGCAACTTTCAGGATAAATCAAACCACTGTAATTTTGATTCACCAATATATTTTGTGTGTGAAGGCTCTCCAACACTGTTTATGTATGATTTATAAATACTTTACTAAGCCTAAATAATCTATAACATCTGAGTATTTTAAAATCTACCAATTGGTGATGAATAGGTGTGTATTTACATGGCTTGCTTCGATTGATCCCTATTCTGAGCCCATTCTCTTGATACATATTATAGTGAGTTTGTCGAGAAATGTTTTATTAAAGGTACACCGCATTCAAAGGGATGGCTTTAGATAAATGTACTGAAAACCCTATTGAATGAAATCTGTTGGCCAGCAAGTGGGAGGGTTTTCAGTGGTTGAATTACATTTATTCAGTGTGTGCAAGGGAACCACACCTACACCATGGGTGGGTAACGTTGGTTATCATTTTGCAAGCAGAACAGCATGGTTAATAGTTAATAGAAGCTTCATTTCCAAAAGTTCCCAGCAGTCAAAACAATTCGTTTTTGAGACAGGGGTGTGTCAACAAAGCTATGTTGTATTCATTAGGTATCTCATAGCTAATTTGTAAAGATGCATTATGACCATGGCCATTTGCACGACAATTAATCTATACCAAAATCTATAATCGTCACAGCCCTAATTAGAGTCACTCCACCCAGGCTCCAATCACCCTGTTGAGTCCAACATTCCTGTTAATGTCATCCAGGAGGATTCCATTGGTTCCATGTGGGATAATCTTAGGAGTGCCCTTAGAGCAGTGGCCTTTTCTCCCACCAGAGGACTCAGGGTTCTCATTAAATACTCTGTTAGGGGGCGGGAAGTTGAAGCGTGTATTAACCACCTCTGTTGTTGTTTTTTGTGAACAGGACCTGCAGGCCACTGCAGCCTGGAACCCCCTGCGGAAGTTCTCATTGAAGAAGCCATAGATGATGGGGTTAATCCCGCTGTTAAAGAAGGCCAGCCAGTGGGCCACAGGGAACACGTAGCTGCTGAGGAAGTCAATCTGCTGCGTGTCCAGATCCCTGTAGTCAGTCAGCAGCATCAGCGTCCACAGAGGCAGCCATGACACCATGAAGAGCACCGCCACCATGATCAGCATGTTGATCACTTTAACCCTGCGTTGGGAATGGGCCCTCCGCACCTCTGCCAGCCTCACCTGCCTCAGGTTGACTGAGAGCTTGGCAACGATGCAGCCATACATGATGCTGATGACAACCAGGGGGGCCAGGTACACGTGCACGAAGATGACCATGGTGTAGACACGACGCATCTCAGGCCAGGGCCATTTCTCGAAGCAGACGAAGACAGGGTATGTCTGGTTGTCCTGGACCAGGTAGGTGTCCTCCAGGTGAATGATGGTCAGGGTAGCGGCCGAGGGGCAGATTACAGCAAACGCCAGCACCCAGATGAAGAGGATGGTGACGAGAGCAGTCACAGGCCTCATTCGATGTCTAAAGGGGTACACAATACCTGTGAACCTGAGAGAAGGGGGGGTAGGGAGGGAAGAAAACAGACAGAGGGAGAGAGAGAGAGAGCAAGAGAGAGAGAGGAAGGGGGTAGGGAGGAAGAGAGACCGAATGCCACAGAGAGAAATGTTTGGCTTGACAATTACAGCAATGGAGTTGACAAGAGCACAAACAGATCTGTGACAGGATAGTGCGGTGGTGTGGTAGTGGATTACCTGTCAACAGCTATGGCCACCAGAGTAAAGACTGATGCTGACACTGACATCCCCTGGACCAGGTTGCTCATGGTGCATGTAATCTGGCCAAACGGCCATCCTGGAAAGAAAGACTGCATTACACACAAGCGGTAGCCCGGTTGCAACACCAAATATTTTAATCTTAACGAATCTTAATGTGTTTCGATTGACACTGGATTTTAATAGTGTCGATGTGTGGATTTAAATTGCATTAAGGGAGCAAACGGTGGGAAAGGGAGGGAAAATGCATACATTTAATAGATACAGTTTAACCTCTCTGGGGTATGTGGGACCCACCCGCGGGACACACTATTCAACAGCCAGTGAAATAGCAGGGCGGCAAATTCAAAACAACAAAAATCTCATAATTCAAAATCCTCAAACATACAACTATTATATCCCATTTTAAAGATACACTTCTCGTTAATCCAACCACATTGTCCGATTTCAAAAAGGCTTTACGGCGAAAGCATAACATTAGATTATGTTAGGACAGCGCTGAGACAAGAAAAACCACACAGCCATTTTCCAAGCAAGGAGAGGCGTCACAAAAAACTTCATCAGATGACACTCCCAGGACTCAACATTACACAATACATGTACAGTGAGGGAAAAAAGTATTTGATCCCCTGCTGATTTTGTACGTTTTCCCACTGACAAAGAAATGATCAGTCTATAATTTTAATGGTAGGTTTATTTGAACAGTGAGAGACAGAATAACAACAACAAAAATCCCAAATAAACGCATGTCAAAAATGTTATAAATTGATTTGCATTTTAATGAGGGAAATAAGTATTTGACCCCCTCTCAATCAGAAAGATTTCTGGCTCCCAGGTGTCTTTTATACAGGTAACGAGCTGAGATTAGGAGCACACTCTTAAAGGGAGTGCTCCTAATCTCAGTTTGTTACCTGTATAAAAGACACCTGTCCACAGAAGCAATCAATCAATCAGATTCCAAACTCTCCACCATGGCCAAGACCAAAGAGCTCTCCAATGATGTCAGGGACAAGATTGTAGACCTACACAAGGCTGGAATGGGCAACAAGACCATCGCCAAACAGCTTGATGAGAAGGTGACAACAGTTGGTGCGATTATTCGCAAATTGAAGAAACACAAAAGAACTGTCAATCGCCCTCGGCCTGGGGCTCCATGCAAGATCTCACCTCGTGGAGTTGCAATGATCATGAGAACGGTGAGGAATCAGCCCAGAACTACACTGGAGGATCTTGTCAATGATCTCAAGGCAGCTGGGACCATAGTCACCAAGAAAACAATTGGTAACACACTACGCCATGAAGGACTAAAATCCCGCAGCGCCCGCAAGGTCCCCCTCCTCAAGAAAGCAGATATACATGCATATACATGCCGGTCTGAAGTTTGCCAATGAACATCTGAATGATTCAGAGGACAACTGGGTGAAAGTGTTGTGGTCAGATGAGACCAAAATGGAGCTCTTTGGCATCAACTCAACTCGCCGTGTTTGGAGGAGGAGGAATGCTGCCTATGACCCCAAGAACAACATCCCCACCGTCAAACATGGAGGTGGAAACATTATGCTTTGGGGGTGTTTTTCTGCTAAGGGGACAGGACAACTTCACCGTATCAAAGGGACGATGGACGGGGCCATGTACCGTCAAATCTTGGGTGAGAACCTCCTTCCCTCAGCCAGGGCATTGAAAATGGGTCGTGGATGGGTATTCCAGCATGACAATGACACAAAACACACGGCCAAGGCAACAAAGGAGTGGCTCAAGAAGAAGTACATTAAGGTCCTGGAGTGGCCTAGACAGTCTCCAGACCTTAATCCCATAGAAAATCTGTGGAGGGAGCTGAAGGTTCGAGTTGCCAAACGTCAGCCTCGAAACCTTAATGACTTGGAGAAGAGCTGCAAAGAGGAGTGGGACAAAATCCCTCCTGAGATGTGTGCAAACCTGGTGGCCAACTACAAGAAACATCTGACCTCTGTGATTGCCAACAAGGGTTTTGCCACCAAGTACTAAGTCATGTTTTGCAGATTGGTCAAATACTTATTTCCCTCATTAAAATGCAAATCATTTTATAACATTTTTGACATGCGTTTTTCTGGATTTTTGTTGTTGTTATTCTGTCTCTCACTGTTCAAATTAACCTACCATTAAAATGATAGGCTGATCATTTCTTTCTCAGTGGGCGAACGTACAAAATCAGCAGGGGAACAAATACTTTTTCCCTCACTGTATGTATAAATGCACATTTTCTTGGAACAGTTTCATTTGAATAATAATGTTTTTGTTTCTCAAAGTCATTGTTTGTTAACTTTTAGATTTTTACCATTTTATTTCAGATGTTTATTATTAACCACGTGACAATATATATATATATATATATATATTTTTTTTTAAATATAACCTTTATTTAACTAGGCAAGTCAGTTAAGAACAAATTGTTATTTACAATGACGGACTAGGAACAGTGGGTTAACTGCCTTGTTCAGGGGCAGAACAACAGATTTTTACCTTGTCAGCTCGGGGATTCGATCCACCAACCTTTCGGTTACTGGCCCAACTCTCTAACCACTAGGCTACCTGCCGCCCCAAAAGGAAGCGCCTAACGTGTCACGTGGTTAATAATAAACATCTGAAGTAAAATGGTAAAAATCTCAAAGTTAAAATTCAACTATGGCCAGAGCACTAGCTTCTGCCATATGGACACATTGATACACTGTGACCCATTGGCGGCTAAAGAAATGAGAACATAGGAGTCAGAGATGCAACAGAAGGCCTATAACTTCCATCGTCAAGTAAGTAAAATACATAGGCCTAAAGCCGATAACTACAAACAATAGAAAATATCCTGATAAAAATTCTGGTTCCTTCAATCACATTCATCTCTCTTCTCCGCCTGTCTGCCTCCCTTTTTATCTGTCTTGACCTGAGCTATTGCTAGTGAAGTTCAACATTGTATCAAATTATCACAGGGTCCGTCTGGAAGCTGTCTCTTAGTAACTTGCAACATTGAATCAACTAGCCTATTCCGGGTCCTCAAAGTTTCCTGCACACGTGAGCTCGGGACAAAAAGCAGTTTTTTTATGATGTTTCCACTGGATATATGGAATCATCAGATCATGATATCTTGCTCTTTCACACGGAAGCTTAGTGATTAACAAGGATGGGATTGTTGAAAGATTTTTCAAATACTGAGGAACTACATGTATCATTCGCAATGGCTGATAGAAAAACAGACTTTGTTGCCTCGTGTGAGGCGAAGAAAACATGAGTGGTGAGTTAAGACAATCAGAAATAAGACATTGCCAAATGGGCACCTTCCTACATATGCATGCATGAAACAATCCACAGCATTTAAAAATAACAATAAAATAATGATCCTCTGTGGGTAAGTCATGCTCCATGGTGAAGTATTTTGAATGATTTTATTTAGACAGGAGTAATTATGGAATTTTGTTGAAACATCAATTTACTTTTGGGCATTCCAGCATCCTAACAGTGCACTGTACACCCGCACAGTGCAGGAAAATAACCTCTCCCTCAACGTCAACAAAACGAAGGAGCTGATTGTTGACTTCAGGAAACAGCAGAGGGAGCACGCCCCTATCCACATCGACGGGACCGCAGTGGAGAAGGTAAAAAGCTTCAAGTTCCTCGGCGTACACATCACTGACAATCTGAAATGGTCCACCCACACAGACAGTGTGGTGAAGAAGGCGCAACAGCACTTCTTCCACCTCAGGAAGTTGAAGAAATTCAGCTTGGCCCCTAAGACCCTCACAAACTTTTACAGATGCACAATTGAGAGCACCCTGTCGGGCTGTATCACCACCTGGTACGCTAACTGCAGCGCCCACAACCGCAGGGCTCTCCAGAGGAGGGTGCGGTCTGCCCAATGCATTACCGGGGGCACACTGCCCTCCAGGACACCTACACCACCCGCTGTCACAGGAAGGCCAAAAAGATCATCAAGGACATCAACCACCCGAGCCATGGCCTGTTCACCCGCTACCATCCAGAAGGTGAGGTCAATACAGGTGCATCAAAGCTGGGACCGAGGCCATCTCAAGGCCATCAGACATCACTAGTAGGCTACCATCCAGTTACTCAACCATGCACCTTAGAGGCTGCTGCCCTACAGTATATACATAGACATGGAATCACTTTAATAATGGAACACTAGTAACTTTAATCATTTTTACATACTGCTTTACTCATTTCATATGTTACTTTATTCTATTCTACTGTAGTTTAGTCAATGCCACCCCGACATTGCTTGTCCTAATATTTAAATATTTTTTCATTCCATTCTTTTACTTTTAGATTTTTGTGTATTGTTGTGATTTTTTAGATACTACTGCACTTTTGAAGCTAGGAACACAAACATTTCGCTACACCTGCAATAACATCTGCTAAATATGTGTATGTGACCAATAAAATTTGATTTTGATTTTAACTTTCCTTTCCAATTCGCAAGAGGCTGAAACCAGAGATCTGTCATGATGAGATGCTCATGTCTCCACCTTAACAATGGGAGTCTTTGTCTCAAAGGCTGGAAGGCAGACGACAAGTTTAGGTCTGCATATTATTCCCATAGAAACGCACTGGGTTTATACTGGACAGATTTTGGCGACTGTGCCCTCTCGCTTTCCTCTCTGCTGACACTATATCGTCGGACAAAGCATCCGCGCGAGCTAAACAGCGCCCCCTCTATACGTTGCCCATGCATCTGATGCTGTCTGGACAGAAATAGTATGACATGCCATACTCTTTTGGTCCAGACAGCATCAGATACATGGTCTACACATACTGAGACAGAGGGTCGCTGTTTCGCTCCCTCGGATGCTTTAACTGTCGGCGCGAATCTCGGTCAAATAAATTATCAATATTTCAATATTTTATTTGGACGGGCAAGCAGATAAGGTTGGGCGGGGCAAGCCCCCAAAGGTCCTCCCACAACTCCGCCCCTGCCCAAAACCATCGTTATTAACTTTTCACTTGAAAACGCTCATAATCTCAGTTTACATCAGACCACTCAAAGAACAACTAAGTGCGTCGTTAGATGTTTTTTTGCCCATAGCATCACGTTATACACAGAACATCTCCGCTAAACATAAAATCACATGGTTTGTCCGCCTCTCTGTGACCGCCGATAATTCAGAACAAAATTCACTGCAAATACAAAGTTACCAATGTCTTTGCAATTGCGACATATAAAGCTTCATATTAAAAATATAAAACAGAGGTGACTGTATTAATACAAAAAAATACAGTAGGCTATAGGCTATAGGCTAGGCCAATTTCAATTATATTATATTGTAATGCATTTAATGTCCAATCAATTGAGATTTATTTAGCTACTTGTAGGCTACTGTCTGTAATTTGTCTCAATATATTTAATGATGTGTAGCCTAATGTGCCCAATGATGTGCCAAATATTTTACTGCATTATTATAGGGTAAGTGTTAGAATAAGCCACCTTAATATTTGCAGTCATAGGTAATAATATCTTTCTAGGAGCTGATCCGTCGTCAGTATTGTGGAATAATTCGAACGTTAATGTAAGATTTGAATGGAGAACGCTGATCCGAGAGCAGCGTTGCCTTTCTTTTGATCCAATCAGTATCAACACATGCTTCAACAACGCATTTTCTCTGGGTGTTGTTTTGGGAAACACCTGTTACATCTTCGGCCATTGTAGGAAACATGCATCGTTAAAACACTTATTGTCTTCACCTTTTTGCCCTTTGTGCTGTTGTCTGTGCCCAACAATGTTTGTGCTGCTACCATGTTGTGCTGCTGCCATTTTGTGTGGCTACCGTGCTGTGTCATGTGTTGCTGCCATGCTATGTTGTTGTCTTAGGTCTCTCTTTATGTAGTGTTGTGGTGTCTCTCTTGTCATGATGTGTGTTTTGTCCTACATTTGTATTTTTAATCACAGCCCAGTCCCTGTAGGAGGCCTTTTGCCTCTTGATAGGCAGTCATTGTAAATAAGAATGTGTTCATAACTGACTTGCCTAGTTAAAGAAAGGTTAAATAAAACATTTATAAAAGTAAGCCTAAATTCCAACACTATGGTAAACCAAGCCCAGATTATTTGGTTGGCTTTTAGATGAAGCACAGTAATAACAAACATTAAGTAGTTGTATAAATACAACATTTCTGACATTGTATTCCCATTTGAACTTTATTGCGCTTGTAAATTGTTGAAAGTGCAGTGGTAACACATTTAGATGACAACTAAATCTAAAATCTGACATTGTTTTAACTTTTTCCTTTTGAAATTTGTTGTGCTTTTTATGGATGGATGAAAGCATAGTGAATTCAACAAACATTTGGAATTCAAGAAACTTATGGCTGTCTTTTTGAGTAGGTAAATAAAGGTTGAAATCTCATTGAACAACTTAACCAAATATTACCAAAAATGTACCGGTTGAAATGATGTGGTGTGCCCAGCGGGTATGCAATAATTCATTCATATCAACAGCAAGTTGATTGAAATTCAGCCTTTTCACTCCACTCCAGACGTTCTCACACTTGGTTGACTCAACTGGAGACAGCCTCGAGCTGTAAAAGCCAGACTGAAACCTTTGATCCCTTCATAGAAAGTTAACACTCTCGCCTCCAGAACCATATGATTCCCCTTGCGGCGGGGATCCCGCTTCGATTTCTGCATGTGCCCTACGCATTTCTGCTCCCTCCACTTTCTCACCTGATATTAGGCTGTCAATCAAAGTCGTTGGAACGCAGAACACTCCAATGAGCAGGTCACTGATGGCCAAGTTGAGGATGAAGAGGTTGGTGACGGAGCGCATGTTGCGGTTCCGAAGGACCACCAGGGAGACCAGCACGTTCCCCCCGACGCAGAGCAGGAGAACCGCCATATAGCACAGGATATAGATGACAGACATGCCGGTGGAGTGCAGGTAATAAGGCATGTATGTGCGGTTGGCTCTGTCCATAGTGGCGCTGTCCATGGTGCTGTTCACAGCAGTTTCATTCAGTGACGCAATCTCCATTTTCACAAGTCACCTTCCAAATGGAATCACATCAGAAAAACGTGTTATAGCCTACATATTGCCAGAGAAACCTAGCAGATACAAAACATTTTTTTTAAAGAAACGTAAGGAATATGAAAGAAAAACGAAAAAGCCATACACACCAAGATTATCTGAAAAAAGCTTTAGTCATCATACAAATCATCAAGGAAAGGTTGGCATTTGGAGGAGTCCACTCCATCGTGATTTATTGTTCTTATTTTTTACCATAACTTTATCAAATGACACGTATGTTCTTACTGAAACAAGTACATGAAACTGACGAAGAAAGAAAATACAGTAAAAGCTCAGTGAGAACAAATGGTGAGTTAAATTCATAAGATTGAGAAGGCAAAGTTGCCATTTCATAGAAATCTGCAGGATAACTATTGAGATTTTCAAAGAGAGACTTACCTTTGGAAGAGCTACACTATAGTTCCCTTGTCTGGTCTTGTCTGTGCAGGTGCGCTCTACTGCGTCTCGTAATGCTTCTAGTCCACTTCTGGAAACGCATCAGCGTCCCTCATACTCTATAACGATTAGGGATACTGTACCACATGGATAGTGCGACCAATGCATGTAGCCTATATTTGATTTATAGTAAGCCTACAAAACAATTTAAACTAAATTCGATGGTCAGTCTTTAGTTCCTTGAAAAGGCTTATATTTGTAGGACTATTTTTCCCACCACTATAAGACCTGTTCATTCTTTATCCTGATTGATGACAAATAAGTAAGTAAATTGGGCACTTCCAGATCTGTCTCTAAACATGTCAATTATGGTCCAAGTGTAAGTTACTGTATGATGATATAACCTACTGACAAGTTACAAGGAGAGTCCCAAGAGACATTGAAATGAAAGTAACCTAGTAGTTAAAAGATGTGACTGTACAGTAGAGTGGACATCTAAGAGGTGTATATTCACACATTCACAACACAAATACAACAGTTGGCTCTTCAAAAAGATGAATGCTTTAGATGAGTGGATATCTGTTACGGTAAATAGGCTACAGTACACTAAGAATATGAAAAGTACCTCTCTTTATTAAATCAGTTCTTTGGGGCTCCGGTAGACTGCTAGAGCTCATGGCTCAGTCATCCCCTCATTGTTAGGCTGTTTGAAAAGGTTTGAATCCTAAGTAACCTGTCTATTGTTTGAAGTACAATAGACCAACATAGCTACTGTAGTAGCTGCGGTAAATATTACCCTGATGACATTGACCTTGTATTTTTCACAACAACTTGCATATTTGCACTTCTCATTGTCTGTTAGCCTACTTGCACTTACAGTATTCCTTATGTATATTCAAAACAAAAAACTGTTTTAAGTGAAAGTAGGTATTGGTATGAAGCCGAAAAAGAAAGGAAATTCACATGAGCACCACAATGCCTACTTCACCCATGCTCTACCAAGGTTTTCCAGCACACAGCTTTGACCTACTACAGTAGCTATGTTGGTCTATTGTACTTCAAACAATGTGCAGGTTACTTAGGATTCAAACCTTTTCAAACAGCCTAATTCATATTCTTAGAGGTGCTCCCACAATAATGTGATTTGTATCGCCTACAAGTTAAAGTATTGGATTCTTCACACACCACACTAATCCCATTCCATTACCATTCAAGCTTTCTTAAATTATATGAAAACAAGCTTTGCATTTATACTTACTAGACCATCATGCTTGATTCAGAGAGCTGTTTTGTCTTGTAGTAATGTGGTGCCTGCCTGTATTTTCTTAAACCTTTTTATTTAGCAATACAGTACATGTCATAAAGAAAAATATACTGTATATTTCATAAAACTTTGTTTGGTCAGTAGATGCCCAACATAACACCAGGTGGTGGTGTGTTGTACACAGTTACTCATACAGTTGAAGTCGGAAGTTTACATACACTTAGGTTGGATTCATAAAAACTCATTTTTCAACCACTCCACAAATATCTTGTTAACAAACTATAGTTTTGGCAAGTCGGTTATGGCTTTAGATGTCATGGCTTTAGAAGCTTCTGATAGGCTAATTGACATAATTTGAGTCAATTGGAGGTGTACCTGTGGATGTATTTCAAGGCCTACCTTCAAACTCAGTGCCTCTTTGCTTGACATCATGGGAAAATCAAAAGAAATCAGCCAAGAACTCAGATTTTCTTTTTTAGACCTCCACAAATCTGGTTCATCCTTGGGAGCAATTTCCAAACGCCTGAAGGTACCACGTTCATCTGTACAAACAATAGTACGCAAGTATAAACACCATGGGACTACGCAGCCGTCATACCGCTCAGGAATTTGACACATTCTGTCTCCTAGAGATGAACGTACTGTGGTGCAAAAAGTGCAAATCAATCCCAGAACAACAGCAAAGGACCTTGTGAAGATGCTGGAGGAAACCGGTACAAAAGTATCTATAGCCACAGTAAAACGAGTCCTATATCGACGTAACCTGAAAGGCCGCTCAGCAAGGAAGAAGCCACTGCTCCAAATCTGCCATAAAAAAAGCCAGACTACGGTTTGCAACTGCACATGGGAACAAAAATTGTACTTTTTGGAGATATGTCCTCTGGTCTGATGAAACAAAAATATAACTGTCTGCCCATAATGACCATTGTTATGTTTGGAGGAAAAAGGGGGAGGCTTGCAAGCCGAAGAACACCATCCCAACCGTGAAGCACGGGGGTGGCAGCATCATGTTGTGGGGGTGCTTGGCTGCAGGAGGGACTAGTGCACTTCACAAAATAGATGGCATCATGAGGATGGAAAATTATGTGGATATATTGAAGCAACATCTCAAGACATTAGTCAGGAAGTTAAAGCTTGGTCGAAAATGGGTCTTTCAAATGGATAATGACCCCAAGCATACTTCCAAAGTTGTGTAAAAATGGCTTAAGGACAACAAAGTCAAGGTATTGGAGTGGCCATCACAAAGCCCTGACCTCAATCCCATAGAAAATTGTGGGCAGAACTGAAAAGCAAGGAGGCCTACAAACCTGACTCAGTTACACCAGCTCTGTCAGGAGGAATGGGCCAAAATTCACCCAACTTATTGTGGGAAGCTTGTGAAAGGCTACCCGAAACGTTTGACCCAAGTTAAACAATTTAAAGGCAATGCTACCAAATACTAATTGAGTGTGTGTAAACTTCTGACCCACTGGGAATGTGATGAAATAAATAAAAGCTTAAATAAACCATTCTCTCTGACATTTCACATTCTTAAAATAAAGTGGTGATCGTAACTGACCTAAGACAGGGAATTTTTACTAAGATTAAATGTCAGGAATTGTGAAAGCTGAGTTTAAATGTATTTGGCTTAGGTGTATGTAAACTTCTGACTTCAACTGTACATACATTATAGTGCTGAGCGATTAGTGCTTTTTGAGGTCGGTTTTTGATTTCGGTTTCGAATATTTTATTTAACATTAAATGTACTTTGCATTATGTGGGTTGAATGCTGTAACAACACAGAATACAACCATTAATAAAAGTGACTGCCCATTACTGATCATCACTTATTAACCATCATTGATTCACTTTAGTGAGCTTTAATAAAATATTTGTTTTATTTGATGACTTTATTATTTAATTACAGGTTATCATCTCATCTCTATAGAGCTCCTGCCTATGCTGTCTGACAAAATCACTATTTTGTAGTTCTTCAATGTAAATAAGGCACACATTATGACTGCTGAATTCCAACAATCAATCACTTTGATAATGTATTTTCAGACTCGCGAAGCAATTGCTTTCTATCCCTCTCGGTTGCCTGTTCTCTCTTCTCTCAATCCCAATGTTTTACTCAGCACAGACCTGACAATTTTAAGCGTCCGCACAATGGATTATGGCCATTGTAGTTAATTACCATGTTTTCTGCGCTAAATTATGTAGCATATTGACTTGATCTGATTTATCTCTACAGAAACTACACATCGAGCTCACAGGAAAAAAAACATCGTCGGTCAATTAGTCGTTTAAAAACCGAAAAATAACCACCATTTTGGTTAGTCGCTCAGCACTAATACATTATTGACTGTCACAGGTGGCTGGGAGAGCAAAGCATGAGTGGCAAAAACTGCATGGTACTCTGCGCCAGCAGAGACTTGGGATACACCGAGGGGACGGCATTGGTACCGCAGATGCGTGGATTTAGAGGGGGTCATCCGAACGTTTGCCAGGACAACAATGGTCTTTTCTGATATCGCGCAGTGGAAGAGCTGGATGTTCCAGTGGGACCAGAAGATAAACAAGTGCATAGAGAGGTCCCAGTGCTCCCTCAATCAGCTGGTGTGCGCATTTCAGGGAACACAATCCACCACCCTGCCATTATACATTGTGTCCCTGGGATGTACCGTAGGGGTGGAGTGCATCTGACAGATGAGGGCAATGACGTATTCCTTAAAAGTTGAGCTCTCCAGTCTCCACTGTTCTCTCCTCCGTAGAGCCACCTAATAATTGAAAATAAGCCCACCGTGCGTGCATGCACAGGCCAGTGTGTGTGTCGGGAGTGGGAGACGGGTATCAAAACTATACATGAAATAGAATGGTCAGAAACCCAGGACCTTCAGATCCTATGGCCGTGACGTTGACGGTTACGCTACGAACTCTGTCAAGAACGTACACTTTACACAGTCTGGTGATGATAGGAAGATTTTGTTGTTGTTCATTCACTCAGTACTGATTGAACCTTCATTTATCTTGCTTGTTTAAAAAAAAACAGTCTAAAACACTTGATGGGTTGAAAACAGTCACATAGCTTCTATTGACTGCGCAAAGGTCGCACAAACATGCCATGATGTTGGTATTATTTTAAAAGACGATATGTAACTTTTTGGTTGACCCCACCAAATTCACATAGAAATGTGATTTACAGATCTGTCATTCACCATTGTTATCAACTGTACCAGCAGAAATGGAACATAAACCACAGAAAATAGATTTTGTGATAGGTGGCAGCTGTATAGAAGTATTTGGATGTAAAAAATGTTACTGCAGAAGAGTTACAAGGTGTGCCGGCCTGGTAAAGGATCAGACAGGGCCAAGTAGTGGAATTGTGGTGAGGTTTTAATTGGTGTAGGGTTAGTTGGTAGGTCCATTTTCTCTTCACTTTTCCGGTTCCCTTTCGTGTCACAAAGTGTAGTGCATTCACACTCCATTACAGTAGGTGGCGGTGTATGCATCTTTCAGTTGGTTGCGATCTGCCAATACAAATTCAAAGAAGAAGGGTTTCAGGAATAAATTGAAAAGGACCTTGACACTGTTAATCAGTCAGCACAAATTTTGTTTACAACGACAAGAAGAAAATTGCATTGCAAAGGAAGGAGCGTACTGATTCATTGCGGGGATCATCAACTAGATTCAGTCGCAAGATGATTTTTTTCTTGAGCGGATGGTCAGGGGGCCGGAACATAATTATACAAATCATTTTTAGACTGCAAACTGACCGCTGGAAGCTTAAATGGATATAATATTTAACTACAACATATTCATTTCAAACCTTGCGATCACATACACTGAGTATACAAAGCATTAACCTTTTACTAGAGGGAGCTAAATCAGGGTCACAGTGTTTCTTGGTAGTCTTGAACAAATCTACTTTGAAACAAAAGTATACACCTCACACACACATGGTTATGTTTTTTTGAAACATGTCAGATATAGAGTTGAAATATATTCAATTTCGAGTTTACATCCCAATATTACACTTTATATACATCACAGAAGACTGAAATATAACAAAACCATTTGCCATAGAAACACCAGGTTTTCGGGTGGTTTATTATTTTTATTTTTGACTTTATTATGAAAAATATGAATAACATTCCACCCATGAGGCCACTAGAGGGACCTTGTGGTCATTAGATTACAGGAAATTAAGAACACCTGCTCTTTCCACGACGTGACCAGGTGAAAGCTATGATCCCTTATTGATGTCACTTGTTAAATCCACTTCAATCAATGTAGATGAAGGGGAGGAGACAGGTTTGAAGAAGGATTTTTAAGCCTTGAGACATGGATTGTGAATGTGTGCCATTCAGAGGGTGAATGGGCAAGACAAAAGATTTAAGTCTCTTTGAACGGGATATGGTAGTAGGTGTCAGGCGCACCGGGTTTGTGTCAAGAGCTGCAACTCTGCTGTGTTTTTCTCGTTTAACAGTTCCCTGTGTGTTTCAAGATTGGTCCACCACTCAAAGGACATTCAGCCAACTATACAAAACTGTGGGAAGCATTGGAGTCAACATGGGCCAGCATCCCTGTCGAACACTTGGCACCTTGTAGAGTCCATGCCCAAAATAATTGACGCTGGCCTCAGATCTGTTTGTGCTCTTGCCAACTCCATTGCTGTCATTGTCAAGCCAAATGTTTTTTTATGTCAATGACTGACAAGTTCATTTCTGATTGAGCTGACATATGCAGCGTTTACCGTGAATGCAGTCTCTGCCAACGCGGTAACATTTCTTTCAATTTCAATCACGCTGTAACGCTGAACGTCTGCGATATGGGTTGAATAGAGCGCTGAATCTTTTATTATTGAACATTGTGCCAGTCAAATAAATGATGTAAAATAAACATAATTAGCACCCTTAGGTAAGTCAATGCATGTGATTAAAAGGAACAATGTGGAATATTTGTTTCTGTTCTGATGAATGATGTGTGTTTGAGTGCGTAACACGCCACCCTGTAATCACTAATACAAACTATTGAAAAACAATTACTTTTACCCACAGTTGATAGCTGGACTTCTAACTAACGTCAATTGATTTTGCCAGGTTTTAATTACACTGCTGCTACCGACTTGTTAGAAAAAAACATAGTAAATACTGAACTTTTTGTAATTGTAAACTTTATGCAAAGTTGTGTGCTAAAAATAAAATAAAAAATACGGCAAAAGACTACAGGGGAATCATAATCACTGCAGTCATAACCCACTTGCCACTAAGTGGCACTATTGCTGAGGATGTAGGAAAGAGGGAAGAAAGAAAGAAAAACAATAGAAAGAAAGGAAAAAGTACTGCGTGACAAAAATGTATCCCCACTGCCAGTGTGTGTGTGTGTGTGTGTGTGTTGATTTGAGAGAGTGTCTGACCTGGAACAGCTCTTCCTGATTCAGTCCAAGCAGCTCCACTCCCCCTCTCCTGGCACAGGACTGCTGCTGTGGAGATGGCATGCTGATCCAGACTGGGAATATTTCATGCCTGGAATCTTAACTCTGGGTGGATCACCGCACCGTGAGGAAGCGTGCTGGGGAACTAAATGAACACAGGAACTATCTGAAAGATAATTTGGACTGGTTTGTACTTTTTGAAGGTGTTCATTTTGATTTTGCAGCCTTCTGAAGCTGGAATAATGTCTCTGGGCAGTTGCAGGAAGACCATGCTTGCAGCAGAGATCTGCACCCTGATGGCAATTCTGGTGGCAGGCACTGCAGGACAGAGCCAGGACGGGAGGAAGGCAGGATCCTCCTGCTACGGGGGGTTTGACCTTTACTTCGTTTTGGACAAGTGAGTGTTCTCCTCTGTCTTCTTGCCTGCTCCAAGTCTCACTTTTCTGCAGGAGCATCCATAGAGGCTCTGTAGCAGCCTGCTTCCATTTAGTCTCAGCAAGTCACCTACCACGTTGGACATTTCTATGCATTCTTATCATTATTTCCCAGAGAAATACTTACACCGAGCAATTACATTTTACTATACAAATCTTTTTTTAATGGAGTGATCCACTAATCGGAACCAGAGGCATGACAACACAACGTGAACATATATGTATCCAGAGGCTAATTGGCAGTGTTCGAGCATGGGGGTGGGGTGGTTGAAGAGGGGAATAGAGTTGGTGGAGTGGAGGGGGTGCTTGGGCTGAGGTACATATGCAGAAATTAGAGCAGGTATGTGGATGATATGCAGTCCAAGAGACCCAGGGGGCCAGAGGTGGCATATTAACCTCTCCTTAGTGGTTCCAATCAGTTCCACTAAAGCAGCACAGCAGAAAACTGGTCATATCTACTTCCTCAGCTTTCCCCACCTGCTCTATCAAGAGGCTTCATTCGTTTCTACTGGAAAACTAAATTGGAAAAAACTGCCTATCACGAGCCTTAGAATCTCTGTTTTCACAAAACATTGCCCATATGGCATGTAGGATGCTGGGTAATGCTAGTATGTTATTGTTATGTGTTCAAGTCATGTGTTCCTTACCGTTCCAGACTCACCCCTCCCACTGTCTCCAAATGCTTTTAAAGATGGTGATTTTTTTCCCCCAGTTATTGGCAGCTCCACTGCAATGACATTTCTGTGGCGCACCATACTAAAATACAGAACTACAGAAATTCCGAGCTTCCATAGGGAAAGTTTTTTCACATTGGAGTGTGAGGTGGCACGCAGTTAGTGCTGTCTTATTCAATTCTCATCCACAATACGGTGAGCAGTCACACTAGAGGATATATGAAAGCTAGCAAATAAGATGATTTTAGAATAAAATAGCCCCACAAAACCATTAGTTCATGTATTTTTTACAAGTTGTTTGGATGCATGTGGTAACACTTACCATACAAATAACCAAGTTTACAATAAAAGTAAATACAAGTCTGCTCTTGAACATGTAAAGGCAATCAGCTCAGTTTGGAAATGAGAAAACAATATATTTCTACTTTAGATAATTTTTTGCTGCTTTACATTTCATCCCACAAGCAATTCAAATCTTTCATATTAACAGTTCTATAGATTAGTGTTCCCCAAACTCTGTCCTAGGGCCCCCTCTGTGTGCATGTTTTGGGGGGTTGGGCAGAATCGAGTTTGGGAAACCCTGCTATAGATCACATACAGTATTTCACACACTTTAATCAGAATACAGTATGCATGGGTGAAATGTGTGACTGTCTTCATACAACATGCAGAGCAATGGTAGCTACTTCATGACTCCCCCGTCGTCTTCCCTTCCACAGTGTGGTGTGCAGTGGGGAGAGCTCCTGTCTTTCTCTATGCCCCAAACCTCTCTCCATGTTTGTCTGGTCTGCAGAACCCTTTCACCATTAGGCCCAGATGTTCCAAAGCTCCCGAGTGTCTGGCAGCTGTGTCAGGACTGGGACTCATATCACGCTACAACGGACAGAAAAACAAGTGAGAGGGAAGAAAAGAGGAAAAGAAAGAAAGGAGAGAGAGAAAAATCTTTTGATTTATCCTTTCTTAATCAAATTATTCTGACTTTCAAGCATCAACATCTTTCAAATACTTAAACATATCCATCAAATATGTGGGACATTCTATAAGTATTCATAATTTCTGTATTGCTATTGTGTCAGTCTGAATTGGCCAATCACTCAAAACCTCTGGCACGTCTTTAGGCCTACAGAAAAAAGCACATTGAGATCCATCCTTAACAAAACCTGTCTATATGAACCATACTTATCAAGTCTAAAGTGATCACATCTCAAAGTTGCTTTGACATTATCCATTTTGACTGGCGTTTTGGAAAAGCTGTGCTCATTTCCTGAGTCCAGTGTTGCTGTCCAAGGTAAGCATCAAACACATACTGGTAATCATCTGAAAAATATTTTTCCTTAATGCTGTCCAAACTACTCCCTATTTCATGAGGTCCCTGCTTTTATTTTTTATTTGATTTATTAGGATCCCCATTATCCGATGCCAATGGTGACAGCTAGTCTTACTGGGGTCCGACACATAACAAAAAATATGTTACAGACAAGACTTTACAATTTGCATACATTTAAAAATATTAACATGTAGTGTGTGTGTGCATCTATCAGTTACACATACATGTCAGCACATACACACAAGTAGGTCACATGGGGAGAGGCGTTGTGCCGTGAGGTGTTGCTTTATTTGTGTTTTGAAACTTCTGCTATATAATGGAAGGGAGTTCCATGCACTCAAGGCTCTGTATAATACTGCACCGTATTTCCTTGACATATATATATATATATATATATATATATATATATATATATATATATATATATATATATATCTGTATTTCCTTGAATTTGTTCTGGACCTGGGGACTGTGAAAAGACCCCTGGTGGCATGTCTGGTGGGGTAAGTGTGTATGTCATTGCTGTGTGTATGTTGAGAATGCAAACAAATAGGAATTTCCAACATGAATGTTTCTTATAAAAACAAGAAGTCAATCTTTCCTCAACTCTTAGCCAAGAGAGACTGGCATGCATAGTATTTATATCAGCCCTCTGATTACAATGAAGAGCAAGACGTGCCGCTCTGTTCTGGGCCTGCTACAGCTTAACTAGGTCTTTCTTTTCAGCACTTGACCATATGACTGGACAATAATCAAGATAAGATAAAAGTAGAGCCTGCAGGACTTGCTTTGTGGAGTGTGGTGTCAAAAAAGCAGAGCATCTCTTTATTAGGTGGCAGGTAGCGTAGTGGTTAGAGCGTTGGACTTATAACCGAAAGGTTACAAGATCTGACAAGGTAAAAATCTGTCGTTCTGCCCCTGAACAAGGCAGTTCACCCACTGTTCCTAGTCCGTCATTGCAACTGACTTGCCTAGTTAAATAAAGGTCTCCTAGAGATGAACGTACTTTGGTGCGAAATATGCAAATCAATCCCAGAACAACAAAGGACCTTGTGAAGATGCTGGAGGAAATAGGTACAAAAGTTTCTATGTCCACAGTAAAACGAGTCCTATATCGACATAACCTGAAAGGCCGCTCAGCAAGGAAGAAGCCACTGCTCCAAAACCGCCATAAAAAAAGCCAGACTACAGTTCGCAACTGCACATGGGGACAAAGATCAATTTTTTTGTAGAAATGTCCTCTGGTCTGATGAAACAAAAATAGAATTATTAGAACATAATGACCATCGTTATGTTTGGAGGAAAAAGGGGGATGCTTGCAAGCCGAAGAACACCGTCCCAACCGTGAAGCACGGGGGTGGCAGCATCATGTTGTGGGGGTGCTTTGCTGTAGGAGGGACTGGTGCACTTCACAAAATAGATGGCATCATGAGGTAGGAAAATTTTGTGGATATATTGAAGCAACGTCTCAAGACATCAGTCAGGAAGTTGAAGCTTGGTCACAAATGGGTCTTCCAAATGGACAATGACCCCAAGCATACTTCCAAAGTTGTGGCAAACTGACTTATGGACAACAAAGTCAAGGTATTGGAGTGGCCATCACAAAGCCCTGACCTCAAACCTATAGAAAATTTGTGGGCAGAACTGAAAAAGCATGTGCGAGCAAGGAGGCCTACAAACCTGACTCAGTTACACCAGCTCTGTCAGGAGGAATGGGACAAAATTAATCCAACTTATTGTGGGTGTCACAGTTGTCGTAGGAAGGAGCGGACCAAAGTGCAGTGTGTGTGTCGTTCCACATTTTATTTTCACTGTGAAACTATGCAATACATACACATAAACTAAAGAACAAAAAAACAAACCGTGACGCAGCGGTGAAACATACACTAACTCAAAAACAATCTCCGACAAACCCAGGTGGGAAAAACACCTACTTAAGTATGATCTCCAATTAGAGACAACGATGACCAGCTGCCTAATTGGAGATCATCCCAAACAAAACCCAACATAGAAATACAAAACTAGAACATAACATAGAAAAACGAAACTAGAAAATCCCCCTGTCACGCCCTGACCTACTCTACCATAGAAAATAACAGCTTTCTATGGTCAGGACGTGACAGTGGGAAGCTTGTGGAAGGCTACCCGAAACATTTGACCCAAGTTAAACAATTTAAAGGCAATGCTACCAAATACTAATTGAGTGTATGTAAACGTCTGACCCACTGGGAATGTGATGAAAGAAATAAAAGCTGAAGTAAATTGTTCTCTCTACTATTATTCTGACATTTCACATTCTTAAAATAAAGTGGTGATCCTAACTGACCTAAAACAGGGAATTTTTACTTGGATTAAATGTCAGGAATTGTGAAAAACTGAGTTTAAATGTATTTGGCTAAGGTGTATGTAAACTTTCGACTTCAACTGTATGTTTTGACCATGACAGTTTACAATCTAAGGTAACACCAAGTAATTTAGTCTCCTCAACTTGTTCAACAGCCACACCATTATTTAGCAGATTCAGCTGAGGTCTAGAATTTAGGGAATGAGTTGTACAAAATACAATGCTCTTAGTTTTAGAGATGTTCAGGACCAGTTTATTACTGGCCACCCATTCCAAAACTGACTGCAACTCTTTGTTAATGGACACACACGCTTTGTTCAATGCCAGTGGCAGGTCATTGGTAAAAATAGAAAAGAGTACACCACACTTTACATGTTTGACATTAGAGAAGCTTCCATTAAAGAAAACCCTCAGTTTTATTAGATAGGTTGAAAAGCCATAACACATACGTTTTCTCAACAACAGGTTATGGTCAATAATATGAAAGGCTGCACTGAAATCTAACAGTACAGCTCCCACAATCTTCTTATTATAAATGTATTTCAACCAATCATCAGTCATTTCTGTCAGTGCAGTACATGTTGAGTGCCCTTCTCTATAAGCATGCTGAAAGTTTGCTGTTCATTTGTTTACAGAGAAATAGCATTGTATTTGGTCAAACACACATTTTCCAAAAGTTTGCTAAGAGCTGGCAGCAAGCTGATAGGTCTACTCTTAGAACCAGTAAAGGCCACTTTACCACTCTTGGGTAGCGAATGACTGGCTTCCCTCCAGGCCTGAGGACAAAGACTTTCCTCTAGACTCAGATTAAAGATATGACAGATAGGAGTGGCTATACAGCCAGCTACCATTCTCAATAGCTTTTCATCTAAGTTATCAATGCCAGGAGGTTTGTCATTATTGATCGATAACAATTTTTCCACCTCTCCCACACTAACTTTACAAAATTCAAACTTGCAATGCTTTTCTTTCAATATTAGTTTTTTTATGCATGAGTACAATGGCTCTCACTGTTAGTTGTTGGCATTTCTTGCTTAAGTTTGCCCACTTTGCCAATAAAGTAATCATTAAAATAACTGACATTAAATGGTTTTGTAATGAATAAGCCATCTGATTCGATGAAAGATGTAGTTGAATTTGTCTTTCCGCCAAAAAGGTAATTTAAAGTAAACCAAAGTTCTTTCCCCATCATTCTTTATATCATTGATCGTGGCTTCATAATACAGTTTCTCCTTTTTGTTGAGTTTCGTCTCATCATTTCTCAATTAGCAGTAAGTCAGACTTATTAGCAATTCCAATTTGCCCCATCACTTTCAACAATACAGTTTTTCAATTCCTCATCAATCCAGAGCCTTAACAGTTCTAACATTCAGTTTTTTAACAGGTGGATGTTTATCAATAATTGGAATAAGCAATTTAATAAATTAATCAAGTGCAGCGTCTGGATGCTCCAAATTAATAACATCAGACCATCTGGATGATCTTGTTCCTGTAGAGTTTTGTAAACACCCTGAAATGTTGATTAATAATCTGAACCAGATTACAGGCACTGGTTACAGTGAGAAGCTTCCTCTTGAGCGGACAGCTTGATGAAAAACAGTCAATATTCATGTCCCCAAGAAAGTAGAACTCTCTGTTTACAGCACACACACTATCAAGCATTTCACACATTATTTAGATACTGACTGTTAGCACTTGGTGGCCTATAGCAACACCCCAAAATAAAAGGCTTTATGTGCCAGGTGAACCTGCAACCACAACACTTCAATAACATTTGACATAAGATCTTCTCTAAGCATTTTTTTTTTTAAATGATCCATCAATCTACACACAATACCCCATAATGACAAAGCAAAAACAGGTTTTTTGTTTTTTTGGGGAAATTAAAACTGAAATATCACATTTACATAAAGTATTCAGACCCTTTATTCAGTACTTTGCTGAAGCACCATTGGCAGCGATTACAGCCTCGAGCCTTCTTGGGTATGACGCTACAAGCTTGGCACACCTGTATTTGGGGAGTTTCTCCCATTCTTCTCTGCAGATCCTCTCAAGCTCTGTCAGGTTGGATGGGGAGCATTGCTGCACAGCTATTTTCAGGTCTGTCCAGAGATATTTGATCGGTTTCAAGTCCGGGTTCTGGCTGGGCCACTCAAGGACGTTCAGAGACTTGTCCCGAATCCCGTCCTGGATTGTCTTGGCTGTGTGCTTAGGGTTGTTGTCCTGTTGAAAGGTGAACCTTCGCCTCAGTCTGAGGTCCTGAGCGCTCTGGAGCACATGTTCATCAAGGATCTCTCTGTACTTTGCTCCATTCATCTTTCCCTCAATCCTGACTAGTCTCCCAGTCCCTGCCGCTGAAACACATCCCCACAGCATGATGCTGCCACCACCATGCTTCACCATAGGGCTGATACCAGGTTTCCTCTAGACGTGAAGCTTGGCATTCAGGCCAAAGAGCTCAATCTTGGTTTCATCAGACATGAGAATCATGTTTCTCATGGTCTGAGAGTCCTTTAGGTGCCTTTTGGCAAACTCCAAGTGGGCTGTGATGTGCCTTTTACTGAAGAGTGGCTTCTGTCTGGCCACTCTACCATAAAAGCCTGATTGATGGAGTGCTGGAGAGATGGGTGTCCTTCTGGAAGGTTGTCCCATCTCCACAGAGATACTCTGGAGCTCTGTCAGGGTGACCATTGGGTTCTTGGTCACCCCCCTGACCAAGGCCCTTCACCCCAGATAGCTCAGTTTGGCCGTGAGGCCGGCTCTAGGAAGCGTCTTGGTGGTTCCAAACTTCTTCCATTTAAAGATTGCCACTGTGTTCTTGGGGACCTTCAATGCTGCAGAAATGCTTTGGTACCCTTCCTCAGATCTGTGCCTCGACACAATCCTGTCTATGGAAAATTCCTTTGACCTCATGGCTTGGTCTTTGCTTTGACATGCACTGTCAACTGTGGGACCTTATGTAAACAGGTGTGTGCCTTTCCAAATCATGTCCAATCAATTGAATTTACAACAAGTGGACTCCAATCAAGTTGTAGAGGAATTTGTTTTATTTAATTCATTTTAGAATAAGGCTGGAAATAATAACTTCCAAATAACTTCACAGATCTTCATTGTAAAGGGTTTAAACACTGTTTCCCATGCTTCTTCAATGAACAATAAACAATGAATGAACATGCACCTGTGGAATGGTCGTTAAAACATTAACAGCTTACAGACGGTAGGTAATTAAGGTCACAGTTATGAACTTAAGACACTAAAGAGGCCTTTCTACTGACTCTGAAAAACACCAAAAGAAAAATGCCCAGGGTCCCTGCTCATCTGCGTAAACGAGGAGGCATGAGGACTGCAGATGTGGCCAGGGCAATAAATTGCAATGTCCGTACTGTGAGACGCCTAAGATAGCGCTACAGGGAGACAGGATGGACAGATGATCGTCCTCGCAGTGGCAGACCATGTGTAAAAACACCTGCACAGGATCGGTACATCCGAACATCACACCTGCGGGTCAGGTACAGGATGACAACAACAACTGCCCGAGTTACACTAGGAACGCACAATCCCTCCATAAGTGCTCAGACTGTCCGCAATAGGTTGAGAGAGGCTGGACTGAGGGCTTGTAGGCCTGTTGTAAGGCAGGTCCTCACCAGACATCACCGGCAACAACGTTGCCTATGGGCACAAACCCACTGTTGCTGGACCAGACAAGACTGGCAAAAAATGCTCTTCTCTGACGAGTAGCGGTTTTGTCTCACCAGGGGTGATGGTCGGATTCGCTTTTATCGTCAAAGGAATGAGCGTTACACTGAGGCCTGTACTCTGGAGCGGGATTGATTTGGAGGTGGAGGGTCCGTCATGGTCTGGGACGGTGTGTTACAGCATCATCGGACTGAGCTTGTTGTCATTGCAGGCAATCTCAACGCTGTGCGTTACAGGGAAGACATCCTCCTCCCTCATGTGGTACCCTTCCTGCAGGCTCATCCTGACATGACCCTCCAGCATGACAATGCCACCAGCCATACTGCTCGTTCTGTGAGTGATTTCCTGCAAGACAGGAATGTCAGTGTTCTGCCATGGCCAGCGAAGAGCCCGGATCTCAATCCCATCGAGCACGTCTGGGACCTGTTGGATCGGAGGGTCAGGGCTAGGGCCATTAACCCAGAAATGTCCGGGAACTTGCAGGTGCCTTGGTGGAAGAGTGGGGTAACTTCTCACAGCAAGAACTGGAAAATCTGGTGCAGATGCACTGCAGTACTTAATGCAGCTGGTGGCCACGCGAGATACGGACTGTTACTTTTCATTTTGACCCCCCCCCTTTGTTCAGAGACACATTAATCCATTTCTGTTAGTCACATGTCTGTGGAACTTGTTCAGTTTATGTCTCAGTTGTTGAATCTTATGTTCAGTTTGCTGAAAATAATCGCAGTTGACAGTGAGAGGACGTTTCTTTTTTTGCTGAGTTTATATATATTAATCAGTTGGTGTGTGTAAGTGTGTGTGTGTGCTGTGGGTTTGAAACTACGAACCCATAGGCTTGGCTCTCTTATCCCTTCCAGGCTTTTGGGAGGGAGGGTGGACAATGAGCCTGTCATAGTGGATGTAAGCAATGTCCCCACACCTTCTGGCAGCTTTCATGGCTGAGATCAGTTCTTTCCTCTTCTGGCGCACAGCTTCAGGATAGTCCTCGTTGAGGCAGATATACATTCCTCTCAAGTTCTTTTCTCTTTCCAGAAACGCTACCTTGTCCTTGAACCTCAGGAACTTGACCACTATTGGCATGGGCCTGTCACCTGGTCTGGTGATTGATTTTGTAGTCCTGTGGGCACACTCCAACTCAATCTTCCTGTGGTCCATCATCAGTTTCTCCATGATCATTTCCCTCACTTTGTCTTCCGTCCAGGTCTCATGTGGAGGTTCTACAATTCTGTCCACAACGATGTTATTCTGCCTTGATTGTCCCTCGAGATAATCTGATTTCTCCGTCATTGTTATCATGGATTCATTTACAGAACTGATGTCCTCTCTCAATGATTACAGTTTGCTGTCATCTTGCCGTTCTCCTGTTTAAACTCATTGAGCTGACCCCGGGAGAACTGTAAACTGTTCTTCAGGTCCTGGACCTCTCTGGTCAGTTTGTCCATTATTTTATTAGTTGACTTCTCCAGTATTTGGACAAAACACTTGAAGCTATTTTCTTGTTGTTGTAACAACTGCTTGTAGAACAATTTTTTTTATTAAAAGATATTTCACTTGTGATAGAGAGACACCACTGTCCCTTACAGTACTCCTGCCGTCTTTGGTCTTTGTCATGGTAGCAAAGTAGGTTACTGCTCCTTCCAGTTTCAGACTGGGCAGGTTGCAGGGAAGATTGAAAACAACAACAAACAGCAGGGATCTAGACAACCACAAACCTGGGGCAATCCGCGGTCCCAGCCACAATGGCTAATCATGTAACGGTCTGCGTTCAAGCCCTCAAGAAAACCCTGCTAGCTTCATAGGCAACTAGCTAGCAGCTAGGCAAGCTGCTACGCCAAACAGCTCGTCAGACCCGGCTTTGCCCTGCAGGATCATTGGACAGATAGTAGCAGTCCCAGCAACTGATGCCAACCGCATTGCGAGATCCAAACTCACAAGGTAGCTACTAAACTTTTTCAATAGACTTTCAAAACGACAAACCGAGCTCTCCCTCGTTCCACGTTTAACAGGAAGTGTTGAGAAAGAAAATCCCATTAACCTCCAACTTCTCATTGCCATTACCATCATTGGTCTTAGGCTACTGCTCCTAATGGGGGTGCACTGTTATCACAATGGTACAAATTATTGAAAGGGTCTGGCTTTAAATGACATTCCGCTTATACAGGCTTCATAAAGCCTTCATAGGCACTACATAGATGTGTTAAATCATCTATAAATGTGGCAAATTGTGTGACAATCACCAATGTCAAATATGACATAACCCACTATGTTGAATATAATATAAACATGTGCTTTATAAAGGGTGACGTTGTGTTGAAGGATGGCATACGCTTTAAAGTGATGTCATGTTAGTCACATTACACCTAATGTCATTCCCAGACACTTCCGCCCAAATGCGCAGAAGGTCAGGTGGACCAACGCATCAAACTTGGCCTTCATTAATTAGGGTTAGGTTTAAAATCACATTTTAAGAAGATAAATTGTGGAAATGGGAAGGATTTATCAATAATTATGACTTTGTGTTAAGTAGTGACAATGACAAATACTTTACTCAGTAATGTCACTCCTATAGAATTTTATGGTCACTCCCACTAAGTCCAACTTTGAATGGTTGATATCCCAGGCTTATATGAGCTGTGTAGCCTGGGTATGACGTTACACCAAGAAACACTTACCTTGATGAAAGCCCCCAACCTAAAAGAAATTGAAAGTGTCTTCTGCAACCAAGTTATATGTTCTTCAGAACGCACAACAAAAACTAGCCATACCGTGCTGTGCTGGGCCCAGTCAGGTCTTTGATACATTCACCCACTACCCCGCTGAAAGATCAGCCACAAAATGTTGGCACCCTTGTAGCAGCTTGTAATCAAGCCCTGTTCTCCAGCATGGAAACAGAAGAGGAATATCTCAGGTTGGACTATTCCAAATCATCTTGGTTCTGTCACACACACACAAGCTTCGCAGGTCCATCAACCCATTTAAATACCTGTCACACACTACAGTAACCTGTCGATCATGACAGAACCTTCATAAATCAGCAGAACGTTAACCTATTTATTGACAAATTATGTAGTGCCCTGTAATAGTTAGTTTGAAGTGAGACACCTTCGGTCATTCATAACACATACCCCGCACATTGACTCTGTACCGGTACCCCCTGTATACAGCCTTGCTACTGTTATTTACTGCTGCTTTTTAATTATTTGTTCTTTTTATTTTTTACTTATCTATTTTTACTTAACACTTATTTTTCTTAAAACTGCATTGTTGGTTAAGGGCTTGTAAGTAAGCATTTCACTGTAAGGTCTACACCTGTTGTATTCGGCGCATGTGACGGATACAATTTGATTTGATTTAAAGACTATATTGCATGACGCTTTACTTAATTTAAAGTCAGACTCCTTTGGTCATTTATAACACATACATAAATGCCTTATATCATATGACGCTGTACTTACTATAAAGTTAGACCCATTTGGTCATTTATAACACATACATAAAGGCGTAAACACTTATTACAGCTATTATTACAGCTAAAACAAATAAACATTAAAGACATGTTTAAACCATACATTTCCTTTTATTTGTACATTTTTTAAACAATACAAATACATGAAGTTTCAAAAAGTCTGGCAATGCAATTACATTGAACATTACACAGGACTGTGAATAGTGTACCTTGTCCCTGAGCTGGTGGACAAATGGGTTGGTTCTTCTCTCTCTTCCTCCTGGAGGTACTGTATGTTGATTCCAATCTTAAAAGTAACAACAAAGAAAGTTAACAAGTCTGTTAGGAACTGCCTTTGTCACACTGTCTGGATAAATGCATTTCTGTGCTGCGCCAGAAACTCTAAATGGGAATATGGGAAACTCCATTCAATTCATTATATTATATTCCTCTTTCATTTACAAATCTCATGATGTGACTATGAGACATGGCAGCACAAGTGGGGCATTTGATTTGCAAACTCATCACATGATCAGTGTCTCGTCAGCAATACTAAAAATGTACTTCCGGGCCACAGAATTTCTAAAAGTTTCAACATAAAAGTCCCCCACGTAATAGCAGAAAGATGTCAATAACCATTAATGAAAAATAGTCTAAATATTAACAATGATTCATATTTGTTCATATTTAAGTGACATTTGCATTCAATTTGGGGTTTTAAACATGTTCCAAGGTCAAATAAATGTGTTGCTGGCTTTTTACTCCACCCATTCTATTGCGGCCGAATCACATCACGTGCGCTTGCCGCACTACAGAAAACCTGCTAACCAAACAAAGTGTTTCTTAGATTTTTCCCAGACCTCAAAAGTCATCCCCTGATGTGGTTTATGCATTGTTGTGAACACAGAAAAAAATATTGAACAAAATGGGGGAAAACCTGAAAAAATGTAGATATCAAAAGCAAGAAATAACAAAAGCAAGAAAAAGGGAATTGTGGGAAAAACCTGAAGTAGGTAAAAAATTTACTGATTTTAAAAGGTCATACCAACATGTTTTTCTGTGCATGACTGAACTTTAGAATGTGTGTATTGACTATGTACCCAAGAGGGAAAGAGATTGGGCCATCCTAGAAATGTTTTAGTGAAATATAATATATACAATTTAGCAGATGCTTTTATTAAAAGTGGTGCTTATGCCACCCATTATAAAGCACAGGTTTATGTCATATTTGACATAGTGGGTTATGTCACATTTGACATGGATGGTTATGTCACACGGTTATGACCTTAACTAACAGTTATAAAGCATGACACATGGTTAGGGATGATTTGTATCACATTTATGTAGTGTTTATGAAGGCTTTATGTAGTCTTTATAAGCTGCACGTAATTTAAAGCGGGACCATTTAAAGCCATTAAGCTGCCATATTAGTTGATATAGAATGGGAATATGTACCCAAATACATTTTCTTCCAAAATGCCATGCCCAAATGCCACCTCAATTTAAGAACGACCCACTTGAGAAAAAACATATTTCTATAAAAAGGTATTACATTAGTGCACACTCTTTCTCTCGCTCTCGCGTTCCCTATTTCTCGCACACACATTATTATTTTTTAAAACATTTTAGTCATTTAGGCAACGCTCTTACGCAGAGTGACTTAGTGAGTGCACAAATTTTTCAAACTTAGTGCACAAACTTAGTGAGTGCACAGTGGTGAGTGCATAAATTTTCGTACTGGCCAAAATCCTCTTTCTGCTGGTTCTACATAGAAGTAAGGGCTAAGATAATGTGTTGGAGCTGTACACTGCGTCTGGCCCATTCTCTTCACTCAAACTGCCTTTGATTGTGATTCTGAAAAGATTTCCTGATAGAAGTCAATCATAATGGAATGTGTATGGCATGCATTCAAAGTAAAACCCCAGAGAGGATAAAAATACTTATTCTACAACGTCTGCGGTCTAAATGAAAAAGTAAAGGAAGTACACAGTATCCTCTGTGTCAGTGAAAGGTGGGGGAAAAAACAATATTGACAGGCTCTGTTGTTTTATCCGTAACTATGTCATTACCAGTGTTGTAAACTACTATAAAGTACTACTTAAGTAGTTTTGGGGGGTATCTGTACTTTACTATTTATATTTTTGACAACTTTTACTTCACTACACTCGTAAAGAAAATTATGTACTTTTTACTCCATACATATTCCCTGACATGCAAAAGTACTCATTATATTTTGAATGCTTAGCAGGACAGAAAATGGTCCAATTCGCACACTTATCAAGAGAACATCCCTGGTCATCCCTACTGCCTCTGATCTGACAGACTTACTAAACATAAATGCTTTGTTTTTAAATGATGTTGGAGTGTGACCCTGGCTATCCGTAAGTAAAAAAGAAAAAAAAAGAAAATTGTGCCGTCTGGTTTGCTTAATATAAGGAATTTTAAATTCTTCATACTTTTACTTACAGTGGGGGAAAAACGTATTTGATCCCGTGCTGATTTTGTACGTTTGCCCACTTACAAAGAAATTATCAGTCTATAATTTTAATGGTAGGTTTATATGAACAGTGAGAGACAGGATAACAACAAAAGAAACCAGAAAAACGCATGTCAAAAATGTTATAAAATGATTTCCATTTTAATGAGGGAAATAAGTATTTGACCCCTCTGCAAAACATGACTTAGTACTTGGTGGAAAAACCCTTGTTGGCATTCACAGAGTTCAGACATTTCTTGTAGTTGGCCACCAGGTTTGCACACATCTCAGGAGGGATTTTGTCCCACTCCTCTTTGCAGATCTTCTCCAAGTCATTAAGGTTTCGAGGCTGACGTTTGGCAACTCGAACCTTCAGCTCCCTCCACAGATTTTCGATGGGACTAAGGTCTGGAGACTGGCTAGGCCACTCCAGGACCTAAATGTACTTCTTCTTGAGCAACTCCTTTGTTGCCTTGGCCGTGCGTATTGGGTCATTGTCATGCTGGAATACCCATCCACGACCCATTTTCAATGCCCTGGCTGAGGGAAGGAGGTTCTCACCCAGGATTTGACAGTACATGGCCCCGTCAAATGATGCGGTGAAGTTGGCCTGTCCCCTTAGCAGAAAAACACCCCCAAAGCATAATGTTTCCACCTCCATGTTTGACGGTGGAGATGGTGTTCTTGGGGTCATAGGCAGCATTCCTCCTCCTCCAAACACGGCGAGTTGAGTTGATGCCAAAGAGCTTCATTTTGGTCTCATCTGACCACAACACTTTCACCAGTTGTCCTCTGAATCATTCAGATGTTCATTGGCAAACTTCAGACGGGCATGTTTATGTATTCTTGAGCAGGGGGACCTTGCGGGCGCTGCAGGATTTCAGTCCTTCACGGCGTAGTGTGTTACCAATTGTTTTCTTGGTGACAATGGTCCCAGCTGCCTTGAGATCATTGACAAGATCCTCCCGTGTAGTTCTGGGCTGATTCCTCACCGTTCTCATGATCATTGCAACCCCACGAGGTGAGATCTTGCATGGAGCCCCAGGCCGAGGGATATTGACAGTTCTTTTGTTTTTCTTCCATTTGTGAATAATCGCACCAAATGTTGTCACCTTCTCACCAAGCTGCTTGGTGATGGTCTTGTAGCCCATTCCAGCCTTGTGTAGGTCTACAATCTTGTCCCTGACATCCTTGGAGAGCTCTTTGGTCTTGGCCATGGTGGAGAGTTTGGAATCTGATTGATTGATTGCTTCTGTGGACATGTGTCTTTTTTTACAGGTTACAAGCTGCGGTTAGGAGCACTCCCTTTAAGAGTGTGCTCCTAATCTCAGCTCGTTACCTGTATAAAAGACACCTGGGAGCCAGAAATCTTTCTGATTCAGAGGGGGTCAAATACTTATTTCCCTCATTAAACTGCAAATCAATTTATAACATTTTTGACATGCGTTTTTCTGGATATTTTTGTTGTTATTCTGTCTCTCACTGTTCAAATAAACCTACCATTAAAATTATAGACTGATCCTTTCTTTATCAGTGGGCAAACATACAAAATCAGCAGGGGATCAAATACTTTTTCCCCCCACTGTACATACTTTATGCACGATGCAACAAGGAGTGCCTGGATACAGCCCTTAGCCATGGTATATTGGCCATACAGTATACCACAAAACCAAGAGGTGCCTTATTGCTTTTATAAACTGGATAGCAACATACAGTAATTAGAACAGTACAAATAAATGTTTTGTTATACCTGCGATATACCACGGCTTTCAACCAATCAGCATTCAGGGCTCGAACCACCCAGTTGTCACGTCCTGACCAGTATAAGGGTTATTTGTTATTATAGTTTGGTCAGGACGTGGCAGAGGGTATTTTGTTTATGTGGTTCAGGGTGGTGATTTATGTAGTAGGGTGTTTGATTTATTAGTTCCGGTTTTTTTTGGTCTATGTTCTATGTTTTGTATTTCAATGTTCTTTCTGGTTTGGGGTATTTCTATGTGTAGGTTAATGGGGGGTTGGACTCTCAATTGGAGGCAGGTGCTTTCTCGTTGCCTCTGATTGAGAGTCCTATACATGGGTAATTGTTTGGTGTAGTGTTGTGGGAGATTGTTTCTTGTTTTGCGTGTGTGAGCGTGACAAGACTGTTTTGTTGTTTGTGAGTGCTTCGTTTTTTGCTATTTTGGTGTTCTCTTTATTTAAAAATAAATACAAGATGAGCATCCACATACCTGCTGCGTTTTGGTCCTCTATTCCCGACGACAACCGTTACAGAATCTCCCACCAAATAAGGACCAAGCAGCGGAGGAAGGAGCAACGGAGGGACGATCGTGAGAAGTGGACGTGGGAGGAGATTATGGCCGGAGAAGGTCCTTGGAGGAAGTGGAGCGAAGACAGGGAATGCTACAGGGGAACACGACTGGCGTTTAAGCCCGAGAGGCAGACCCAATAATTTTTTTTGGGGGGGCACATGGGTAGTTTGGCTGGGCGAGGATTGAGCCCCAGGCCAAATCCCCATACCTTTTCTAGGCAACCAGTGACTGGAAAGGTCCCGTGCTTCGGGGTAATGGGTACTGTGGCGAGGCCAAGTATTTTTAGGCCGGTACGCGCAGTACCAGCGCCCCGCATTTGCCAGGGGGAAGTGGGCATCCAGCCAGTAAGAGCGATGCCAGTTCTGCGCTCGAGACCGCCAGTACGCCTCTACGGTCCAGTGCGTCAGCCTTGTCCGACTCGTCCTGTTCCCGCTCCCCGCACTAGCTCTGAGGTGCGTGTTCCCAGGCTGATACCTCCAGTACCAGCACCACGCATCAGGCTTCCAGTGCGTCAACCCAGTCCGACTCGGCCTGTTCCCGCTCCCCGCACTAGCCCTGAGGTGCGTGTTCCCAGGCTGATACCTCCAGTACCACGCATCAGGCTTCCAGTGCGTCAGCCCAGCCTCGAGAGTTCGGCACCAGTGTGCAGTCCAGAGTATCCGGCACCAGTGTGCAGTCCAGAGTATCCGGCACCAGTGTGCAGTCCAGAGTATCCGGAACCGAGGGAGCCTGCCTGCGACCCGGGACCGAGGGAGACTGCCTGCGACCCGGGACCGAGGGAGCCTGCCTGCGACCCGGGACCGAGGGGGTCGGCCTGCGACCCGGGACCGAGGGGGTCGGCCTGCGACCCGGAACTAAATATGATTAACTGTGTATCAAATGAGTCTGCCTACAGTGTGGAACGGAAGAGGTCTGCCTACGATCCGGAACGATGGGAGTCTGCCTACGGCCCGAAACTGAGCAAGTCTGTCTACATTCTGGAGGACAGTAGGCTGGAGCCAGAACCACCTCCTGTATAGGTGGGTTGGGGAGGGGGGGTGTAGCACAAGTGCCGTCGGTGACGGCAGCCACCCTCCCTTCCCTCCCTTTAGTTTAGGGGGATTTTTTTATTATTTTTTTATTTTTTATTTATGAGGTGCATCCGGAGTCTGCACCTTTGGGGGGGGGGGGGGTACTGTCACGTCCTGACCAGTATAAGGGTTATTTGTTATTATAGTTTGGTCAGGATGTGGCAGAGGGTATTTTGTTTATGTGGTTCAGGGTGGTGATTTATGTAGTAGGGTGTTTGATTTATTAGTTCCGGGTTTTTTTGGTCTATGTTCTTTCTGGTTTGGGGTATTTCTATGTGTAGGTTAATGGGGGGGTTGGACTCTCAATTGGAGGCAGGTGCTTTCTCGTTGCCTCTGATTGAGAGTCCTATATATGGGTAATTGTTTGTTTGGTGTAGTGTTGTGGGAGATTGTTTCTTGTTTTGCCTGTGTGAGCCTAACAAGACTGTTTTGTTGTTCGTGAGTTCTTTGTTTTTTTATTTTGGTGTTCTCTTTATTTAAAAATAAATACAAGATGAGCATCCACATTCCTGCTGCGTTTTGGTCCTCTATTCCCGACAACAACCGTTACACCAGTTTATAAAATTGGTTGATGCATTTAACATCTGAGCAGGATAACGCATTATGTAACATCTGAGCAGGATAACGCATTATCATTAGCTAACGCCCTGTAGGGTGAGCTGATTGGAGGACACATGGAAGCAGCGATTGGTTTGTGGACAGGTCAATCGTGGTATCTGTAAGGGCCCTTTTAACAGCTCCACCACAATAACAGACATCTTCTAACCTTTCTTTTAGGTCCGGGAGTGTGCAGCACCACTGGAATGAGATCTATTACTTTGTTGATCACCTGGCTCATAAATTCATAAGGTACAGTATTGCCTGGATTGTTACCCAGATACCACTACAAGTCCCAGAGAGCTAAATTAATGTATACTGACCAGTAAGGATGTATCAATTCCAGTAAGGATATAAACAGACATGTTTTTGCACAAAGTATTTGGACAAGACAGAAACATACATAAAGAGAGATTATGTCTGTCAACTGTGGAAATACCCTCCCATCTACATGTAACTGGCAAAATAAAGGAAAGCCCAACATAAAGTGTCTTAATAGGGCTTAACAAGCCAGAACAGCTTCATTGCACCTTGACATAGATTCTACAAGTGTCTGGAACTCTATTGGAGAAACTCCATTTGGTGTTTTGTTGACGGTGGTGGAAAACGCTGTCTTAGGCGCCATTCCAGAATCTCCCATAAGCTTTCAATTGGGTTGTGATCTGGTGACTGAGACGGCCATGGCATATGGTTAACATCATTTTCAAGCTCATCAAACCAGTCAGTGACCCCTCGTGCCCTGTGGATGGGGGCATAGCCATTGTATCCAAAATAATGGCCTGCCCAGCATTATTATACATGACCCTAAGCATGATGGGATGTTCATTACTTAACTCAGGAACCACAACTGTGTGGAAGCACCTGCTTTCAATATACGTTGTGTCCCTTATTTACTCAAGTATTTCCTGTATCTCTTTCTCTCTAGCCCTCAGCTGCGGATGTCCTTCATTGTATTTTCTACAGAGGGACGGATCCTGATGAAACTAACAGAAGACAGGCAAGACATAAACCCCTCATAATACAACACTTTTAATGATCTGCCCATTTTACTCATTGGTCAATTGTTTTGTGGAGGGTACTGTGTGTCAATCTTTCTATTACAGGGGTACTGCCCACATGATACACTGACGGTACCAATGGTATATTGTGGTTGTGTGTGAGCAGGGAGCAGATTCGGGCAGGCCTGGAAGAGCTCCGCATGGTGCATCCTGGGGGAGACACTTTTATGCACAAAGGGTTCCAAAGGGTGAGTAATGGATTGGAGACCAGTAGCTGAAGGTAACTGGGGAACAGCTAGACATCCTTCTGCAAAAATTACAAAAATATATTTTTATGTTCAAATAACCTTATCTATCTATGGGTAAAAGCAGAAGACAAATTGCTGTCTCATATTGATCAATAAAGTATCCTTCTAAACATTCTGCTTCTTCTATCTACTCCTCCAGGCCAGTGAACAAATCTACTATGCTGGTGACAGTAAGTAGATCATTCTTGTTTTTTTGCACTTGGAATAAATCATTTGGGTAGAACTCTGGCTCTCTTTATGTCATAAGCAGACACAAAACAGTACAAATAAAACCCATTGAACCCAGTTTATGCTATCAGAGGTAATAGAATGAATTATCCAATTATTATCTTCACCTTCAGAGACAGATAGACAGTACAGTCTGTGTTCTGAGGAGATGTATTTTGTTCTGCTCTATTGTCTTGTAAGTCATTTGTCCTGGTCCATCAGGTTTCCGTACGGCCAGTGTCATCATTGCCTTGACAGATGGCGAACTGAGGGAGAATCAGTTTGATCTGGCAGAGAGAGAGGTGAGATATATTGGTTTTGGACTATTGGCAATATCTACTGTATCTCTACACTCACAGAGTGAAGAGAGTGCAAATAGCTAACCACATTCCACAGGATATTCCAGTCCTGGAAGAGCGGGTTCTCAGTACTCTGCTGCCTGTCATAATCTGCAATTATCATTATTAGAAATGCTGTTGTCACCGAAAATGTCATACTTGTCGTTGAAGATGTCGTATGGTAGATAGAAGGACCAAGGCGCAGCGGAAGTGTGGATACTCATATTTATTACTGCAAAAAACATGTAAGGTATCCACTTGAGAAAACAAAACAATAAACAAAACAATGGACGGTACTCACAATGTGACGGTGTGGCAGGCTCAACCAAACAAAGCAGTGCTCACAACAATTCCCCACAACCCCAAAGACAAACACACACACCTATATAGGACTTCCAATCAAAGGCAACTATACACACCTGCCTTCAATTGGAAGTCCCAATCATCCAACCAACATATACAAACACAAACCTGCCACGTCCTGACCCCAAAACTAAAACACTAGCTCCATCTGCTGGTCAGGACGTGACAGTACCCCCCCCCTCAAGGTGCAGTCCCCGGAATGCACCTAAAAAGAAAAACACAAGAAAATCCCCAATACCCCAACAAAAACCAACAAACAATAACCCCTAAACCATAAGGGAGGGAAGGGAGGGTGGCTGCCGTCACCGACGGCACTGTGCTACACCCTCCCTCCCCAACCCACCTATCCTGGAGGTGGCTCCGGTTCTGGCCGTTCCAGGCAGTCGGGCCACTTTGGCAGTTCGGGGCAGTCGGGGCAGTCTGGCAACTCGGGGCAGTCTGGCAACTCGGGACAGTCTGGGCAGTCTGGCAACTCGGGACAGTATGGGCAGTCTGGCAACTCGGAACAGTATGGGCAGTCTGGCAACTCGGGACAGTCTGGGCAGTCTGGCAACTCGGGACAGTCTGGGCAGTCTGGCAACTCGGGACAGTTCAGGGCAGTCTGGCAACTCGGGACAGTTCAGGGCAGTCTGGCCACTCCGGCAGTTCAGGGCAGTCTGGCCACTCCGGCAGTTCAGGGCAGTCTGGCCACTCCGGCAGTTCAGGGCAGTCTGGCCACTCCGGCAGTTCAGGGCAGTCTGGCCACTCCGGCAGTTCAGGGCAGTCTGGCCACTCCGGCAGTTCAGGGCAGTCTGGCCACTCCGGCAGTTCAGGGCAGTCTGGCCACTCCGGCAGTTCAGGGCAGTCTGGCCACTCCGGCAGTTCAGGGCAGTCTGGCCACTCCGGCAGTTCAGGGCAGTCTGGCCACTCCGGCAGTTCAGCGCAGTCTGGCCACTCCGGCAGTTCAGCGCAGTCTGGCCACTCCGGCAGTTCAGCGCAGTCTGGCCACTCCGGCAGTTCAGCGCAGTCTGACCTCTCTGGCGACTGTTGACTGGCGGGCAGCTCTGACGACTGTTGACTGGCGGGCAGCTCTGACGACTGTTGACTGGCGGGCAGCTCTGACGACTCTTGACTGGCGGGCAGCTCTGACGACTGTTGACTGGCGGGCAGCTCTGGTGACTGTTGACTGGCGGGCAGCTCTGACGACTGTTGACTGGCGGGCAGCTCTGACGACTGTTGACTGGCGGGCAGCTCCGTCACACAGCCCTTGTGCCCCCCCCTAAAAAATTCTTTGGGGTGCCTCTCGGTCTCCCAGTCCTTGCCAGCCTTCTTCCGCTGCTTGGTCCTGTGTTGGTGGGGAATTCTGTCACCGAAAATGTCATACTTGTCGTTGAAGATGTCGTATGGTAGATAGAAGGACCAAGGCGCAGCGGAAGTGTGGATACTCATATTTATTACTGCAAAAAACATGTAAGGTATCCACTTGAGAAAACAAAACAATGGACGGTACTCACAATGTGATGGTGTGGCAGGCTCAACCAAACAAAGCAGTTCTCACAACAATTCCCCACAACCCCAAAGACAAACACACACACCTATATAGGACTTCCAATCAAAGGCAACTATACACACCTGCCTTCAATTGGAAGTCCCAATCATCCAACCAACATATACAAACACAAACCTGCCACGTCCTGACCCCAAAACTAAAACACTAGCTCCATCTGCTGGTCAGGACGTGACAGCTGTTTCTGATAATACACTATATATACAAAAGTATGTGGACACCCCTTCAAATTAGTGGATTTGGCCATTTCAGCCACACTCATTACTGACAGGTGTATTAAATCGAGCACACAGCCATGAAATCTCCATAGACACAAATAGGCAGTAGAATGGCCTTACTGAAGAGCTCAGTGACTTTCAACGTGGCACTGTCAAAGGATTCCACCTTTCCAACAAGTCTGTTAATAAAATTTCTGCCCTGCTAGAGCTGCCCCGGTCAACTGTAAGTGCTGTTATTGTGAAGTGGAAACGTTTAAGATCAACAACGGCTCAGCTGCGAAGTGGTAGGCCACACAAGCTCACAGAACGGGACCGCCGAGTGCTGAAGCGCATAGCACGTAAAAATAGTTTGTCCTCGGTTGCAACACTCACGACAGAGTTCCAAACTGCCTCTGGAAGCAACGTTTTTACAAAACCTGTTCGTCGGGAGCTTCATGAAATGGGTTTCCATGGCCGAGCAGCCGCACATAAGCCTAAGATCACCATGCGCAATGCCAAGCATCGGCTGGAGTGGTGTAAAGCTTGCCGCCATTGGACTCTGGAGCAGTGGAAACATGTTCTCTGGAGTGATGAACAACGCTTCCCCATCCGGCAGTCCGACGGACGAATCTGGGTTTGGCGGATGCCAGGAGAATGCTACCTGCCCAATGCATACAGTAGTGCTAACTGTAAAGTTTGATGGAGGAGGAATAATGGACTGGGGCCGTTTTCATTGTTCGGGATAGGCCCCTTAGGTCCAGTGAAGGGAAATCTTAACGCAACAGCATACAATTACATTCCAGACAATTCTGTGCTTTCCAACTTCGTGGCAACAGTTTGGGGAAGGCCCTTTCCTGTTTCAGCATAACAATGCTCCTGTGCACAAAGCGAGGTCCATACAGAAATGGTTTGTCGAGATCGGTGTGGAAGAACTTGACTGGCCTGCACAGAGCCCTGACCTCAACCCCATCGAACACCTTTAAGATGAATTGGAACGTCGACTGCAAGCCAGGCCTAATTGCCCAACATCCGTGCCCGACCTCGCTAATACTCTTGTGACTGAATGGAAGCAAGTCCCTGCAGCAAGTCCCTGCAGCAATGTTCCAACATGTAGTGGAAAGCCTTCCCAAAAGAGTGGAGGCTGTTACAGCAGCAAAGGAGGGACCAACTCCATATTAATGCCCATGATTTTGGAATGAGCTGGAACAGCTAGTGAAATGGAAAAGAGCCTAAACTCAAGCCTTTCAATAACTGGATGTTTCCATCAGTCTATACATTGGCTGATGCTAAATTTGTGCAGAACATCCTAGACTTGAGAAGTTTACTTAAACTCACTAAGACCCAAGAAGTCATCATGGGCTGTGGAAGAACACCCAAAGCACTGTAACTACATATGAGGACACCGAGGTTTTTCGAATTTCAACAAACAAAACCCTTTTTCTTTTTAGGAACTCCGTCGGGGTCTCCACTTACTGTTGAGAGTTAGAGTAGTAGAATATACAAGGTGCAATTTCGAAACATAGTTGTGCATCAGCAGTTTTCGTCTTGTCATACGTCACTCACTAGCTAGGTTTCCATTCAATTGGCATAAAAACAATCTGAGCATTTTTCACCAGAGGCATTTCCATCAAATTGACTTGTTTCAGATAAAACGCTGTGCATGATGACGTAGTGAGCATAAAATACCTTTTGCCATTAAATTCCCATGCACCGAATAAAAAAAACAAAAAAACAAGTTAAATGGTGTTTCCATCGCATTTTCAACTCTACTGATATTTTATTCACAAAAAATGTAGTGTTATATAGTAAGTGTGCACACTCTGGTATTGGCACATGCACTCTAGCCAACAGCACAATCTGTACACTGTTGGCAAAAGCACAATTCTAGTCTACATGATGAGATTATTATTATTATTATGGACAAAAGAGCGAGATTATTTTTATTTGTCAAATGTCAGCCAAGTATTGATTATCATATCACCAGAATAAGACCCTCAATATTTATTGGAAAGGAGCATCAAGCTCATACCTTGCATTTTCACCACATCATCATTTATTTAATCTGTAACCTAATAAACTGTATGCTTTCACAATGAGTCGTAGTGGGAAGACCACACAACATGTCATCGCATGACTCCAAGTTTATTTCCATATAATGGCTATTATATCAACATTTGCGCATAAAAGCTTTTCCACCAACATTTTTTGCATAATAAATCTTACCGACACAGAAAGATCCCACCTCGTCTAGGGTATTTTGTTTTGTCGACATTTGAAAAGTTTACAAAAAAATGTAGTGTTTCCATCAGGCCTGTAATGCCGTTTTTTTTATCCGACATGTACTTTACACGCATAAAAAGGTTGGATGGAAACCTTGTTACTGACAATTAGCCCATGTCAGTAAATAAAATACATTGGTAAATTTGTCTAGTTAGTCTAGCCAGCTATCTGGCCAGCTACCAGCTATGTAAACTAATTTGTTTACTTTTTGTTAATAAAATACTTTTTCTGCTAACAGATCCCTCTGTACTCATTACATTATAGTTTTTAATCCTGGTGCTGAGATAATGTGTAGCGGCTAATTGTATAGCTAATAGGCTATGTGTTTGTAGATCGACTAAGGTGAGAGAAAAGTATTTGATCCCCTGCTGATTTTGTACGTTTGCCCACTGACAAAGAAATAATCAGCCTATAATTTTAATGGTAGGTTTATTTGAACAGTGAGAGACAGAATAACAACCAAAAAATCCTGAAAAACGCATGTAAAAAATGTTATAAATTGATTTGCATTTTAATGAGGGAAATAAGTATTTGACCCCCTCTCAATCAGAAAGATTTCTGGCTCCCAGGTGTCTTTTATACAGGTAACGAGCTGAGATTAGGAGCACACTCTTAAAGGGAGTGCTCCTAATCTCAGTTTGTTACCTGTATAAAAGACACCTGTCCACAGAAGCAATCAATCAGATTCCAAACTCTCCACCATGGCCAAGACCAAAGAACTCTCCAAGGATGTCAGGGACAAGATTGTAGACCTACACAAGGCTGGAATGGGCTGCAAGACCATCGCCAAGCAGCTTGGTGAGAAGGTGACAACAGTTGGTGCGATTATTTGCAAACGGAAGAACTGTCAATCTTCCTCGGCCTGGGGCTCCATGCAAGATCTCACCTCGTGGAGTTGCAATGATCATGAGAACAGTGAGGAATCAGCCCAGAACTACACGGAAGGATCTTGTCAATGATCTCAAGGCAGCTGGGACCATAGTCACCAAGAAAACAATTGGTAGCACACTACGCCGTGAAGGACTGAAATCCTGCAGCGTCCGCAAGGTCCCCCTGCTCAAGAAAGCACATATACATGCCCGTCTGAAGTTTGCCAATGAACATCTAAATGATTCAGAGGACAACTGGGTGTAAGTGTTGTGGTCAGATGAGACCGAAATGGAGCTCTTTGGCATCAACTCAACTCGCCGTGTTTGGAGGAGGAGGAATGCTGCCTATGACCCCAAGAACACCATCGCCACCGTCAAACACGGAGGTGGAAACATTATGCTTTGGGGTGTTTTTCTGCTAAGGGGACAGGGCAACTTCACCGCATCAAAGGGACGATGGACGGGCCATGTACCGTCATCTTGGGTGAGAACCTCCTTCCCTAAGCCAGGGCATTGAAAATGGGTCGTGGATGGGTATTCCAGCATGACAATGACACAAAACACACGGCCAAGGCAACAAAGGAGTGGCTCAAGAAGAAACACATTAAGGTCCTAGAGTGGCCTAGCCAGTCTCCAGACCTTAATCCCATAGAAAATCTGTGGAGGGAGCTGAAGGTTCGAGTTGCCAAATGTCAGCCTCGAAACCATAATGACTTGGAGAAGATCTGCAAAGAGGAGTGGGAAAAAATCCCTCCTGAGATGTGTGCAAATCTGGTGGCCAACTACAAGAAACGTCTGACCTCTGATTTCCAACAAGGGTTTTGCCACCAAGTATTAAGTCATGTCTTTCCTCCGTCGCGTCGCACCTCTAAGGCCTTTCTGTTAGCCTGCTAGCCCGCCGCTAGCTGCCTGACGCCACGCACTGGACTCTTATGATCACCCGGCTACGCATGCCTCTCCCTAACGTCACCATGCCTTGTCCATTGCTGTTTTGGTTTGTAACTATTGTTTTATTTCACTGTAGAGCCTCTAGCACTGCTCAAAATGCCTCGGCTAACAATTTAGTTCCACCTCCCACACACGCAGTGACATCACCTGGTTTAAATGCTATTTCTAGAGACAATATCTCTTTCATTATCACTATATGCACAGGTTTACCCCCACTGTATTCACATCCTACTATACCTTTTTCTGTACATTATGCCTTGAATATATTCTACTGTGCCCAGAAATCTGCTCCTTTTACTCTCTGTTCTGAACGTGCTAGACGTTCTGTTAACCTTTAGCCGTATCCTTATCCTACTCCTCCTCTGTTCCTCTGGTGATGTAGAGGCTAATCCAGGCCCTGCAGTGTCTAGCTCCACTCCCGTCCCCCAGGATCTCTCATTTGTTGACTTCTGCAACCGTAAAAGCCTTGGTTTCATGCATGTTAACATTTAGAAGCCTCCTCCCTAAGTTTGTTTTATTCACTGCCCTAGCACACTCCACCAATCCAGATGTCCTAGCCGTGAATACTGGCTTAGGAAGACCACCAAAAACCTTGAAATTTCCATCCCTAACTATAACATTTTCCGACAAGAGAGAACTGCCAAAGGGGGCGGTGTTGGAATCTACTGCAAAGATAGAACTCTGCAGGTTGTCTTACTATCCAGGTCTGTACCCAAACAATTCGAGCTCCTACTTCTAAAAATTAACCTTTCCAGAAACAAGTCTCTCACCGTTGCCGCTTGCTATAGACCACCCTCTGCCCCCAGCTGTGCCCTCGACACCATATGTGATTTGATTGCCCCCCATCTATCTTCTGGGCTCGTGCTCCTAGGTGACCTAAACTGGGACATGCTTAACACCCCGGCCATCCTACAATCTAAGCTTGATGCCCTCAACCTCACACAACTTATCAATGAACCTACCAGATATAACCCCAAATCCGTAAACACGGGCACCCTCATAGATATCATCCTAACTAACTCGCCCTCCAAATACACCTCTGCTGTTTTCAACCAAGATTTCAGTGATCACTGCCTCATTGCCTGCATTCGTAATGGGTCTGTGATCAAACGACCACCCCTCATCACTGTCAAACGCTCCCTAAAACACTTCTGCGAGCAGGCCTTTCTAATCGACCTGGCCGGGGTATCCTGGAAGGACATCGACCTCATCCCGACAGTAGAGGATGCCTGGTTGTTCTTTAAAAGTGCCTTCCTCACCATCTTAAAAAAGCATGCCCCATTCAAAAAATGTAGAACCAGGAACAGATATAGCCCTTGGTTCACTCCAGACCTGTCTGCCCTTGACCAGCACAAAAACATCCTGTGGCGTTCTGCATTAGCATCGAATAGCCCCCGTGATATGCAACTTTTCAGGGAAGTTAGGAACCAATATACACAGGCAGTTAGGAAAGCTAAGGCTAGCTTTTTTAAACAGAAATTTGCATCCTGCAGTACAAACTCAAAACTGTAGCTCAGTTGGTAGAGCATGGTGTTTGCAATGCCAGCATGGTGTGTGTGCAACGCCAGGGTTGTGGGTTCGATTCCCACGGGGGGCCAGTAGAAAAAAAAATGCATGAAATGTATGCATTCACTACTGTAAGTTGCTTTGAATAAGAGCATCCACTAAATGACTAAAATGTAATGTAAATGTTAAAAAGTTCTGGGACACAGTAAAGTCCATGGAGAATAAGAGCACCTCCTCCCAGCTACCCACTGCTCTGAGGCTAGGAAACACTGTTACAACCGATAAATCCACTATTATTGAGAATTTCAATAAGCATTTCTCTACGGCTGGCTATGCTTTCCACCTGGCCACCCCTACCCTGGTCAACTGCCCGGCACCCTCCACAGCAACCCGCCCAAGCCCCCACCATTTCTCCTTCACCCATATCCAGATAGCTGATGTTCTGAAAGAGCTGCAAAATCTGGACCCCTACAAATCAGCCGGGCTAGACAATCTGGACCCTCTCTTTCTAAAATTATCTGCCGAAATTGTTGCAACCCCTATTACTAGCCTGTTCAACCTCTCTTTCGTATCGTCTGAGATTCCCAAAGATTGGAAAGCTGCCGCGGTCATCCCCCTCTTCAAAGGGGGAGACACTCTAGACCCAAACTGCTACAGACCTATATCTATCCTACCCTGCATCTCTAAGGTCTTCGAAAGCCAAGTTAACAAACAGATTACCGACCATTTTGAATCACACCGTACCTTCTCCGCTATGCAATCTGGTTTCAGAGCCGGTCATGGGTGCACCTCAGCCACGCTCAAGGTCCTTAACGATATCATAACCGCCATCGATAAGAGACATTACTGTGCAGCTGTATTCATCGACCTGGCCAAGGCTTTCGACTCTGTCAATCACCACATTCTTATTGGCAGACTCAACAGCCTTGGTTTCTCAAATGATTGCCTGGTTCACCAACTACTTCTCTGATAGAGTTCAGTGTGTCAAATCGGAGGGCCTATTGTCCGGACCTCTGGCAGTCTCTATGGGGATGCCACAGGGTTCAATTCTTGGGCCGACTCTCTTCTCTGTATACATCAATGATGTTGTTCTTGCTGCTGGTGATTCTCTGATCCACCTCTACGCAGACGACACCATTCTGTATACTTCTGGCCCTTCTTTGGACACTGTGTTAACTAACCTCCAGACGAGCTTCAATGCCATACAACTCTCCTTCCGTGGCCTCCAACTGCTCTTAAAACGCAAATAAAACTAAATGCATGCTGTTCAACCGATCATTGCCCGCCCATCCAGCATCACTACTCTGGACGGCTCTGACTTAGAATACGTGGATAACTACAAATACCTGGGTGTCTGGCTAGACTGTAAACTCTCCTTCCAGACTCATATTAAGCATCTCCAATCCAAAATTAAATCTAGAATCGGCTTCCTATTTCACAACAAAGCATCCTTCACTAATGCTGCCAAACATATCCTCGACTTCGGCGATGTCATCTATAAAATAGCCTCCAACACTCTACTCAACAAACTGGATTTAGTCTATCACAGTGCCATCCATTTTGTTACCAAAGCCCCATACACTACCCACCATTGCGACCTATACGCTCTCGTTGGCTGGCCCTCACTTCATACTCGTCGCCAAACCCACTTACTGTATTTATTTATTCTGCTCCTTTTGCACCCAAGTATCTCTACTTGCACATCCATCTTTTGCACATCTACCATTCCAGTGTTTAATTGCCATATTGTAATTACTTTGCCACCATGGCCTATTTATTGCCTTAATTCCCTTATTTTACCTAATTTGCACTCACTGTATATATACTTTTTGTTTTCTTTTTTTCTACTGTATTATTGACTATGTTTTGTTCATTCCATGTGTAACTCTGTGTTGTATGTGTCTAACTGCTATGCTTTATCTTGGCCAGGTCACAGTTGCAATTGAGAGCTTGTTCTCAACTAGCCTACCTGGTTAAATAAAGGTGAAATAAATAAAAATGTTTTGCAGAGGGGTCAAATACTTTTATTTCCCTCATTAAAATGCAAATCAATTTATAACATTTTTGACATGCGTTTCTGGATTGTTTTGTTGTTATTCTGTCTCTCACTGTTCAAATAAACCTACCATTAAAATTATAGACTGATCATTTCTTTGTCAGTGGGCAAACGTACAAAATCAGCAGGGGATCAAATACTTTTTTTCCTCACTGTACAGCAGCCAAGGTGATAATGGCTGGAGGCATTTTTGCTGTTCTCCAAATAGCATTGTATAGTTTTTAAACTGTATATAAATTCAGTAAATGAACTCCATCTTTCTTAAAATTCACCCTGTCCGGGGACCTCACTAAATCTCAGACTGGTTATGGCCATGAAAGCACAAGATTTAACCAAAGCAATCGATTGAGTGGACTGCTACAAAAATGCCTGCATCATTATAGACAGCAAACTCTGCTTTGGAGAAAACTTGGATATCTTTGTCTCCATGTGTCAGTCATGACTCAAGACTAAATACCTGCACAACCTGAGATGGCTGGAGAAAACCCCCAAATCTGTCGTGCATGCCTTCCATAGAGGCTTCATAGAATCAATGCTCATCCTTTATGGAGACACCTTTATACACTGTGTTGTATTGGTTTTCTATATATCGAACACCAGACATGAAGTTCTCTCTACTTTGGACAATATAGAGTTATGAAATAACTTTCATGTCTATTTGTGTGACCCTTTTGAAAACTAGGCCAGCCGATCGCGTCAACTGGGCGCCTCAGTCTACTGCGTGGGAGTAAAAGACTTCAACGAAACCCAGGTGAGCCACGTTCACATGTTTCTGTTGTGAGCAGGGGATTATTATTGTTATTACACTGTTATTGAATTAGAATTCTCCTCACTCCCTAGCTTTGGACAATAGCCGACAGTAAGGACCATGTCTTCCCTGTGAATGATGGCTTTGAGGCACTGCAAGGAGTCATTGATTCAGTAAGGGCAATGTTGTTGGGGTTGGTAGAATGATGCAAACACCTGTTCACTATTGTAAGGTATGTTTTCAACACTGTTGAAAGTATACCATGGTCTAAGGTTTACATACTTTCAACAGCTCTAACTCTTTTTGTGTTTGTCTTTTAATTTAATTTTCTTTGTCATATCCAATTACGATCTTGTCTCATCGCTGCAACTCCCCTACGAGCTCGGGAGAGGTGAAGGTCGAGTCATGCGTCCTCCGAAACATGATCCGCCAAACCGCGCTCCTTAACACCCACCCCGCATAACCCGGAAGCCACTGTTCAACTGACAACTGAGGTCAGCCTGCAAGCACCCAGCCCACCACAAGGAGTCACTAGAGCGCGATGAGCCAAGTAAAGGCCCCAAATCAAACTCTCCCCTAACCCGGACAACGCTGGGCCAATTGTGCGCCGCCCTATGGGACTCCCGGTCACGGCCGGTTGTGACACAGCCTGGGATCGAACCCGGGTCTGTAGTGATGCCTCAAGCACTGCGATGCAGTGCCTTAGACCGCTGTGCCACTCAGGAGGCCTCAACAGCTCTAACTCTAACAGATTTACGTTTCCAGAAGTGCTGCTTCCCTCCTTCACCATTAACCATCGCCTTCTCCCTCTCCCTGTTTCTCTCTCTCTTGCTCTTCTCCCTTCACTCAGATCTTGAAGAGATCATGCATCGAGATCTTGGCAGCAGAGCCCTCTAGTATCTGTGCAGGAGGTGAGTTGTGTATTAGCTCCTCTGTTGCAGTTCCAGAATAACCAATTTTAAACATAGACAAACCTTGTATAAAGGAGGCCCGTTGTATTGCTTCTTCAATCAAAACAACAGTTTTCAGCTGTGCTAACATAATTGCAAAAGGGTTTTCTAACGATCAATTAGCCTTTTAAAATGATAAACTTGGATTAGCTAACACAACATGCCATTGGAACACAGGAGTGATGGTTGCTGATAATGGGCCTCTGTACGCCTATGTAGATATTCCATAAAAATCAGCCGTTTCCAGCTACAAAGTAATTTACAACATTAACAATGTCTACACTGTATTTCTGATCAATTGGATGTTATTTTAATGGACAAAAAGTGTGCTTTTCTTTCAATAACAAGGACATTTCTAAGTGACCCCAAACTTTTGAATGGTAGTGTATATTTCTTATCCATTTTAGAATTATGCTATAACGTAACAAAGTGGAATAAGTCAAGGGGTCGGAATGCTTTCCAAATGCACAGTTGATCAACTCTCCAGTAGGAGGTGCTGCCAGCCTATAGTTTTTTTCTTATCAAGAATATTACGTTGAAGATCTGATGTTGTTTCCAAGGTACAAATTCAACATATTTTATACTAGGTAAGTATTAGGAGCATCACCGTTTGTTGGTTCAATTACAGGCTCAAAATAGCCAGAAACAAAGACCTTTCTTCTGAAACTCATCAGTCTAATCTTGTTCTGAGAAATGAAGTCTATTCCATGCAAGAAGTTGCCAAGAAACTGAAGTTCTCGTACAATGCTGTTTACTACTCCCTTCACTGAACAGCACAAACTGGCTCTAACTAGAATAGAAAGAAGAGTGGGAGGCTCCGGTGCACAACTGAGCAAGAGGACAAGTACATTAGAGTGTCTAGTTTGAGGAAGGTTCACCTCCAACAGGACAACAACCCTAAGCACACAGCCAAGACAATGTAGGAATGGCTTCGGGACAAGTCTCTAAATGTCCTTGAGTGACCCAGCCACTCAATCAAACCCGATCGAACATCTCTGGAGAGACCTGAAAATATCTGTGCAGTGACACTCGCCATCCAACCTGACAGAGCTTGAGAGGATCTGCAGAGAAGAATGGGAGAAACTCCCCAAATACAGGTGTGCCAAGCTTGTAGCTACATACCCAATAAGACTTTGGCGCCGGAGAAGATGGCTGATAACCAACAGTGCTATTTTGTTAGTTTTTTTCGCATTGTTTGTCACTTATTTTGTACATAATGCTGCTGCTACAGTCTCTTCTGGAAATCAGAACAGTGATTACTCACCTTGAACTGGATGAAGAATTTCTCTTTAATGAGTCGGACGAGAGGGATTTACTCCAGACACCCGAACAGGCCCTCATCCCTGTCATTCACAGGAGAAACAGACGGAAAAGATATCACGGAAGGAGATCTGGTGCCTTGTGAGGATCCGCCGACGAGTGGCTAATCTGCTGTTGCCATCCCTACTATTGGCCAACGTACAGTCGCTGGATAATAAATTGGACAAACTAAAAGCGCGTATATCCTACCAACAGGACATTAAAAACCATAATATCTTATGTTTCACCGAGTCGTGGGTGAACGACGACATGAATAACATACAGCTGGCGGGTAATACACTGTATCGGCAGGATAGAACAGAAGCCTCTGGTAAGACAAGGGGAGAAAGTCTATGTATATTTGTAAACAACAGCTGGTACACGATATCTAAGGAAGTCTCAAGGTTTTGCTCACCTGAGGTAGAGTATTTCATGATATGCTGTAAACCACACTTTCTACATAGAGAGTTTATCTGTATTTTTCATAGCTGTCTATATACCACCACAGACCGATACTGACACTAAGACCGCACTCAATGAGCTGTATACTGCCATCAGCAAACAGGAAAACGCTCATCCAGAGGCGGCGCTCCTAGTGGCTTGGGACTTTAATGCAGGGAAATTTAACCTCTCTAGGGGAGGTGGGACGAAATCGTCCCACACTATTCAACAGCCAGTGAAAAATCAGAGCACCAAATTTAAAACCACAAAATGTCAGAATTCAAAGTTCTCAAACATCGGACTATTTTACACCATTTTATAGATACACTTCTCCTGAATCGAACCACGTTGTCCGATTTCCAAAAGGCTTTACAGCGAATGCAAAACTTTAGATTATGTTAGGAGAGTACATAGACACAAAAAAACACACAGCCATTTCCAAGCAACTAGCATGCATCACAAATACCCAAAACACAGCTAAATGCAGCACTAACCTTTGATGATCTTCATCAGATGACAAGCCTAGGACATTATGTTATACAATACATGCATGTTTTGTTCAATCAAGTTCATATTTATATCAAAAAACAGCTTTTTACATTAGCATGTGATGTTCAGAACTAGCATACCCACCGAAAACTTCCGGTGAATTTACTAAATTACTCATGATAAATGTTGACAAAATACATAACAATTATTTTAAGAATTATAGATACAGAACTCCTTTATGCAATCGCTATGTCCGATTTTAAAATAGCTTTTCGGCGAAAGCACATTTTGCAATATTCTGAGTACATAGCTCGGCCATCACGGCTAGCTATTTTGACATCCGCCAACTTCGGGGTCACCTAAACTCAGAATTACTATTAGAAAAATTGGATTACCTTTGCTGTTCTTTGTCAGAATGCACTCTCAGGACTTCTACTTCAACAACAAATGTTGTTTTGGTTCCAAATAATCCATAGTTATATCCAAATACCTCCGTTTTGTTTGTGCGTTCAGGTCATTATCCGAAGGGCAACGCACGAGCGCATTTCGTGACAAAACATTTCAAAATATTCCATTACCGTACTTAGAAGCATGTCAAACGCTGTTTAAAATCATAATAATAATATTCCAACTGGGCAACGTTGTATTCATTCAAAGACTGAAAGAAAAAAATGGAGAAGTCTTGTGAACGCGCATCTCAGTCTCACTGTCCCCAGGCTGACCACTTACAAACTCTGCTCCTATACTTTGCCCAGAGACACCAGACACCCCATTCCACTTTCTGGCGGCTTTAGAGAGCCAATAGAAGCCTTAGAAAGTGTCACGTTACAGCACAGATGCTGTAATTTCGATAGAGATGCAACAGAAGGACAACAAATTGTCAGACAGGGCACTTCCTGCATGGAATCATCTCAGTTTTTGGCCTGCCATATGAGTTCTGTTATACTCACAGACACCATTCAAACAGATTTAGAAACTTTAGAGTGTTTTCTATCCGAATCTACTAATCATATGCATATTCTAGTTTCTGGGCAGGAGTAGTAACCAGATTAAATTGGTACGTTTTTTATCCGGCCATGAAAATACTGCCCCCTATACCACAACAGGTTAAATCCGTTTTACCAAATTTCTATCAGCATGTTAAATGTGCAACAAAAGGGAAAAAGACTCTAGACCACCTTTACTCCACACACAGAGACGCATACAAAGCTCTCCCTCACCCTCCATTTGGCAAATCTAACCATAATTCTATCCTCCTGATTCCTGCTTACAAGCAAAAATTAAAGCAGGAAGCACGAGTGACTCGGTCAATAAAAAAGTGGTCAGATGAAGCAGATGCTAAGCTGCAGGTCTATTTTGCTAGCACAAACTGGAATATGTTCCGGGATTCTTCCGATGGCATTGAAGAGTACACCACATCAGTCACTGGCTTCATCAATCAAGAGCACCGATGACTTCGTCCCCACAGTGACTGTACGTACATACCCCAACCAGAAGACATGGATTATAGGCAACGTCTGCACTGAGCTAAAGGGTAGAGCAGCCGCTTTCAAGGAGCGGGACTCTAACCCAGAAGCTAATAAGAAATCCCGCTATGCCCTCCAACGAACCATCAAACAAGCAAAGCTTCGATACAGGACTAAGATTGAATCGTACTACACCGGCTCCCACGCACGTCAGATGTGGCAGGGCTTGAAAACTATTACAGACTACAAAGGGAAGCACAGCCGAGAGCTGCCCAGTGACAAGCCTACCAGACCAGCTAAATTACTTCTATGCTCGCTTTGAGGCTAGTAACACTGAAGCATGCATGAGAGCATCAACTGTTCCCGACAACTGTGTGATCACGCCCTCCACAGCCAATGTGAGTAAGACCTTTAAACAGGTCAACATTCACAAGGCCGCAGGGCCATACGGATTACCAGGACATGTACTCCGAGCATGCGCTAATGAACTGGCAAGTGTCTTCACTGACATTTTCAACCTCTCCCTGTCTGAGACTGTAATCCCAACATGTTTTAAGCATACCGCCCAAACAGATCCACAGATGATGCAATCGCGATTGCACTCCACACTGCCCTTTCACACCTGGACAAAAGGAACACCTATGTGAGAATGCTATTCATTGGCTACAGCTCAGCGTTCAACACCATAGTGCCCTCATAGCTCATCACTAAGCTAAGGACCCTGGGACTAAACACCTCCAGGATCTGCAACTGGAGCCTGGACTTCCTGATGGCCGCCCCCAGATAGTAAGGGTAGGTAACAACACATCAGCCACGCTGATCCTCAACACGGGGGCCCCTCATGGGTGCGTGCTCAGTCCCCTCCTGTACTCTCTGTTCACTCATGACAGCAAGGCCAGGCATGACTCCATCACCAGCATTAAGTTTGCAGATGACAACAGTGGTAGGCCTGATCACAA